>NW_027621862.1:7500000-7615000 GCF_037039965.1 Doryrhamphus excisus | reverse complement strand
CAGCACTCGGAAGCTAAGCAGGGGCGGGCCTGGTTAGTACTTGGGTAGGAGACCGCCTGGGAATACCAGGTGCTCTAAGCTTTTTATGGTTTCTGCTCTTGCTTGACAGCAGAGGGCGCTGTTTGACACTTTTTGCTGGAGTCTAGTTTGGCCTGCGTCGCCTTCAAATAGGATCTTTTCAGTTGACCTGGCAGCTTACGGCCATACTACCCTGAAAACGTCCGATCTCGGAAGCAAAGTAGGGGCGGGCCTGGTTAGTACTTGGATGGGAGACCGCCTGGGAATACCAGGTGCTGTAAGCTTTTTATGGTTTCTGCTCCTGCCTGACAGCAGAGGGCGCTGTTTGACACTTTTTGCTGGAGTCTAGTTTGGCCTGCGTCGCCTTCAAATAGGATCTTTTCAGTTGTCCTGGCAGCTTACGGCCATACTACCCTGAAAACGCCCGATCTCGTCTGATCTCGGAAGCGAAGCAGGGGCGGGCCTGGTTAGTACTTGGATGGGAGACCGCCTGGGAATACCAGGTGCTGTAAGCCTTTTATGGTTTCTGCTCTTGCCTGACAGCAGAGGGCGCTGTTTGACACTTTTTGCTGGAGTCTAGTTTGGCCTGCGTCGCCTTCAAATGGGATCTTTTCAGTTGACCTGGCAGCTTCCGGGCATACTACCCTGAAAATGTCCGATCACGGAAGCTAAGCAGGGGCGGGCCTGGTTAGTACTTGGATGGGAGACCGCCTGGGAATAACAGGTGCTGTAAGTTTTTTATGGTTTTTGCTCTTGCCTGACAGCAGAGGGCGCTGTTTGACACTTTTTGCTGGAGTCTAGTTTGGCCTGCGTCGCCTTCAAATAGGATCTTTTCAGTTGACATGGCAGCTTACGGACATACTACCCTGAAAACGCCCGATCTCGTCTGATCTGGGAAGCTTAGCAGGGGCGGGCCTGGTTAGTACTTGGATGGGAGACCACCTGGGAATACCAGGTGCTGTAAGCTTTTTATGGTTTCTGCTCTTGCCTGACAGCAGAGGACGCTGTTTGACACTTTTTGCTGGAGTCTAGTTTGGCCTGCGTCACCTTCAAATAGGATGTTTTCAGTTGACCTGGCAGTTTACGGCCATACCACCCTGAAAACGCCCGATCTCGTCCGATCTCGGAAGCTAAGCAGGGGCGGCCTGGTTAGTACTTGAATGGGAGACCGCCTGGGAATACCAGGTGCTGTAAGATTTTAATGGTTTCTTCTCTTGCCTGACAGCAGAGGGCGCTGCTTGACACTTTTTGCTGGAGTCTAGTTTGGCCTGCGTCGCCTTCAAATAGGATCTTATCAGTTGACCTGGCAGCTTACGGCCATACTACCCTGAAAATGCCTGATCTCGTCAGCACTCGGAAGCTAAGCAGGGACGGGCCTGGTTAGTACTTGAATGGGAGACCGCCTGGGAATGCCAGGTGCTGTACGCCTTTAATGGTTTCTGCTCTTGCCTGACAGCAGAGGGCGCTGTTTGACACTTTTTGCTGGAGTCTAGTTTGGCCTGCGTCACCTTCTAATAGGATCTTTTCAGTTGACCTGGCAGCTTCCGGGCATACTACCCTGAAAACGTCCGATCTCGGAAGCTAAGCAGGGGCGGGCCTGGTTAGTACTTGGATGGGAGACCGCCTGGGAATACCAGGTGCTGTAAGCTTTTTATGGTTTCTGCTCTTGCCTGACAGCAGAGGGCGCTGTTTGACACTTTTTGCTGGAGTCTAGTTTGGCCTGCGTCGCCTTCAAATAGGATCTTTTCAGTTGACCTGGCAGCTTACGGACATACTACCCTGAAAACGCCCGATCTCGTCTGATCTCGGAAGCTTAGCAGGGGCGGGCCTGGTTAGTACTTGGATGGGAGACCGCCTGGGAATACCAGGTGCTGTAAGCTTTTTATGGTTTCTGCTCTTGCCTGACAGCAGAGGGCGCTGTTTGACACTTTTTGCTGGAGTCTAGTTTGGCCTGCGTCGCCTTCAAATAGGATCTTTTCAGTTGACCTGGCAGCTTACGGACATACTACCCTGAAAACGCCCGATCTCGTCTGATCTCGGAAGCTTAGCAGGGGCCGGCCTGGTTAGTACTTGGATGGGAGACCGCCTGGGAATACCAGGTGCTGTAAGCTTCTAATGGTTTCTGCTCTTGCCTGACAGCAGAGGGCGCTGTTTGACACTTTTTGCTGGAGTCTAGTTTGGCCTGCGTCGCCTTCAAATAGGATCTTTTCAGTTGACCTGGCAGCTTACGGCCATACTACCCTGAAAACGCCCGATCTCGTTTGATCTCGGAAGCTAGGCAGGGGCGGGCCTGGTTAGTACTTGCATGGGAGACCGCCTGGGAATACCAGGTGCTCTAAGCTTTTTATGGTTTCTGCTCTTGCCTGACAGCAGAGGGCGCTGTTTGACACTTTTTGCTGGAGTCTAGTTTGGCCTGCGTCGCCTTCAAATAGGATCTTTTCAGTTGACCTGGCAGCTTACGGCCATACTACCCTGAAAACGCCTGATCTCATCCGATCTCGGAAGCTAAGCAGGGGCGGGCCTGGTTAGTACTTGGATGGGAGACCGCCTGGGAATACCAGGTGCTGTAAGCTTTTTATGGTTTCTGCTCTTGCCTGACAGCAGAGGGCGCTGTTTGACACTTTTTGCTGTAGTCTAGTTTGGCCTGCGTCGCCTTCAAATAGGATCTTTTCAGTTGACCTGGCAGCTTACGGCCATACTACCCTGAAAACGCCCGATCTCGGAAGGTAAGAAGGGGCGGGCCTGGTTAGTACTTGGATGGGAGACCGCCTGGGAATACCAGGTGCTGTAAGCTTTTTATGGTTTCTGCTCTTGCCTGACAGCAGAGGGCGCTGTTTGAGACTTTTTGCTGGAGTCTAGTTTGGCCTGCGTCGCCTTCAAATAGGATCTTTTCAGTTGACCTGGCAGCTTACGGCCATACTACCCTGAAAACGCCCGATCTCGGAAGCTCAGCAGGGACGGGCCTGGTGAGTACTTGAATGGGAGACCGCCTGGGAATACCAGGTGCTGTAAGCTTTTTATGGTTTCTGCTCTTGCCTGACAGCAGAGGGCGCTGTTTGACACTTTTTGCTGGAGTCTAGTTTGGCCTGCGTCGCCTTCAAATAGGATCTTTTCAGTTGACCTGGCAACTTACGGCCATACTACCCTGAAAACGCCCGATCTCGGAAGCTAAGCAGGGGCGGGCCTGGTTAGTACTAGGATGGGAGACCGCCTGGGAATACCAGGTGCTGTTAGCTTTTTATGGTTTCTGCTCTTGCCTGACAGCAGAGGGCGTTGTTTGACACTTTTTGCTGGAGTCTAGTTTGGCCTGCGTCACTTTCAAATAGGATCTTTTCAGTTGACCTGGCAGCTTACGGCCATACTACCCTGAAAACGCCTGATCTCGTCCGATCTCGGAAGCAATGCAGGGGCGGGCCTGGTTAGTACTTGGATGGGAGACCGCCTGGGAATACCAGGTGGTGTAAGCTTTTTATGGTTTCTGCTCTTGCCTGACAGCAGAGGGCGCTGTTTGACACTTTCTGCTGGAGTCTAGTTTGGCCTGCGTCGCCTTCAAATAGGATCTTTGCAGTTGAATGACACCTGAAATGTAACAGACCGGACCACCCGAGAGTTAAGGTGGACAGCACTTAGTGAAACCTGACTGCAGTCATGCTGTTGTAGTCTCTGTCACGCAATTGCTCAGCACGTTTGGCTGTGAACTGAGAGGTTGGTGGTTCGAGCCCACCCAGGGACTCTCAATTCACGCATGTGTTGGACTTTGGACTCCCTCCCTTGTATGAACATTTTTCCCCATTGGCGAACTGTTTTTGTGTTGGTGCCAGATGCACGGCTGGCGCTGTGGCTAAGCTGGTCAAAGTGCCTGTCTCGTAAACAGGAGATCCTGGGTTCAAATCCCAGCAGTGCCTGGGTGCTTGCTCAGTGAAACTTTGGCAGCTGATTTCTGAACCATGTAATTCTTTTTGTCACTTGCCCTTCAAGAACGAATTGACGTTGCATCCACAGCTGACGTGATTGTTATGGATCCCATTACGCCAGAAGGTGCTTGAATCCAAAGAGTATGACATTGTGATGTGTTGTCATTCAGCGCCACTTTGCAGAGGCTCATCCACTTGACAGTTGATTTTTTTTCTCTTACAGTGTGTCCCCACGTGGCATTGGTGGTTCACATTTGCTGCCAGCCAATCAGGGTGCGACACAGACGTCAGACAAGCAAAGAGACTCGCCTGCCACGCGGGCATGATTACCATTACCATTACCATCTATCAGGGATGGCAACTGAATTAAGAATCAATGCCAGAAACCTGCCACAGGATTTCAGATAATGTTTTGATGCAGACTGGTCATGATGCCTCTGAAGTTCACCAAAGCAGACCTGACTCAAGGTGACTACACTTCCAAAGTTCCCAGTGATGACTG
Organism: Doryrhamphus excisus; assembly: GCF_037039965.1. Taxonomy (NCBI): domain Eukaryota; kingdom Metazoa; phylum Chordata; class Actinopteri; order Syngnathiformes; family Syngnathidae; genus Doryrhamphus; species Doryrhamphus excisus. The sequence continues at coordinate 7,610,566 of NW_027621862.1, read as the reverse complement.
AACCTCTCGCTCCTTGTGTTCCCCGAGAAACTCGGTCAGCTGCGGAATTGACGTACTCCAGCAAAGGAACCAAAATAGTTATGAGACTGAACCTTCTCTGTCAACTCTGTGATGGTTGGGGAATTAGCTCAAATGGTAGAGCGCTCGCTTTGCATGCGAGAGGGAGCGGGATCGATGCCTGCATTCTCCAAGAAGTCAAGTGCTTTTTTGTAGAAGAGATGTTGGGATCGGAAATGAGTCCAGGATCTGTCCCTCAGCATCAGACAAATACCCCAAACCTAATCCTGGCTACGTTCTCTCGACTAGTCTCTTGTCATGTAATAGTGAAGAAACCCAGTCCTTGATTTATTGTTCCCAAGTACCAAACACTAATCTGAGCCCCAATTTCTATGCCAAATACAGTATTGGTCTAACCCTAAACCCAGTCCACACTCCCTTCTCCAGTTGAGCACCTTATCTTCTTGTGTAGTACTTACCAGAAACTCAAGTCCATCATTTATTGACGGGTTTTATTCGTATTTATGTCGTCAGTCGCTTCAGAATGACAGCAGTTGGCAGATAGCGCTTATGAATGACCCTAACCGTTCGACCGAGGACCAAGACAAATCCCATCTCCACTCAAAACCTGTCCAAATGTCAGTTACCTGACTGGGAGCAGCAATATCTTTTTATTAATAAAATAAATTTGATTAGAGATCAGATGATAGATGTTGATGGTAGACTGTCAGATAAAGAACAATATTGTGTAGGATAAACTGTGTAGTTTTCAATTTAAGAGGATAAGTGTAGATGAGGTAGGAAAACTGTTGCATTCCATTAAAAGCGATAAGCCATGTGGTATTGATAATTACCAGAACCGGCACTTTCGGACAGGGGGTGGAGGAGATTCCTCCCTCTTCCTCTTCTTCTGCTGTTTTTCCTCCACCCTCTTTCTTGTATCATCGAGCTCTCACTGGAAGAAGTCTGTTTGACAGAACTCTTGAAACGGCATCTTGGGGTTTGTCAGACCTTCTGCACCATATTTTTGGAACACTTTTGTGGAGCAATAAAAGTATCTGACAGGGCCCCGCTGATAGAAGTCATGTATTGATGTCCCATCCCCTTGATATTTTGATTTTGGTTGACCACAGCACAGACATGTTTTTGTTTGAGTTTTTTTTGACACGGGAGGTGGTTGCTCCTGCTTCAATGGGGTATGAGCAGGTGGTGGTGGTGGTGGTGGTGGTGGTGGTGATGGTGGAATGACCATAGCTGCAGGCAGTGTCACGACAGGCACAGCAGAGGTAGTGCTGAGCAACTGCCAAAGCTGCTGTGTATGTTGCTGCTTCTCTGGGCTGGTATTTAGTGAAGATGATGTATTGACAAATTTACTGTTGTGTTTTATGTATTTGGAAATATGCAATTTTGATGTTGGATGCAGCATGCTGTTGGGGTCTTTGCTGGACTTGTGGACAAGAGTGCCATACTCCCGAACCACAAGCTTGATCATGTCCTCCTGCCCGCGGTGTTTATTAAGGAGCTCGTCAATTACCGACTTCATTGGAGATGGCCAGCGCTTGTGGTCCAACACAAATACTCTCCCTCCAGTCTTCACTGGTCCAGTGCGGGCAGCAGTCGGAGAACATTGGATGGGCAATCTTCTTGTGGGCTCTAGGCAAAGAAAACCATGAGATACACATTTGTTATTTGGGTCAAACAAGATGCAACAAGGGTTAGTTTAGATAAGTTTTTACCTGGCTGTGGCTGAAGCTCAGTAACAGAAGCTTTATTGTCCAAGTCAGATGCTGGGATAGGGGCCACATGACTAGACGTAGTCGCAGTAGCAGTTTGAAGAGGGTGAACAGAGTGGGGAACAAAGCTGAAAAGCCTGGTGGGAGGTGTGGAGGAAGGCTGCACTGGGTCTGCTCCCTGATCAGACAGGATGCCTGGAGAAGGAGCACTTGTGGCGTGGCCGGGGTCCTTCTTGGTTTTATGTTTGTCCCAGTCTAAAGGGACCGGACAACATTCTGGCTCCCTGTACTCCAGGCCAAACCTCTCCCCGGTGTCTTCAGCTGCCAGACGAAGAGCAGGGTACTTTTCTTCGCCAAAGACCCGTCTGGAAACAGCATTCAGGGAGCATATCAGTGCAGGGTCGAAAACAGGCGGGAGAGAAACGCCTGGCAGTTTCAGGTCCAGCAGACGCTGATAATTCCAGCGACACACTCCTGTCATGGCCTGGGCCTGGAACAGCTCTGGGGAGACCTGCGTGCCGGTCACCCATTTGGCCTGGTGGAAGTGGTAGCCCTCCTGCTGCGATGTGCCTCTGATGGGGATCCAGACGGGGACTGCTGCACACTCACCTGGCACGTGGTTTAACTGTATCGTTCCTCCATGGCGGTACAGTATGCCCCCTTCCACCTCAGGATCACTGAGGCAACCGCGCAGAATGTGGACTCGTTGGATCCTCCATCTCTTTAGCATGGAGGGCTTATAAAGAGGGATGCCATTCGGATCTGTGGTCAGGTGAAAGTGCTTCAACACCCCTTCCACTCTCTGAATAAGCGTCCCGGGCGAAGGAATCTTTATCCTGCAGTGCTCACGAATATGCTGCTTGGTGGGATTTGCAGGCTGGATGCCACAGAAGACGTATGCCTCCTGGAGCCTCTGCAGGTCTTCCTTGTCCACCACAGAGAAGGCAGCCGACAGGAACTGTGCGAAGGTGCCGTATAACGGGTGATGTTCTGAGGCACACTCACGAAGAAGCCGTCGCATACAGTGGAACAAGTCCAGCTTGATGACGATACTGTTGTTGTAAGAGGTTCTTGATGCACATGTATTCAACAGGTTCCCAGATGTGGCCTCAGTAACAATTGCATCAGTTGTTTGCCAGGCATCCCAGTTGAGATGTTCCTCCACAGAAGACTCTGCAACCCTGAACGGTGGGCAGCAATCTCTGAGAAACACAAATAACATATGAAATAATGACATTTAATAGAGTTAATTTTTGATTAAACATTTCTGGTTAAAGTGATGAAGTCTCACCTGTCAACCCACTGAAACTGGGCTTTCTCAATGCCAGCCCTGTTGTAGCGGTTTGAGAGACCCTCGTGCATCAGCTGCAGGGTTTTGTCCGTCTCAGACTGCACCATGACCCAGGACAGGATCATCCAGTTCTCATTCATCATAGCGTATGACGACATGACACCAGGTGAAAGGTGACTTTCTTGGCCACTTTCCGGGTGTGGTCTGAGCTGAGCCTGTCCAAAGGTACCCTGCAGCATCCGCTGAATGGTGTCCTTCTGGTTCCGGAACTCATGCAGCAAGCAGTCGGTGAGGTAGTGGGCAGACACAGAGACCCCGTTCCAGCCATCAGCATCACTGTAGCCCCCAAAAGGCTCCGGTTTTCACTCCTGCCGAAGGAACTGAGTGATGGTCTTTTGGCCGCCATAAGTTCCTGCCTCTCCATCCATCACATTCTGGCAGCACAGGAGATAGGCCAGGTTGGCATGCTCATACTTGAGATGCAACATCTCGTTGACCTGATTTGCCATGTCTGTGGGTGATTTTCCAGTCCGTCTCAACTCACCCAGTACTGACTTACAGATGGCCTTCTTGTAAGTCAGTAACGCTGGCAACAGATTGGTAAACCTCTTGGGAAGCTTTTCCAGCCAGAGCGGGTTGTCGGAATACCACCTCCTATTGCAGCTCTTACAGCACAGCCGGGAGGAGAGCAGGTAGTATTGTCCAGTGAGGCCCACAATCACTCGCGGTCTCCCGACTCCAGCAGAGACAACACGTGGCTGAGAACAGTCACCAGAGCACGGCAGGGTGTAGTTGTTTTTTAGCTGCCCCATCAAGTAGTCATTTTCCGGCTTTTAGATGAAAAAGGGGTGAAGATGAAAATACTTTGAGGACTGCAGATCATAAATACTGTCAATCAGCTCAGGCTGGGGAGGTAAGCGCCACAGGGAGAAGGTTTTCATAGGGTTGTTGACAGGGCGGGAGCCTGGTCACAGACCCATGGACTCCAGTTCCAACTTCATCCATATTTTCTGCTGGTGTGTGCAGTTCCACTTATTGACCTCCTGGTCAAATGACAGAAACTGTTGAGGTGGAGGACTGTTGATATCAGCCACAGGTGGGACTGCCGTAGGTGGGACTGGTGGTTGGTCTAGTTGGAAACAGACATGCACATGTGAATTTTGACACCCTTTTTAATGTGACACTATACTGCTGTGTTATTTACTGTGGGGTCTCTGTGCAGACTGTGGCTCTGATGCAGATAGAGTGGAGGCTACAGGACTCCCAGGAGCACATGCAGTTTCTAAAATGAAACCAAATTACATGTACACTGTGTTAATAATTATATTAATATCAGGTGCAGTCAGTCACATAGAAAGGTTAACCACTCACCTGGGGCAGGCTGTGGGGTCTCTTCTTTGGTCTTTGTTTTCTCTGGTAGCAAAAACATCAACTCCCGTGGGAAAGGCACTGGAATCTTTGGAGGCAGCACAGCTGGTGCTACACAAGGAAAGAGGCGGTGGTGCATTTTACCGTGAGTGTAAATCAGTTTGGATTGAAATGGTCAAACATCACTTAAAGCCTTTACCATCTTCTGGTGCATCTGGGCCAGTCGGTGCATGTTCTGTGTCTAAAACCGGAGAAAACGTGATGAAAGACAGATTGATTGAAATATTGGCGTTTCAGGGGTATTAGTAGAGTCACTCACAACAAACTGCCATTTGCTACTTCAACTACTTGGTTTGGCTTTTTAAATAATTAAATAGACCTTTTTTGTGATGGTCTAGTCTAACCGTAACTAGAGCAGGAGAAGCACAATGGCTCACTGCAAACACATGCTTCCGGCGTTAGTGAGCAAACATCATTCACCATTTCATCCATTCAAAAGAATGTATTCAAATTATACTTACCCTCTCGTAGGCTGTATCAATTCATAGTCAGTCACTTGGACTGTAGGTAGAACACACATGAAAGGAACAAAAGTAGAACGTGACGAGAACACATGCAATCACAAAATGCCCTTTGAGGTCGGTCATTATTTAAGAACTTCGCCCTGGACCTGAAAACCGTAGCAGCTCTAATGTTGGTGGAGCAGATCCACCTGCAAAACACATAGAAACTAGAGTGATTTACTTTATACAAAACACATAGAAACTAGAGTGATTTACTTTATACAAAACACATAGAAACTAGAGTGATTTACTTTATACAAAACACATAGACAAGGCTAGGAAAGTAAAAGAGCCTAACATGTACATATCCATACGTGGGTTTTTTTTTGCTTTTTTTGTCATATCCAACACACAAAGGGCCACCAAACCCGACCCTGAGAAGCCAAACGGAAGACGGAAAAGCCCCTTATGCCACTGGTTTGTGGAGGAAACTTGGAAGGCCTCCACCAGACAAGATCATTGTGTCAGATTCCATCCAGCAGTTGATCAATGCGACACTCACAGGGCCCCGGGAAGCGCGCACGAAACCTGAGAATCAGGAGCCGGTGGGAGACTGCAGGAGGCAAGGCTGACAAAAAGTGGCTGACACCCTCTGGAGACCGGCTGCTGCGAGGGAAGTGGGGTCCACGGAGTGCGCAGACACAGTGCCCCGCTACCACGAGCCATTTCCTCTGCAGAACTACTGCTCAGGGGGCACCAAACGTGAGCACGTTCTGTGCATTTCTTTCAGCACCATCCACAAGATGCACCCTGCCAGAGTCTGCTGTTGCTGTTTACACAAGAAGGAGAAGTGCACCGTTCCTGGAAGGGCTGCAATACCAGGTCGATGCGTGGAGCGGATGGCGCAAGCCCCAATCGCAGCTCCCTGTTCCAAAAAGCAATTTAATATTTAGTCCCCTGTTGGGGGACATATCAGATATTAAACTGATAAGAACAGATACTACACTTGATCTTAGCCAAAAGGCCGAGAAGCGATGCCAGAGGGCGCTCGTAGGGGAGGAGGGCACTTCTGGCATGACAAGCTAAAGGACCGGTTGCACGCATGTTCGAATAAAATGTAGACGGAACAAGCATAGCGTCAGTTATCACCCTTATATCCATTTGCTTAGACAATAGAAAGTGTTTGAATGTGCTGAAGAAGGAATGTTCCCGTGACCCTGACCAGAGACCCCCAGCAACCCCCAGGTCCTGGAGGTGCCTGGATGCAGCAACAGCAACCCTGCAGATGTTCATGTTAATCCTGCAAGAATGTGTCAAGATAAGAACTAATAAAACATTACAAGTAATTGCTCTCACATACACACACACACATAGGCAAACAAATACAGCTCGTGCAACTGCCTTCTCCACCCCCCCCCCCCCCTAGAGTTGCACGACCATGTAGTAGGGACCCCCGAAAGAGAATAAAAGGAGAGGAGTGTGAACTGCATATTCAGAGTGGAGCGGCATGTCACTGGGTATGTGGTTTCACTCTCCTCGCTGCGAGAAACTTTGAATATTGTTGTCTGTCTCTTCTGAATTTCTGTATTTAAGTGTTTTTTAAACATGCGTCACAGGAGTTTGAACCTGACAGAGCTTCAGCCAAAGCAAAGCTAGGTAAAAACGTAATCATGTGTCCCTTTGTTGGAATAGTTGCATCTTGTGCCTGTAGTGACACTGCCTGCAGTGATGGTTATTTCACCACCACCACCTGCTCATACCCCGTTGGAGCAGCAGCAACCACCTCCTGTGTCAACAAAACTCAAACAAAAACCATGTCTGTGCTGTGGCCAACCAAAATCAAAATATCAAGGTAATGGGACAGCAACACACAACGTTTATCAACAAGGCCCTGTCAGATACTCTTATTGCTGCAGAAGGTCTGACAGACCCTAAGATGCCGTTTAAAGATTTCAGTCAAACAGACTTCTTCCAGCGAGAGGTGGATGAGACAAGAAAGAGGGTGGAGGAAAAACAGCAGAAGAAGAGAAAGGGGGAGGAATCTCCTCCACCCCCTGTCCGAAAGTGCCTCTGCAGGATGCAGCTGAAGCAGGGCTGGAAAAGCCCCCGCATCCACGCTGGCTTCAGAGAAGTACATCTACTTGGGAACTGGAGGGATTTCCAGGCCTCTCCTTTCTATGACAAGGAGAAACAAAGGCGGCAAAATAAGTGAACAATATGTAGTATGTTCATTATTCATAACTGCTTACATGTAGATTATTATTTGTTTTTTATTATTGAGAGTGTTCTTGAGTGTGGCAACCTGATAAATAAATATTCTTTGTTACATTGCATTGATTTTGTATTTTATTTCAAGCACTGGTATCAATATAAGCCTGATAATTTGTAATGATATAGGGATTAATTGGAAAAAATAATATTGTGGAGAAGAAAACTGTGACTTGACTGATGGCTTAGACGGGATTCAAATACCTGACTTCATTTCTCCAAAGTCTCTCTGCTTGTCTGACATCTGTCTCGCATCCTGATTGGCTGGCAGCAAAGGGCAACAACACACGCGCGGCCCGGCCGACGCACTGACCATTGCACAGAGACTACATCAGCATCACTGCAGTAAGGTTTCAATAAGTTTCTACTTCTGACAGAAATTTGCAAATACTCAAGTGCTGTCCGCCTTAACTCTCAGGTGGTCCGGACTGTTACTTTTCAGGTGTCATTCTGAGTTCTGCCCATTCGCAGGAAAAAGAGCCTTTGTACTTTTTTCACATGAACTATAAAGAAAAGTATAAGCTGAGAGACACTGCATTAGCCAGGAATTGACACTGCATTGGCAAGCTAGAATTCTACCACTGAACAACCAATGCCACATGGGGAAACACTGTCGGAGAAAAAATTAAACTGTCAAGTGGCTGAGCCTATGCAAAGTGGCGCTGAATGACAAAACATCACAATGTCATACTCTTTGGATTTAGCACCTTCTGGCGTAATGGGATCCACAACAATCATGTCAGCTGTCGTTTTTGAAGGGCAAGTGACAAAAAGAGGTACGTGGATCAAAATTCAGCTGCCAAAGGTTCACGGACCACGCACCAGGCACTGCTGGGATTTGAACCCAGGATCTCCTGTTTACTAGACAGGCACTTTCACCAGCTAAGCCACATCGCCAGCTGAGCAAGTAACCCCGGCAATGCTGCCTTTACTCTTCTAGACATTAACTGCTTGCAACGTTGAGACAACGCCACTTGTCGTGTGTCATTTGGTCAGCAGGTGGGGAATCCCGTATGTATTTGGCACCGATACAAAGGGTTTACCAATTGGGAGGAATGCAAGGGCTCTCCAAAAGAGTCCAACACAAGTGTCACACGAGGGTCTAGAAATGGTCCCTGGGACTGACACAAATAACTAGGCTGTTAATCTGGACTAACAAAACATAATAACCACATGGAAAACAAAACGCAGAGTGTATGAATGCCTTTTAAAAAGTGGACTCTGGAGGGTCAGGGTGGCATTTCTCCTGAAAACAGTCTTTGTACCTCAACGTGACCTCTGATAAAAAGTATAAAAACCAGAGTCATGGAAATACCAGTAGAGGACTGCTGGAATTGGAACCAATGAGCCCCTCTTTTCTAAGCATGTAATTTGACCAACTAAAGCATTGGGCCTGCGAAGCATGCAAACTTGACAATGGTGCCTTTAGTAGAAAAGGAAATCCTGTGCATCTGGCACGGACACAAAAACAGTTCGCCAATGGGTAAAAATGTTCATACAAGGGAGGGAGACCAAAGTGTCAATTGTCACCTGTGAAACACCCTCGAGAGGTAAAGAAAACAGCATGTCAAAGCAGAGCGTCAACAAACCTCTCGGTCACCAAGACTGCAAGGAGCAGATCAATGGAGGCAGTGGACGCCATTATCCTCAGCAATTTAGACCACGGGTGCAGAGAATGCGGACCGTGAAGGAACAACAAAACCCCCCATCGACAAGACCCCACCCCTCATAGCCCCCCGGCCCCATAACCAACAGCACAGAACCCAGTGAACTGCGAAACACCCCCATCAAGGCCACCAACCCACCAGGGAAAGGTAAAGAAAACAGCATGGCACGGGGAATGCGGTCCGTTAAGGATGAGTTAGTCGATTTGAGCTGGAAACATTTGATGCAGTGGTGTCCTGTGGTCGGTCAGCTCAGTTGGTCAGAGCGTGATGCTAATAAAGCCAAGGTCATGGGTTCACCCCATCTGCTCCAGGAACAACAAAAGCCCACGGCGAAAACCCATCGGGCCCCATAACCAACAGCGCACAACCCAATCAACTGCGAAGCACCCCCAGCAAGGCTGGAAAAGGTCGGTCAAGGAAACAGCATGGCAAAGCAAAGCGGTGGCAAACCTCTCACGCACCGTGACTGCATGAAGCAGATCAATGGGGGCGGCGACCCCATTGTCCTCTACCCAAAATTTAGACCCCGAGTGCAAAGAATGCGGACCGTGAAGGAACAACAAAAGCCCCCGTCAACAACACCCCGCCCTCATAACCAACAGGACACCACCACAAGAAAAACCTATCCAAGGGCACCTATGGCGTCAGTGTACGTCAGGTTGGGGTTTACACACCTTGTCTGGTCCTCAGGGCGTCCGGTGGCATGAGGTGAGACCCTACGGAAGTAGCACTATAGGCGCTCCACATCAATTAACAATACTGTTATTGGAGGAAGGAAAGAAATCGGGGCACAAACACCAGTCATGTTCTCGGTCGGTAACCTATCACTCACGCCGGGTCCACCGCACCACCACCAGAGGTCAGCCCTGAGGATCGGCCAGAAGAAGGCATCCACCAGTAAGGTAGAATTACACTAAGAGGTATTAATGCCGGGTTGTACCAATCGGGAACCTGTGGAAACGGTAATGCACATACATTTACCTTTCGCCACTGTGCTGCTGAATATAAGCTTACCTTTGACCTCTGTAACCTTGGAGTGCGCTATGGCGAATGGCCTACAATTAGCCAATAAAACAAAGCATTCCTTGTAGAATTTAGGCAATCGATCCCGCTACCTCTCACATGCAAAGCAAGTGCTATGCCATTTGAGCTAAGGTCCATTCTCAGAACTATATTGGTTCTTGAATTAACTGACTACTGGATCGTGGGAGGGAGCAAAGCAGCGGCTCAACATAGTCAACAGTGCATCTCATGCCGGAAAGCTCGAGGAGCGACGGAGGAACAAAAGATGGCTAACTTACCTCAAGACCGCATTGAGCCTTCCCCACCAATTACCTATGGTGGCATGGATTGTTTTGGCCCCTTTCACACAAAACAAGGGCGTAAAGAACAAAAACAGTACGGCCTACTATTCACTTGTCTATGTTCTGGAGGTGTTCACATAGAGATGCTCGAGGACATGACCACTGACTCATTCATCAATGCCCTAAGATGCTTCATTGCCATCAGAGGTGCTGTTTGGCACATCCGATCATATCAAGGAACATACTTAGTTTGAACTGAAAATGAAATGGAAAAGTCACTAAAGGAAATAAACACAGAAAGAGTAACAGAATACCTGGCAGACAAGCAATGCAACTTTGTCATAAATGCAAGCCATATGGGAGGTGTTTGGGAGCGCCAGATCAGAACCATCAGAAGCATGCTCATTTCAGTCCTAGCAAACAGTGCTGGCAGGTTGAATGACAGTTCCTTGAGAACCTTTCTTTATGAAGCCATGTCTGTTGTGAATAATCACCCTCTTACTGTGGACAATGTAAACAACCCATGTGTCTGGAACCACTGACACCTAACCACCTGATTACCATGTAGTCATCTATTCCCATGCCACCACGTGTTTCCAAAATGGCGCCGCAGACGGCTGCCTCGGTGTGTTGGTCCTCCAGCACCTGGACTCCGCAGGAACCTATGCTAGGATCTTGTTTGTGGACTTCAGCTCCGCCTTCAACACCATCCTCCCAACTCTGCTCCAGGAGAAGCTCTCCCAGCTGAGCATGCCTGACTCCACCTGCAGGTGGATTACAGACTTCCTGTCTGACAGGAAACAGTGCATGAAGCTGGGCAAACACATCTCAGATACAAAAACCGTCAGCACCGGATCCCCCCAGGGCTGTGTTCTTTCTCCTCTGCTCTTCCTGTACACAAACAGTTGCACCTCCAGTCACCAGTCTGTCAAGCTCCTGAAGTTTGCGCACGACACCACCCTCATCGGACTCGTCTCTGATGGCGACAAGTTCACCTACAGGTGGGAGGTTGACCATCTGGCGACTTGGTGCAACCTGAACAACCTGAAGCTCAACACCCTAAAAACAGTGTAGATGGTTGTGGACAACAGGAAGAACTCAGCCTCTCCTGTCCCCATCACCCTCTGTGACTCTACGATTGACATTGTGGAGTCCTTCCGCTTCCTGGGTACCATCATCTCCCAGGACCTCCAGTGGGAGCCGAACATCAGCTCCCTCATCAAGAAGGCACAGCAGAGGATGTACTTCCTACGTTCCTATGGCAGCTGAAAAAATTAATCCTGCCAAAGACAATGATGGTGCACTTCTACACCCCCATCATTGAGTCCATCCTCACCTCCTGCAATCTTCCATCCCTCCAGGATCTGTACGCCTCCAGGACCCTGAGGCGTGCAGAAAGGATTGTGGCCGATCTCTCTCACCCCGGATACAGTCTCTTTGAGAGGAGGCTGCGGTCCATCAGGACCAAAACCTCATGCCACAAGAACAGTTTCTTCCCATCTGCTGTCAGCCTCATCAACAAGGCCCGGAACCCCCTGGCACTGTTCACACCCCACCTCTGCCTCATCCTGCCACTTTGACACTCTATATGTGTTAAATTAACGCTCAGTTTGGACTCTTAGGAAAAACAATCAGACTGCACTTCCGGAATAACAAACAAAAAACAGACTGTGTACATATACTTTTACTGCATTCTGTATATTTTGTATTTTCATTTTTTAATAGATGTGTCTGCACCTACTTCACCAAAACAAATTCCGAGTATGCGTTTGATCATACCCGGCAATAAAACCATTTCGGATTCTGATTCTGATTCTGACTACCTGGTAAATTTGTCAGGGAGGACTTGTCAGACACTCTGCTTCAGACTCTGCTTCCTCTATGGAAGGTATGTCAGTGGAATTGAGAAGGGCCTCAAAGTATTCCTTCCACCATCCGACTACATCCCCAGTCGAGGTCAGCAGGCCTCGTCTCCACTGTAAACAGTGTGGACTGAGCACTGCTTCCCTTTTCAGAGGCGCCGGATGGTTTGCCAGAACCGACCGAAAGTCGTGCTCCATGGCCTCACCGAATTCCTCCCACACCCGAGTTTTTGCCTCGACAACCGCCGGAGCCGCGAACCATTTGGCCTGACAGTACCTGTCAGCTGCTTCCGGAGTCCCACAAGCCATCAATGCTGGATAGGACTCCTTCTTCAGCTTGACGGCGGCCCTGACCTCTGGTATCCACCATCCGGTTCGGGGCCTGCCGCCACGACTGGCATCCCCCCGGGATGCAGGTGGAGCTCTGCCAGAGGTGAGAGTTGAAGACTCGACGAATGGGAGACTCTGCCAGACGTTCCCAGCACACCTTCACTACTCGTTTGGGTCTACCAGGTCTGTCCAGCATCCTCCCCCGCCATCTAATCCAACTCATCACCAGGTGGTTATCAGTTGACAGCTCAGCCCCTCTCTTCACCTGCCTGTCCAGAACATGCGGACGCAGGTCTGATGATACAACAACAAAGTCAATCATAGACCTGAGGCCCATGGTGTCCTGGTGCCAAGTGCACTTATGGACATCCCTATGTTTGAACATGGTGTTAGTTATGGACAAACTGTGGTTCGCACAGAAGTCCAATAACATCACACCGCATGGGTTCAGGTCAGGGAGGCCGTTCCTCCCAATCACGCCCGTTCAGGTCACACTGTCATTGCCCACATGGGCGTTGTAGTCTCCGATCTCCCGTTTGGCGCCTACGCACAAATGACAGTCAGGAGCTTTTCCCCAGCCCGAAGGCGTAGGGAAATTACCCTCTCGTTCACCGGGGCTGACTCCAACACAGAGGCACCAAGCCGGGGGTCTATTACTAAGCCCACACCAGCTCGCTGCCTCTCCCCTGCAGCAACTCCAGAGTAGAACAAGGTCCAGCCCCTCTCGAGGAGTTTGGTTCCGGAACCCAAACTGTGGGTCGAGGTGAGTCCAACTGTCTAGTCGGAATATCTCAACCTCTTGCACATGTTCAGGTTCCTTCCCCACCAGAGAAGTGACATTCCATGTCCCAAGAACCAGTTTTTTTTTAAATTTTCATGGACAGCCAAGGTGTTGAGGGAGTCTGTTTCAGGGGCCTTAGAATCTCATCTCTGCTATTTGCAGATGATGTGGTTCTTATGGCCTCTTCGGGCTGTGACCTTCAGCATTTACTGGGACGGTTTGCATCTGAGTGTGAAGCATCTGGGATGAGACTCCAAATTTGAGTATCTCCAAATCAGAGGCCACGGTTCTCAGTCGGAAAAGGGAATGAGGTCCTACCCCAGGTGGAGGAGTTTAGGTATCTTGGGGTCTTGTTCACGCGTGAGGGAAAGTGGGAGCGTGAGGTCGACAGACGGATCGCGCAGCCTTGGCAGTAATGCGGTCGCTGTACCGGACCGTCGTGGTTAAAAAGCTCTCAATTTACCGGTCGATCTATGTTCCCACCCTCACCTATGGTCATGAGCTTTGTGTCATGACCGAAAGAATGAGATCTCGGATACAGGCGGCTGAAATGAGTTTCCTCCATAGGGTAGCTGGACTCACCCTAAGAGATAGGGTGAGGAGCTCAGTCATCCGGGAGGGCTCAGAGTAGAGCCGCTTCTCCTTCACATCGAGAGGAGTCAGTAGAGGTGGCTCGGGCATCTAGTCCGGATGCCTCCCGGACGCCTCCCTGGTGAGGTGTTCCGGGAAAAGGCCCCGGGGCAGACCTAGGACACGCTGGAGGGATTATGTCTCACAGCTGGCCTGGGAACGCCTTGGTGTCCTCTCGGTGGCCGGGGACCGGGAAGTCTGGGCTTCCCCACTAAGACTGCTGCCCCCGCGACCCGGACCTGGAAAAGCGGAGGAAAATGGATAGATGGATGGACTTGTATACTACAATGAGATGGAGACAAGTGCAATATTTATCGGAACAGTTCTGGAAGGAGTATCTGACCAACATTGCTCTGAGACAAAGATGGCATACGCCAAGAAGAAACATGCAAGTTGGAGATGTGGTGATCGTCAAAGAGGAGGAGGTTCCCCGAAATGAACAGAAACTGGCCATAAGAGTGACGATGGACCAGTGAGGACAGTTAGGGTGTTTCACGATGCTTCAATGTCCCGCATTGGCATGTGAATGCACTCGAGAGCAATAAATGCATGGAGGACATCAGTAAAGGAAGCGTGAACTCTTTACTGGACCAGGTCAGCTAAGGAACAAAGACAGTACATCTGCAAGCTCTTCAAAGGACACGTAAAGAGTACAGCCATAGCAGAGGATGGTTTCGATCCATCGACCTCTGGGTTATGGGCCCAGCACGCTACCGCTGCGCCACTCTGCTGCTAACATCTGTACAAGTACCCTGCTTTGTGCGGCTCCTTTTGAGTGTCCTCTGTTGTCAGCAAACCTCACAAGGTCACAGTTTTTTCCTGATCAGGGCACCATTTTAGGTTGGGTGGATGAGGGTGGATCGAAAGCGCCAGATTAAGGTTCCTTACGCTCGGGAGGCACTGGTTGAAATCCCACAGCTGGCATTTTCCTGGTCAGCTCCATTATCCACTACTGGAATGATTTGGCAGCAAAAGGCTGTCAGATTGTGCAAGACACCTGAACACCTTAAGAAGAAGATTAAGAGAGGTCTTGTTCGAGTGAGAAGGGTTTGTTTTACCCGACTGGTTGTTGCAAACGCAGCCCTGCTCAAGGTTCAACGTGACATAAAAAGGAGAAACTCCCCGTCGGGGAATCAAAACCCGCCATGACAGGCGGAGATACTGTCCACTATACTAACGAGGACTGCTGCTGAGTTGATGTGGTGTCGATTGGCCAAAGGGGAATTCAGAACAGGCTCGTGGCCCATGACCGTTTTTATGGTAGCTGGAGACTTCAACCAGTGAACTCCACCAATTTTCTGTACCGCTTATCCTCATCAAACGGTTTGTATTCCCCACCCGTTACCAGCATGGGGACATTCCAACCCAAGATGAGAACACACTGGACCACGTACACAGCCACAGATGTGGCACAGACGCAGCTTCATCCTACCCCCACATTTCGTCCAGACAGAAAAAGCAGAGGAACACCTTTGCAGCTGAAATTGCTTAGTTGGGAGAGCGTTCGACTGACTATCTGAAGGTCCCTGGTTCAATCCCAGGTTTCATCACAAAAACATGGTAAACTACAGTAAAAGTGAAACAGCACAAATACTTCTAAATATTTTGTCTTTGAACTGCTCTGCTTTCATGTTTTTATGTGGGTGTTCGTGGTGTGGCGGTGCCACTTCCGCTATTGTTCGCTATTTACGACCGCCTGTTAGAATAAAGTGTATATACAAGTATTATTTTGTTAGTTATCACCCTTATATCCATTTGCTTAGACAATAGAAAGTGTTTGAATGTGCTGAAGAAGGAATGTTCCTGTGACCCTGATTAGAGACCCCCAGCGACCCCCAGGTCCTGGAGGTGCCTGGATGCGCCAACAGCGACCCTGCGGATGCTCATGTTAATCCTGCAAGAATGTGTCAAGATAAGAACTCATAAAACATTAAAAGTAATTGCTCTCACATACATACACACTCACATAGACAAACAAATACAGCTCGTGCAACTGCCTTCTCCACCCCCCTTAGAGTTGCACGACCATGTAGTAGGGACCCCCGAAAGAGAATAAAAGGAGAGGAGTGTGAACTGCATATTCAGAGTGCAGCGGCATGTCACTGGGTCTCCTCGCTGCGAGTAACTTTGAATATTGTTGTCTGTCTCTTCTGTATTTCTGTATTTAAGTGTTTTTACAAGTTGTCACAGGAGTTTGAACCTGACACTGAACCGGAGTATACCTATTACACATAGTATACCTATTAGCATTAGCAACAGTTATTTGTATGTTATAATTATTTGTGAAATTTCTCTAACTGAGCTTCAGCCAAAGCAAAGCCAGGTAAAAACTTAATCATGTGTCCCTTTGTTCTCATAGTTGCATCTTGTTTGAACCAAATTACAAATGTGTTTTTCATAGTTTTATTTGCTTAGAGCCCAAAAAAGATTGCCCATCCAAACTTCTCCAACTGCTGCCCCAACTGGACCAGTGAAGACTGGAGGGAGGGTATTTCTGTTGGACCACAAGCGCTGGCCGACTCCAATGAAGTCCACAATTGATGATCTCCTAGATAAACACTAGCAAAGACCCCAACAGCATGCTGCATCCAACAAAATTGCACATTTCTAAATACATAAAACACAACAGTAAATTTCTCAACACATCATCTTCACTAAATACCAGCCCAGAGAAACTGCAACATACACAGCAGCTTTGGTAGTTGCTAAGCACTACCACTGCTGTGCCTGTCGTGACACTGCCTGCAGCTATGGTTATTTCACCACCTCAAAATATCAAGCGGATGGGACATCAACACATGACTTTTATCAACAAGGCCCAGTCAGATACTCTTATTGCTGCAGAAGGTCTGACAGACCCTAAGATGCCGTTTAAAGAGTTCAGTCAAACAGACTTCTTCCAGGAAGAGCTGGATGAGACAAGAAAAGGGTGGAGGAAAAACAGCAGAAGAAGAGGAAGAGGGAGGAATCTCCTCCACCCCCTGTCCGAAAGTGCTTCTGCAGGATGCAGCTGAAGCTGGGCCCGAAAAGCCCCCACATCCATCTACTGCCCAGCCAAAGTGTTCTCCATCTATAGAGAGCACAGGATAAAAAAAGAGATGAGCTGGAGGGATTTCCAGGCCTCTCCTTTCTATGAAAAGGAGAAACAAAGACGGCAAAATAAGTGAACAATATATTTATTATTCATATCTGCTTACATGTGGATTATTATTATTTTTTATTATTATTGAGAGTGTTCTTGAGTGTGGCAACCTGATAAATAAATATTCTTTGTTACATTGCATTGATTTTGTATTTTATTTCAAGCACTGGTATCAATATAAGCCTTATAGTGTCACGGTACGGCATGTCTTTGTTGAGGTGCGATCCCAGGATGCAGAGAGCAGGACCAAATGCAGGTAAATAATATTTATTTCATGCATTAATTGCAGCAGCAGGAAAAGGCAACTCAACTAGCTGACGGACAAACTATACAATGATCCCACACAGGGAGACGCACACACCTGAACTAAATAGATACACAAATTAGGGACAGGTGTGGGTAACTATGGCAACTAAGGCAGACAAGGCAAAAGAGGAAGTCCAACACAAAAAGAGTTCTAAATGGAAACCAAAACCTAGACCGGGAACTCAAACATAAACTGTCACGTGCAAACCCACACAGGGCGTGACAGATAGCAATAGTTTGTAATGATATAGAGATTAATTGGAAAAAATAATCTTGTGGAGAAGAAAACAGTGACTTGACTAATGGCTTAGACGGGATTTGAAAACACTGACTTCATTTCTCTGAAGTCTCTCTGCTTCTCTGACGTCTCTCTCGCATCCTGATTGGCTGGCAGCAAATGTCAACACCACACACGCGGCCCCCACTTGGCAAGCGAGAATTCTACCACTGAACCACCAATGCCACGTGGGGACACACTGTAAGAGAAAACAATTAAACTATCAAGTGGATGAGCCTCTGCAAAGTGCTGCTGAATGACAAAACATCACAATGTCATCCTCTTTAGGTTCAAGCACCTTCTCGCGTAACGGGATCCACAACAATCATGTCAGCTGTGGATGCACCATTGACTCGTTTTTGAAGGGCAAGTGATGAAAAGAGGTACGTGGGTCAGAAATCAGCTGCCAAAGTTTCACAGACCAAGCAGCTAGGCACTGCTGGGATTTGAACCCAGGATTTCCTGTTTACAAGACAGGCACTTTGACCAGCTAAGCCACAGCGCCAGCCGAGCAAGTCACCCTGGCAATGCTGCCTTTAGTCTTCTAGACATAAACTGCTCCAACGTTGAGACGACGCCATTTGTCGTGTGTCATTCGGTCAGCAGGGGGAGTATCCCGTATATTTGGCACCGATACAAAGGGTTTACCAATTGGGAAGAATGCAAGGGCTCTCCAAAAGAGTCCAACACAAGTGTCACACAAGGGTCTAGAAATGGTCCCTGGGACTGACACAAATAACTAGGCTGTTCATCTGGACTAACTGTTAGAATAAAATGTAATTACAATTATTATAGTGTTAAGTTATCACCCTTATATCCGTTTGCTTAGACAATAGACAATAGTCTTGAGTGTTTTGAAGCAGGAACATTCCATGACGCTGACCAGCAACTGCCAGCACCACTAATCTTGCAGGTGTCTGGGAATGCCAGCAGTGACCTTGAAGATGTTCCTGTTCATCATGCAAAATGTGCCAAGACAAGAACTCATGCACAAAAAGTAATTATTCTCACATACACACACACACATAGACAACAAGTACAGCTTGTGCAACTGCTTGCTTCCCCCTCCCCTTAGAGTTGCACGGCCATGTATTAGGGACCTCCTAAAGAAATAAAAAGAGAGGAGCATGAATGGCATACTCAGAGTGGAGCAGCATTGGGTATGTTGTTTCACTCTCCTCGCTGCGAGCAACTTTGGATATTGTTGTCTGTCTCTTCTGTAATTAAGTGTTTTTACAAGTGTCACAGGAGTTTGAACCTGACACTAACATAACATAATAACCACGCAGAGTGTATGAATGCCTTTTAAAAAGTGGGCTCTGGGGGGTCAGGATGGCCGAGCAGTCGAAGGCGCTGCATTCAGGTTGCAGTCTCTAATGAGGCGTGGGTTTAAGTCTGTTGTGGAAAAATTTCCATCATCCCAAGTAGGATAGAGAATGCCTGAAATAAATACATAACTCTGCCAGTTTTTATTACCTTTGCAAAACAAAGGGGCCAGACAACACACAGTATGCATGGCGGCCTGTAGGTGTCTGGCCAAGAGTGGTCTCTTGGCGGGAACTTTTACACTCCATAGCATGCAAATGAATTATATTACAATAGAATAGAGACATTCATGTCACTCCCCCGATGCCACCCTCATGTATGGGGGTTAGTCTACACACCCATTCTTCTGGCACAGTTTGTCACACCCATGCGAGGTAAGCTCCTAGGGTCAACCATTTGGTGGGACCTCTTGATGTTCCCTTTCCCATGAAGGTAAGTTGGCAAATAGTTTGTAAAGGTGTGACTTTGGTCTCTTGATTTCATCAACATCGATCACGAAACACAGCCAGACAATTACATATTAAGACCAGACATGTACAGTTGGGAGGTGACATACAACAAATGTTCACAGCATTAGGTCTGCAAAGTGTTCAGCTGATGCACATTTACTGGAAAGGAAAATGGGCTTTTGTCACGGTAGCCGTGCCGACACAAGCTAAAATGTTTCTCCCGCCAGGACAACACCCACATGAAATTCAAGCTATGCTCACAGACGAATAAGAACCAGCTAGAATGAGCAATCTGCACCTCCAAGTCTGAGTTTATGGTTCTTGCCCAGAAAAGCATAGCTCACAGCCGTAATTGTATAGTGGTTCCTACTCTGTGTTGTGGCCGCAGCAACCCCGGCTGATTCAGGGTCATGGCAGGTGTGTGTTGCTTTTGTAATTGGATTGTCTGAAAAGACAAGATTGTCTGTCCACTTGAAGTGTGGTGATGTAAAAATACACTAGTTTTGACCACACCTGTATTTTTAGTAAACATTATTAGCATGCAATGAATCAAAGTATAAGGTACGATGTCGGAGATCAAGAACGCTTTTGTTGGGAAAAAAAGCCATAACATATCATTTCAACAATACGGGTATCAAACCCGCTATTTCTTGCATGTAGAGCAAGAACTCTAGCCTTTGAGTTAAATCCCCCCGCTGCACAAGAAGGCTGCCGCAATTTCTGCAACACCAAAACACTAATTAAGATGTGTCATTTTGAGTCAACAAGACCATGTCCACAAAGGAGATGAGGTGACCGAGATGTTAAGGTGATGGACTGCTAATCCATTGTGTTCTGCACGCATGGGTTTGAATCCCATCCTCATCGGACTATACAAATGCACCAGTTTTGACACCACCTGTGTTTTTAGGAAACATCATTAATCCAAGTATCCGGTACGATGTGGGAGATTGAGAATGCTTTTTTGGCAAGAAAAGGGCATACTATACCATTTGGAGAATGCAGGCATCGATTCCACTTCATCTCACATGCGAAGTGAGCGCTCTACCATTTGTGGTCATACAAGAATGGGATTTGTTTTTGTGTCCTTCGAATGAAATGCTTTCCGCATGTTGCAGAATTTTCCACAGGAAAAAAATCTTTAAGATGTATCAAGAAAAGGGCTGAACCGCCCAATGTGGGGCTCGAACCCACATTGCTCTCTCAACTGAGCTAACCGGGCCTTTTTCAACCAAGAAATCACTTTTTTTTTTTTTTTAATTTATGTGGTCTTCTCGATGTTTGATCAATTCCACACCCAACCTAGTTCCCATGGGAACAAAGGAGCGAGAGGTTCAGTCATAGCTGAGAAATTTGGAAGTGTAGTCATCTTAACCCTCCCGTTATGTTCATTTGTCAGGAACAGCCATGATGTTCCCGGGTCAGTTTGCATGTTTATTTATCTGAAAGAGGTCCAAAACCAAAAAAATCCCCACAAGCATTGTTAGTTATTAACTACTAACTCCATTACTAACTATTCTATCAATGTTTAGTGCAATGGTGTACCTTACCTCTCACAGGTAATGGTTTAATTCATTTTAATTAATTAATTAACTTAATTAATCAGAGGCATCATGACCAGTCTGCATCAAAACATTATCTGAAATCCTGTGACAGGTTTCTGGCATTGATTCTCAATTCAGTTGCCATCCCTGATAGATGGTAATGGTAATGGTAATCATGCCCGCGTGGCAGGCGAGTCTCTTTGCTTGTCTGACGTCTGTGTCGTATCCTGATTGGCTGGCAGCAAATGTCAACAACACGCGCGCGGCCCCCGCTTGGCAAGTGAGAATTCTACCACTGAACCACCAATGCCATGTGGGGACACACTGTAAGAGAAAAAAATCAACTGTCAATCAACTGGGTGATTGACAGCGGGAAATTGTGTGTAAGACTCCCACAGTACAGGCACAGCCACAGGCGTAGACGGTGACTACTCTCCGCTGACGAAAGGCGACTGGCTCCCAGTTGCATGGGGACGACACTCCCGACGTCGTCAGACGACGCTCCACTGCCGGAGCAGGGAGGGAGGAGTGGTGCCGGAAGAGCCCCGGGAGGTGGGATTTGGAGCCGACGTGTGGGTTGGAGAGGCTCCGCCCGATACGCGTTTCGTAGCGCCTTGTCATTCCAGCAGCTCCCTGCAGCTATCCCGGTTAGCTCAGTTGGTCAGCGTGTGGTGCTAATAACGCCGCGGTCATGGGTTCAACCCCCCGTACTGGCCACTCTTCTTTATGTGCTCCAGGAACAACAAAACGGCGACAACCCACTGGCCCCCATATCCAACATCACACCACCCACCCACCTGTGAAACACCCTCGACAAGGCCGCTGAAAGACCGGGGAGAGGTAAAGAAAACAGCATGTCAAAGCAGAGTGGCAACAAACCTCTCGGTCACCGAGACTGCAAGAAGCAGATCAATGGGGACAGTGGACCCCATTATCCTCTACCCAAAATTTAGACCACCATTGTAGAGAACGCGGGCCGCGAAAGGACAACACCCCAGCCCTCATAACCAACAGTACTCCACCACAAGGTAAACAGCATGGTGGCAACAAATGCCCAGCCAAAGCGTCACAGACAGCATTCCAACCTGTGCGGGGAAACCCATTGGATTTCAAGTCACCGTGACTGCTTGGAAAAGACCAATGGGGCCAGGTGACCCCATTGTCCTAGAACCAAAATTTTGCTGATGTCAAGGATCAGCTGGCAACATGTGCATGGGAGGAAGACACATGGTTTGTGTGAGGGGCTACACAAGTCTTTCCACTTCTAGTTAAAAGCCAGGCACCTCACATCGTTTCCATGAAGTACCAAGGGATTGTCCTGTTGCCCTTGTATTCCCTTGTATTGTCCTTGTATTCCATCCATGTACTAACCAGGCCCGCCCCTGCTTAGCTTCTGAGATCAGACGTTTTCAGGGTCAATCAAGGGGGGCGAAGCCCACATCAGGAGGTTTGCCACCTGTTAGCAGGGTGCCCCACCATCTGAACAGGTGCTCTTTAAATGAGTTTAACAACACCAAAACTGATTTTCTTCTAAACACCACTCTCGACATAACAAAAGGTGAAAAAATATCCTTTACAACTGTTCACCCAGCTCTCTCCATTGACTCTCCCATCATCTTTGTCCTCTCTTTGGAGGGAGAAGAGAGGAGGTCTGGATTGAATCGGAGAGGCATTTTACACAAATCAATCCATGAACCAGGAACTGCCACAGCAAAAGGCCTCAAAGCGGCCCACGCCTGTAAGGCTTCCCTTACAAAGTTCGGGAGGACCCCGAGCACTGGGCTGGGGGGCAACAGACAAAGATTAAATACACCAAAATTATTTAATACACCCAGATCCTTCAGGAAAAACTCCTTCCAGGGAGCCCGACAATCTGGATCCAGAAATTTTCTGAGCACGTTTAGTCTCAGTGCCTGTTTCTTCAAGACTAAATCAATTAAATTCAGACCTCCCTTATCAACATCGTGCGGCTCCTTTTGAGTGTCCTCTGTTGTCAGTGAACCTCACAAGGTCACAGTTTTTTTTTCCTGATCAGGGCACCGTTTTAGGTTGGGTGGATGAGTGATCGAAGGCGCCAGATTAAGGTTCCTTACGCTCAGGAGGCTCTGGTTGAAATCCCACAGCTGCCATTTTCCTGGTCAGCTTCGTTATCCACGACTGGAATGATTTGGCAGCAAAAGACCGTCAGATTGTACAAGACACCTGAACACCTTGAGAAGAAGATTAAGAAAGGTTTTGTTCTAATGAGAAGGGTTTGTTTAACCGGACTGATTGTTGCAACCGCAACCCGACTCGAGGTTCAACGTGACATTGTGACATACAAAAGAGGAACTCCCCGTCAGGGAATCGAACCCCCGTCTTTCACGTGACAGGCGGAGATACTGTCCACTATACTAACGAGGACTGCTGCTGAGCTGATGTGGTGTCTATTGGCCAAAGAGGAATTCAGAACAGGCTCGTGGCCCATGACCGTTTTCATGGCAGCTGGAGACTTTAACCACTGAAATCCATCCCGCTTATCCTCATCAACGGACTGTATTCCCCACCCGTTACCAGCATGGGGACATTCCAACCCAAGATGGGAACACACTGGACCAGGGACACAGCAACATAGTAGGTGGCAGAAACACAGCTTCACATTGCCCCCACTTTTTGACTCGACTGAAAAAGGACTCTCTTGCTTGGTGCTAACATGATGACCATTAGCATGTTAGCATTTAAGCTAATTTACTCATGTCTCAAGGCAAATAGACACATGGCATGATGTGGGGACACTATGGGACTGCCTTAACACTTTTGGACCTTGAGGCTGTCTTGCTAGTTTTTTTTTTTTTACCCCGGACACAGTCTCTTTGAGAGGAGGCTGCGGTCCATCAGGACCAAAACCTCACGCCACAAGAACAGTTTCTTCCCGTCTGCTGTCAGCCTCATCAACAAGGCCCGGAATCCCCCCCCTGACACTGTTCACACCCCACCTCTGCCTCACCCTGCCACTTTGACACTCTATATGACACTCTATTTAACTGAGCGTTAAATTAACGCTCAGTTTGGACTCTTAGGAAAAACAATCAGACTGCACTTCCGGAATAACAAACAAAAAACAGACTGCGTACATATATTTATACTGCATTCTGTATATTTTGTATTTTCATTTTTTAATCGATGTGTCTGCACCTACTTCACCAAAACAAATCCCCAGTCGAGGTCAGCAGTCCCCGTCTCCACTTTAAACAGTGTGGACTGGGCACTGCTTCCCTTTTCGGAGGCGCCGGACGGTTTGCCAGAACCCCTTCGAGGCCGACCGAAAGTCGTGCTCCATGGCCTCACCGAATTCCTCCCACACCTGGGTTTTTGCCTGGACAAGTGCCGAAGCCGCGAACCGTTTGGCCTGACAGTACCTGTCAGCTGCTTCCGGAGTCCCACAAGCCATCAGTGCTGGATAGGACTCCTTCTTCAGCTGACCTCTGGCGTCCATCATCGGGTTCGGGGCCTGCCGCCACGACTGGCACCGACCGCCAGTCTGCCGCCTCAGCAATGGAGGCACGGAATATGGCCCATTCGGACTTAATATCCCTGTCCTCCCCCGGGATGCAGGTGAAGCTCTGCCATAGGTGAGAGTTGAAGACTCGATGAACGGGAGACTCTGCCAGATGTTCCCAGCACACCCTCACTACTCGTTTGGGTCTACCAGGTCTGTCCAGCATCCTCCCTCGCCATCTAACCCAACTCATCACCGGGTGGTGATCAGTTGACAGCTCAGCCCCTCTCTTCACCCGCCTGTCCAGAACATGCGGACGCAAGTCTGATGACACGACTACAATGTCGATCATAGACCTGCAGCCTAGGGTGTCCTGGTGCCAAGTGCACTTATGGACATCCCTATGTTCGAACATGGTGTTAGTTATGGACAAACTGTGGTTCGCACAGAAGTCCAATAACATCACACCTCCCGGGTTCAGATCAGGGAGGCCGTTCCTCCCAATCACGGCCCTCCAGGTCACACTGTCATTGCCCACATGGACGTTGAAGTCTCCCAGTAGAACGACAGAGTCACCAGGACTCCAAAAAGACCGGGTACTCCGAACTGCCGTTTGGCGCGTATGCACAAATGACAGTTAGGACCTTTTCCCCAGCCCGAAGGCGTAGAGAAATTACCCTCTCGTTCACCGGGGCTGACTCCAACACAGAGGCACCAAGCCGGGGGTCTATTGATAAGCCTACACCAGCTCACTGCCTCTCCCCTGCAGCAACTCCAGAGTAGAACAAGGTCCAGTCCCTCTCGAGGAGTTTGGTTCCCGAACCCAAACTGTGCGTCGAGGTGAGTCCGACTATGTCTAGTCGGAATATCTCAACCTCTTGCACAAGTTCAGGTTCCTTTCCCACCAGAGAAGTGACATTTCATGTCCCAAGAACCAGTTTTTGGCCACCGAAGACCAGGTCACCCATGCACCCGCCCTTGACCGCCACCCAACACATAATGCACCGGACCCTTATGCTTGCCCCCGCAGGTGGTGGGTCTACGAGGGGGAGATCCCATGTGGCTGGGGGTGAAGGCCCGATCACCAGGCGCTCACCTGCGAGCCCCTCCCCCGGGCCTGGCTCCAGGGTGAGGCCCCGGTATCCCACATCTGGGCGAGGTACGGTTCCTCCTCCTCTGTCACCTCCTCAGTGGCAAAGCTTCGGGGTGGACAAGTTCCGCCCGGAATTCCTCAAGGCTCTGGATGTTGAGGGACTGTCTTGGCTGGCACGTCTCTTCAACATTGCGTGGAAGTCGAGAACAGTATCTTTGGATTGGCAGACCGGGGTGGTGGTCCCCCTTTTCAAGAAGGGTGACCGGAGTGGGTGTTCCAACTATAGGGGGATCACACTCCTCAGCCTCCCTGGGAAAGTCTATTCCAGGGTGCTGTAGAGAAGGGTACGACCGTTGGTCGAACCTCTGTTACAAGAGGTCCAATGCGGTTTTCGTCCTGGTCATGGAACACTGGACCAGCTCTACACCCTCACGAGGGTGCTGGAGGGTGTATGGGAGTTTGCCCAACCAGTCCACATGTACTTTGCGGATCTGGAAAAGGCATTTGACCGTGTCCCTCGTGGCGTACTTTGGCGGGGATTGGTGGCGCGCTGCTACGTGCTATCTGGTCCTTGTACAAACGGGGCAGGAGTCTGGTTGGCATTGTCAGTAGTAAGTCAAGCCTGTTTCCGGTAAACGTTGGCCTCCGCTAAGGCTGCCCTTTGTCACGATTCTGTTCACAGTTTTCATGGACAGAATTTCTAGGCGCAGCCAAGGTGTTGAGGGAATCTGTTTCAGGGGCCTTAGAATCTCATCTCTGCTATTTGCAGATGATGTGGTTCTTATGGCCTCTACGGGCTGTCACCTTCAGCGCTTACTGGGACGGTTTGCATCTGAGTGTGAAGCGTCTGGGATGAGACTCAGTACCTCCAAATCAGAGGCCATGGTGCTCAGTCGTAAAAGAGTGGAGTGCTCCCTCCGGGTTGGGAATGAGGTCCTACCCCAGGTGGAGGAGTTTAGGTATCTCGGGGTCTTGTTCACGAGTGAGGGAAAGTGGGAGCGTGAGGTCGACAGACGGATCGGTGCAGCCTCGGCAGTAATGCGGTCAATGTAACGGACCGTCGTGGTTAAAAAAGCTCTCAATTTACCGGTCGATCTATGTTCCCACCCTCACCTATGGTCATGAGCTTTGGGTCATGACCGAAAGAATGACATCTCGGACGCAGGCGGCTGAAATGAGTTTCCTCCGTAGGGTAGCTGGACTCACCCTAAGAGATAGGGTGAGGAGCTCAGTCATCCGGGAGGGCTCAGAGTAGAGCCGCTTCTCCTTCACATCGAGAGGAGTCAGTTGAGGTGGCTCGGGCATCTAGTCTGGATGCCTCCCGGACGCCTCCCTGGTGAGGTGTTCCGGGCATACCCAGCCGGGAAAAGGCCCCGGGGCAGACCTAGGACACGCTGGAGGGATTATGTCTCACAGCTGGCCTGGGAACACCTTGGTGTCCTCCCGGTGGAGCTGGAGGAGGTGGCCGGGGACCGGGAAATCTGGGCTTCCCTACTAAGACTGCTGCCCCCCGCGACCTGGACCTGGATAAGCGGAGGAAAATGGATGGATGGATGGACTTGTATACTAAAATGAGATGGAGATAATTGCAATATTTGTCGGAATAGTTCTGGAACAAATGGTGGAAGGAGTATCTGACCAACATTGCTCTGAGACAAAGAGGGCATACGCCAAGAAGAAACATGCAAGTTGGAGATGTGGTGATCGTCAAAGAGGAGGAGGTTCCCCGAAACGAACGGAAACTGGCTGGGATTCTTCAAGTCCATGAGAGTGACAATGGACAAGTGAGGACAGTTGCGGTGTTTCACGATGCTTCAATGTCCCGCAATGGCGTGTGAATGCACTCAAGAGCAATAAATGCATCGAGAACAGCAGTAAAGGAAGCGTGAACTCTTTACTGGACCAGGTCAGCTAAGTAACAAAGACAATACATCTGCAAGCTCTTCAAAGGACACGTAAAGAGCAAAGCCATAGCAGAGGATGGTTTCGATCCATCGACCTCTGGGTTATGGGCCCAGCACGCTACCGCTGCGCCACTCTGCTGTCGACGTGTGTACAAGTACCCTACTTTGTGCGCCTTCTTTTGAGTGTCCTCTGTTGTCAGTGAACCTCACAAGGTCACAGTTTTTTTTTTCCTGATCAGGGCACCGTTTTAGGTTGGGTGGATGAGTGATCGAAGGCGCCAGATTAAGGTTCCTTACGCTCAGGAGGCTCTGATTGAAATCCCACAGCTGGCATTTTCCTGGTCAGCTCCGTTATCCACGACTGGAATGATTTGGCAGCAAAAGACCGTCAGATTGTACAAGACACCTGAACACCTTGAGAAGAAGATTAAGAAAGGTTTTGTTCTAATGAGAAGGGTTTGTTTAACCGGACTGGTAGTTGCAACCGCAACCCGACTTGAGGTTCAACGTGACATTGTGACATACAAAAGAGGAACTCCCCGTCGGGGAATCGAACCCCGGTCTTCCACGTGACAGGCGGAGATACTGTCCACTATACTAACAAGGACTGCTGCTGAGCTGATGTAGTGTCGATTGGCCAAAGGGGAATTCAGAACAGGCTCGAGGCCCATGACCGTTTTCATGGTAGCTGGAGACTTTAACCACTGAAATCCATCCCGCTTATCCTCATCAACGGACTGTATTCCCCACCCGTTACCAGCATGGGGACATTCCAACCCAAGATGGGAACACACTGGACCAGGGACACAGCAACATAGTAGGTGGCACAGACACAGCTTCACATTGCCCCCACTTTTAGACCCGACTGAAAAAGGACTCTCTTGCTTGGTGCTAACATGATGACCATTAGCATGTTAGCATTTAAGCTAATTTACTCATGTCTCAAGGCAAATAGACACATGGCATGATGTGGGGACACTATGGGACTGCCTTAACAGTTTTGGACCTTGAGGCTGTCTTGCTAGTTTTTTTTTTTTTTTTTACCCCGGACACAGTCTCTTTGAGAGGAGGCTGCGGTCCATCAGGACCAAAACCTCACGCCACAAGAACAGTTTCTTCCCGTCTGCTGTCAGCCTCATCAACAAGGCCCGGAATCCCCCCCCGACACTGTTCACACCCCACCTCTGCCTCACCCTGCCACTTTGACACTCTATATGCGTTAAATTAACGCTCAGTTTGGACTCTTAGGAAAAACAATCAGACTGCACTTCCGGAATAACAAACAAAAAACAGACTGCGTACATATATTTATACTGCATTCTGTATATTTTGTATTTTCATTTTTTAATCGATGTGTCTGCACCTACTTCACCAAAACAAATCCCCAGTCGAGGTCAGCAGGCCCCGTCTCCACTGTAAACAGTGTGGACTGGGCACTGCTTCCCTTTTCGGAGGCGCCGGACGGTTTGCCAGAACCCCTTCGAGGCCGACCGAAAGTCGTACTCCATGGCCTCACCGAATTCCTCCCACACCCGAGTTTTTGCCTGGACAAGCGCCGAAGCCGCGAACCGTTTGGCCTGACAGTACCTGTCAGCTGCTTCCGGAGTCCCACAAGCCATCAATGCTTGATAGGACTCCTTCTTCAGCTTGACGGCGGCCCTGACCTCTGGTGTCCACCATCGGGTTCGCTGCCT
This sequence comes from Doryrhamphus excisus, assembly GCF_037039965.1. Classification (NCBI taxonomy): domain Eukaryota; kingdom Metazoa; phylum Chordata; class Actinopteri; order Syngnathiformes; family Syngnathidae; genus Doryrhamphus; species Doryrhamphus excisus. The sequence continues at coordinate 7,581,619 of NW_027621862.1, read as the reverse complement.
GCCGCCACGACTGGCACCGACCGCCTTGCGGCCGCAGCTCCGGTCAGCCGCCTCAGCAATGGAGGCACGGAATATGGCCCATTCGGACTCAATATCCCGGGTCCTCCCCCGGGATGCAGGTGAAGCTCTGCCAGAGGTGAGAGTTGAAGACTCGACGAACGGGAGACTCTGCCAGACGTTCCCAGCACACCCTCACTACTCATTTGGGTCGACCAGGTCTGTATCACCAAAAGAGCTGAACCGCCCAATGTGGGGCTCAAACCCACGACCCTGAGATTAAGAGTCTCATGCTCTCCCGACTGAGCTAACCGGGCCTTTTTCGGCCAAGATATCACTTTTTAATTTTTTTTAATTGATGTGGTCTTCTTTGATCAATTCCACAGCCAACCTAGTTTCTCAGGGAACAAAGGAGCGAGAGGTTCAGTCATAGCTGAGAACTTTGGAAGTGTAGTCATCTTAACCCTCCCGTTATGTTCATTTGTCAGGAACAGCCATGGTGTTCCCGGGTCAGTTTGCATGCTTATTTATCTGAAAGATGTCCAAAACCAAAAAAAATCCCCACAAGCATTGTTAGTTGTTCACTACTAACTCCATTACTAACTATTCTATCAATGTTTAGTGCAATGGTGTACCTTACCTCTCACAGGTAACGGTTTAATTAATTTTAATTGATTAATTAATGGCACAGCGGTCTAGTGGTTAGTGCGCAGACCTCACCGCAAGGAGACCAGGGTTCAATTCCACCCTCGGCCATCTTTGTGTGGAGTTTGCATGTTCTCCCTGTGCATGCGTGGGTTTTCTCCGGGTACTCCGGTTTCCTCCCACCTACCAACCAAAGCGTCACAGACAGGATTCGAACCTGTGCGGGGAAACCCCATTGGATTTCAAGTCCAACGCCTTAACCTCTCGGCCACTGTGACCGCTTGGAAAAGACCAATGGGGGCAGGTGACCCCATTGTCCTAGAACCAAAATTTTGCTGATGTCAAGGATCACCTGGCAACATGTGCATGGGAGGAAGACACATGGTTTGTGTGAGGGGCTACACAAGTCTTTCCACTTCTAGTTAAAAGGCAGGCACCTCACATCGTTTCCATAAAGTACCAAGGGATTGTCCTGTTGCCCTTGTATTTTGTGGGCAAAAAGGAGGCGTTTGCAAGTGGACCTCAGACCCTATCACTGGTCACCTGAACAGGGACTTGAATCCCGGACACTCAGATCAAAAGTCTAATGTTCAGGTGACTGGCTCAAACTTTGTCTTGTCTGACCACTCTTTTGTCCAGAAGATATTTGGCCAAAGTGGTCTGTTTTCTTAAACCTGCAAATGTCCAAATACACAAGGGCATTGTCTTTGTAGGGAGCATTGCAGTACATGTGACATGTATACTACATATGACATCAGAAATGATGGGTATTTATTCAACAGAACAAGAACAACATTTCTTTTAAATAACAGCATAGGAGCTGATGAAACACAGAGAAGGCACTGCTGGGATTTGAACCCAGGATCTCCTGTTTACTAGACATGTCTGTCAAAAAATCACAACAGTATACAGTGTCTTCTCTTACGGGCCGCTGCTTACCAGTTGATGGGGTTTGACTTGATTCCTTTTAACATAAAAGCATTCCATCATCTCTTAATCTATAATCCTGGCTGGCGCTTTTGCAAAAGCTAATATTTTCATGCAGAGCTTCTGTGTTTCACCAGACCTTTGCAGAAACAAACTGAAATCTGCGACTTGATCAACCTAACTTCTGATCAAATGTGTTGGACCATGGAAGCTGTAATGTGCTTTTGAAAAGTCATTGACACACAGTTTGCCAATTGGGACCCACACAAGTGCTGTGCGAGAGTGGAGCGCAAACATGAATGAACAGTGACACTGATGCTTCCAGAGAACATCCCTGGGTGGGCTCGAACCACCAGCCTCCCGGTTAACAGCCGAGCGCGCTGACCGATTGCGCCGCAGAGACTCACACCCTGCCAACTTCTGTTCACATACTAACGCATGCTATGCTTCCAGCATGCCCTTTGTTTTGGATGGGACTCGCACCTTCTGGTGTAACAATCGAGGCATTGCAAACCAGGACACCAGCTTTACTCTTTGATGAACGCAAAAGAAGAAGGGAAGATAAGGGATAGGGAGGAGAGGGGAAAGATGCGAACGCCTTTGTTGAGAGCCAGAGAAGAAGCGCTCATCTCTGCAAGGTCAAGTACAGTATGCCAGAAGATTTTACGTTGTGAGTTGTCCTAAGTCAACAAAGGCCTGGATAGCTCAGTTGGTAGAGCATCAGACTTTTAATCTGAGGGTCCAGGGTTCAAGTCCCTGTTCAGGCGGTGAAGGTAGGCCCCTTCCCTGAAATGTTAAACCTACTTCCTTTATCCTCCTTCTGTGGTCAAGTACAGTATGCCAGAAGATTTCTGCTCCTTCATCCTCAAAACCGAGAAGGCCAAGGAGATGACCGTGCACACAAGGAATAACATGTTTAAGTAACCCTTTTCGACCAAGCAACATTGCGATCTTCCAGGACTGTGGGTAAACGCCATTCTCAATAATTCTGTATAATTGAAGATACAGTACGAGACAGGCACTTTGACCAGCTTAGCCACAGCGCCAGCTGTGCATCTGGCACCAACACAAAAACAGTTCGCCAATGGGGAAAAATGTTTATACAAGGGAGGGAGTCCAAAGTCCAACACGTGTGAATTGAGAGTCCCTGGGTGGGCTCGAACCACCAACCTCTCAGTTAGCAGCCAAACGCGCTGACCAATTGCGTGACAGAGACTACAACAGCACACAAGGAATAACTTGTTTAAGTAAACCTTTTCGACCTAGCACCTTTGCGATCTTCCGGGACTGTGGGTAAACACCATTGTCAATAATTAAATTGAAGATATGGCATATGGGCTCCTGAATCAACTTTGCTGCCGCCCTCAGTAACCTCCCAACCAAATTATAAATACCACATGGCTCATCGCTTTTAATGGAATGCAACAGTTTTCCTACCTCATCTACACTTACCCTCTTAAATTGAAAACTACGCAGTTTATCCTACATTGTCTTGTTCTTTATAATAGAATCTGACAGTCTACCGTCAACATCTATCATCTGATCTCTAATCAAATTTACTTTATTGATAAAAAATTGAGAAATATTTGCCAATTTGGACAATTGTCAATCTGCCCCCACTTTGGACACATCGTCGTGTTTCATTGTTTGGCAACTGCTTTGTGACTTCGCCTGTCCCCTTAAAAATCCCTTCCTTCAGGTTTCCATAGTGTTGTGGTTGTCACGTTTGCCGAACACGCAAAAGGTCCCTAGTTAATTTCACAGCCAACCAAGTTAGGAATTGTGGTCATACAAGAAGGGGGTTTGTTTTTTTGTATTTCGAATAAAATGTTTTCTGCATTTTGAACAATTTTCCACAGGAAAGACATCTTTCAGATGTATCAACAAAAGAGTTGAACTGCCCAATATGGGGCTCGAACCCAAGACCCTGAGAGTAAGACTCTCATGCCCTACCGACTGAGCCAAACAGGCCTTTTTCAGCTGCAGATATAATTTTTTGTTTTTCTTTTTTATCGATGTGGCCACCTTGATGTTTGATCAATTCCACAGACAACCTTGTTTCTCAGGGAACAGAAGGAGCGAGACTTTCAGTCATCAGTAGTTCTACAAACTCCGACTCAGGCCACATCTTTATACCCGACATTTCCAATTTATGATGATGAATTTAGGATTTATGATCACTCTGCAACTGCCTCTGAACAGACACCCATGTCCACCCTCTCTTGGGGAACATTTGACTCGACTCAATTAAATGACACACTCAAACCAAAAGACCATAGTTGGAATCCTCCCAACCCCGTTGGCACATCATGTCCCCACCCCGAGGTTATCAAACTCGCTCCCAAGGAAATGTTGGAACTTGGCAAAGCATTAAGAATGGCAAGAAGTAGGATTAAGAATCCTACTTCTTGCCAAAAGCCTACCCTATGGTAGAAGATAAGATATGCCTTTATTCGTCCCTCAGTGGGGAAATGCAAGGTCCCGCAAGTTCCGCAACAGCAGGGGGAGTACTTCAGTATGTTTACAGACCATGGACTCCTCCTAAATTTAGATACATAGCCTTATCCATGCCAAAACCACACAACAACCTCGACCAAATCCTGACTGACATATGTAACTGACTTGGTACATAATCACCGTCTCAACGGAACTGAATTAGCCCAACTGTTGACATTGACCACAGGCTCCAAGTATGGTGCTTTTTGTACGGCCATTTAGCCAATTCTGCCAAAGGGGAATTCAGAACACCCTCGTGGCCCATTACCATTTTGATGGTACCTGGCGACTTCAACCAGTGAACTCCACTGTACCGCTTATCCTCATCAACGGACTGTAATCCCCACCCTTTACCAGCATGGGGACATTCCAACCCAAAATGAGAACACACTGGACCAGGTACACAGCAACATAGTGCATGGCACAGACACAGCTTCACCCTACCCCCACTTTTAGCCCAGACTGAAAAAGCAGAGAAACCCCTTTGCAGCTGAAATTGCTCAGTTGGGAGAGCGTTGGACTGACTATCTAATGGTCCCTGGTTCAATCCCAGTTTTCAGCACAATTGCTGTTTACATTGTGAATTGGCAAATAGTTTGTAAAGGGGTGACTTTGTTCTCTTGATTTCATCAACATCGATCACGACAACACAGCCAATTACATATTAAGACCAGACAAGTGCTGTTGGGAGGTGACATACAGAATCCTGATGCATATCATGTTACAATCAGACACAAACAGGATGTAGGACCAGACCTTGAGTTCGCAAAAATGTTCACAGCATTAGGTCTGCAAAGTGTTCAGCTGATGCACATTTACTGGAAAGGAAAATGGGCTCTTGTCACGGTAGCCGTGCCGACACAAGCTAAAATGTTTCTCCCGCCAGGACAACACCCACATGAAATTCAAGCTTTGCTCGCAGACGAAAAAGAACCAGCTGGAATGAGCAATCTGCACCTCCAAGTCTGAGTTTATGGTTCTTGCCCAGAAAAGCATAGCTCACAGCCGTAATCGTATAGTGGTTCCTACTCTTTGTTGTGGCCGCAGCAACCCCGGCCGATTCAGGGTCATGGCAGGTGTGTGTTGCTTTTGTAATTGTATTGTCTGAAAAGACAAGATTGTCTGTCCACTTGAAGTGTGGTGATGTAAAAATACACTAGTTTTGACCACACCTGTATTTTAGTAAACATTATTAGCATGCAATGAATCAAAGTATAAGGTACGATGTCGGAGATCAAGAACGCTTTTGTTGGGAAAAAAAGCCATAACATATCATTTCGACAATACGGGTATCAAACCCGCTATTTCTTGCATGTAGAGCAAGAACTCTAGCCTTTGAGTTAAATCCCCCCGCTGCACAAGAAGGCTGCCACAATTTCTGCAACACCAAAACACTAATTAAGATCTGTCATTTTGAGTCAGCAAGACCATGTCCACAAAGGAGATGAGGTGACCGAGAGGTTAAGGTGATGGACTGCTAATCCATTGTGTTCTGCACGCATGGGTTCGAATCCCATCCTCATCGGACTATACTAATGCACCAGTTTTGACACCACCTGTGTTTTTAGGAAACATCATTAGAATGCAATTAATCCAAGTATCCGGTACGATGTGGGAGATTGAGAATGCTTTTTTGGCAAGAAAAAGGCATACTATAACATTTGGAGAATGCAGGCATCGATTCCACTTCATCTCACATGCGAAGTGAGCGCTCTCGTATGAGCGCGTCATACAAGAATGGGATTTGTTTTTGTGTACTTCGAATGAAATGTTTTCCGCATGTTGCAGAATTTTCCAAAGGAAAGAAATCTTTAAGATGTATCACCAAAAGAGCTGAACCGCCCAATGTGGGGCTCGAACCCACGACCCGGAGATTAAGAGTCTCATGCGCTCCCGACTGAGCTAACCGGGCCTTTTTCGGGCAAGATATCACTTTTTAGTTTTTTTCAATTGATGTGGTCTTCTTGATGTTTGATCAGTTCCACAGCCAACCTAGTTTCTCAGGGAACAAAGGAGTGAGAGGTTCAGTCATAGCTGAGAACTTTGGAAGTGTAGTCATCTTAACCCTCCTGTTATGTTCATTTGTCAGGAACAGCCATGATGTTCCCGGGTCAGTTTGCATGTTTATTTATCTGAAAGAGGTCCAAAACCAAAAAAATCCCCACAAGCATTGTTAGTTATTCACTACTAACTCCATTACTAACTATTCTATCAATGTTTAGTGCAATGGTGTACCTTACCTCTCACAGGTAATGGTTTAATTCATTTTAATTAATTAATTAATTAAATTAATCAGAGGCATCATGACCAGTCTGCATCAAAACATTATCTGAAATCCTGTGGCAGGTTTCGGGCATTGATTCCTAATTCAGTTGCCATCCCTGATAGATGGTAATGGTAATGGTAATCATGCCGACGTCATCTGACGTCTGTGTCGCATCCTGATTGGCTGGCAGCAAATGTCAACGACACGAGCGCGGCCCCCGCTTGGCAAGTGAGAATTCTACCACTGAACCACCAATGCCACGTTGGGAAACACTGTCGGAGAACAAATTAAATTGTCGAGTGGATGTGCCTCTGCAAAGTGGCGCTAAATGACAAAACATCACAACACACGCACAGGATGCCAGGGGAGGCCGAGTACTAACAGAGCTGAGCGAGAGGGCATAAGAAAAAAATTTGTGACCTTGTGGTGGTTACCCGACAGCACCAAGGATATGGTGCACCTCTGATGCGCAATGCATGCCAGATGATGTTCATCTAGCGAGCAGACATTCTTGTGGGGGACAAGCTCAACAGTAGGAATGTTAAGAGAACTGACCAGTCCGCTATCAATGAAGTTCTCGTCCGCCCCAGAGTCAATTAATGCTGTGGTAGGAGAAGCTTCCCCCGCCCAGGATATCGTACCTTCCACCTGAAGTCGGCCCACCAAAGCGGATGACGCAGCCGGTGTGGTTGGAGCGGGCAGTGCCAGCAGCTGGGGAATATCCCTGGTGGAGGAAGAGCATTGGCGTGCTGGGCGAACTGGACCGCGGGAAATTGTGTGTAGGACTCCCACAGTACAGGCACAGCCACAGGCGTAGACGGTGACTCCTCTCCGCTGACGAAAGGCGACTGGCTCCCAGTTGCATGGGGACGACACTCCCGACGTCGTCAGACGGCGCTCCACTGCTGGAGCAGGGAGGGAGGAGTGGTGCCGGAAGAGCCCCGGGAGGTGGGATTTGGAGCCGACGTGTGGGTCGGAGCGGCTCTGCCCGATACGCGTTTCGTAGCGCCTTGTCATTCCAGCAGCTCTCTGTCGCTATCCCGGTTAGCTCAGTTGGTCAGCGTGTGGTGCTAATAACGCCAAGGTCATGGGTTCAACCCCTCGTACTGGCCACTCTTCTTTATGTGCTCCAGGAACAACAAAACGGCGACAACCCACTTGCCCCCATATCCAACATCACACCACCCACCTGTGAAACACCCTCGACAAGGCCGCTGAAAACAGCATGTCAAAAGCAGAGTGGCAACAAACCTCTCGGCCACCGAGACTGCAAGAAGCAGATCAATGGGGACAGTGGACCCCATTATCCTCTACCCAAAATTTAGACCACCATTGTAGAGAACGCGGGCCTCGAAAGGACAACACCCCAGCCCTCATAACCAACAGTACTCCACCACAAGGTAAACAGCATGGCGGCAACAAATGCCCAACCAAAGCGTCACAGACAGGATTTGAACCTGTGCAGGGAAACCCCATTGGATTTCGAGTCCAACGCCTTAACCTCTCGGCCACTGTTACCGCTTGGAAAAGACCAATGGGGGCAGGGGACCCCATTGTCCTAGAACCAAAATTTTGCTGATGTCAAGGATCAGCTGGCAACATGTGCATGGGAGGAAGACACATGGTTTGTGTGAGGGGCTACACAAGTCTTTCCACTTCTAGTTAAAAGGCACCTCACATCGTTTCCATGAAGTACCAAAGGATTGTCCTGTTGCCCTTGTATTCCCTTGTATTGTCCTTGTATTCCATCCATGTACTAACCAGGCCCGCCCCTGCTTAGCTTCTGAGATCGGACGTTTTCAGGGTCAATCAAGGGGGGCGAAGCCCACATCAGGAGGTTTGCCACCTGTTAGCAGGGTGCCCCACCATCTGAACAGGTGCTCTTTAAATGAGTTTAACAACACCAAAACTGATTTTCTTCTAAACACCACTCTCGACATAACAAATTTTCTACGGACAAAGTCAATGTTCCAATCCCCAAAAGGTGAAAAAATATCCTTTACAACTGTTCACCCAGCTCTCTCCATCGACTCCATCGACAAAAGGCCAAAACCCCCCAGGCCCCATAACCAACAGCGCACAACCCAGTCAACTGTGAAACACCCCCATCAAGGCTGCCAACCGACCGGGGAAAGGTAAAGAAAACAGCATGGCAAAGCAGAGCGGCAGCAAACCTCGCCCGCCGTGACTGCATGAAGCAGATCAATGGGGGTGGGCGACCCCATTGTCAAGACTGCAAGGAGCAGATCAATGGGGGCAGTGGACCCCATTATCCTCTACCCAAAATTTAGACCACGAGTGCAGAGAATGCGGACTGTGAACAAAAAAAGCCCCTATCACTCGCCAGTGCAATATCGCCGGGAAATATGGGCCACAGGTGTTTGTCCAGAAAGGGGCTTGTTGGTCTAGTGGTATGATTCTCGCTTCGGGTGCGAGAGGTCCCGAGTTCAATTCCCGGACAAGCCCTCCCTGTCCTTTGACCTGATTACTGCTTTTTTTCTACACAATTCCCAAAACAACAGCATCAGTGAAGTTCTATCAACTCTAATGTAATCTGACAGGATGTACTTCAGGACCCGACGATGTCTGTACGCTTGCAGGTTCCATGGTGTAATGGTTAGCACTCTGGACTTTGAATCTTGTGATCCAAGTTCAAGTCTTGGTGGAACCAACTTGCCATACAGCAATCAAATGTTTGGACTGTGTTTTTCTTTACCAGTTAGTGTATTACTTATTTACTTGCTGATTTGAGTTCAAATACAAATCAGTGGTAACCGTGGATCAGGATGAGTTCCCCAAATGACGTGAATCTTTGTGACAGCTGATGTCAAGGATCAGCTGGCAACATGTGCATGTGAGGAAGACACTTGGTTTGTGAGCGGGGCTACACAAGTCTTTTCAGTTCCAGTTAAAAGCCAGGCACCTCACTAGTTCCATAAAGTACCAATATGGGCAGATTATCCAAACATTTCATAAGAATCTTTCACTTGGTGATACAAGCACCAAAATTGGCACAGATGACATTTCAGATACATATTTTAAGAAAAGTACGATATCCAACATAAAATGTAATATGGCTGCCAATTTTCAACATGGCCGCCAGAGCAAATTTGAAAAACATGTACTTGTTGAAGTAGAACTCAAATAAACACAATATTTTTTTATGGACAGAATGCCAAATGAATGTATTATAATTTATTAAATCCAATAATGAATTCAAAATTCCAATATGGACACCATTTTTCAATATGGAGCCTGACATTACTATAAATTGGTGTTTATATCAGAAAAGTTGTATGCTTCTAAGCTACCTGGTCACAAAGTTTACTTGTCCTCTGCTATGTATTTGTTACATTACTGTAACTTTCAAATATTAATGTTGTTGGTTTGTATTACCTCATGAGAGTGATGTCATAGCACAACCAGGGCAGACTGATGACATCACTGCTGCGAAACTCAGCATGGGGTTCAATGGGCTTGTAGTGTACTAAATGTAGTTGTTATAATTACTAACTGTTGTAGTATTAAATAGGCAACTTAGTATACATAAGTGTCCCAAATGCTATCTAATAAGCCCAATATACATCTCAACTAGTATAGAAGTGTAGTCAGTTGTAGTGTAGTTGTTAGATAGTCGCGCCTGAATAGACAGGGTGTGCCAGCGCGGGAAAGCCGAGCCAAGGGTAACGGGGCTTTAGTTACCCGGAAGGTGTACAGATCGCATGGGATCTAAACAGCGTTGGATGAACGATCGGGCTAGGAGTAGGGGACCAAAGGGGAGAAGGTCTTGTCAAACAAACCCATCAACTTTGAAAGCCTACAGCCTTGCAATCATGAAGAAGCTGACTCCAGGATTTTCACACATGCCCTCCATGCAGCCAAGCAGCAGACAAAGTCTGTGTTGATGTGACACAGACATTCTTGTCATAGCAGTTTGGGTCTTTGAGTCTTCAAGATGCTGGCTTGGAAATGTTTTGAGTTGAATTCGGCCAGGGGCAGTCCATTAGATGGTTCCCAATTCATGACTTGGTGAGGAACCTCGGCCCAGAGAAATCCAGTGGCATGCTCTTCTTTCATGCCTTCACTGGCTGTGATGTTGTGTCAGCATTTCGAGGTAGAGGAAGACAACAGCATGGCAAACATGGGCAGTTTGTCCTGAGGTGAGCCCAGTGTTCAGGAAACTCAGCAAGTACCCACCTACCATAAAAGATGCCGACCTTGACATTCTTGAAAAAATTGTTGTCACTATGTGCAACACAGCAACACTACAAAGGTTGATGAGGCAAGACTGCACTTGTATGCTCGGAAACAACGGTCCTATGATTCCATCCCACCAACAACTTCATCGCTTGTTCAGCATGTCAAACGATCAACCTTCCAAGCTGCCTGCATGGGGCCAAGCAACGGTCTGCCAAATGCATTCTGAAAGCCCTAGCAACTGGGGCTGGAGAAAGCAAGGGGAATCCTGGGAAGTTTTGTGGTCAACCCTTCCACACATTGATCAGTCCTGCCAGCAGCTGACCAAATGCCGCTGCACTGGTGAATGTCAGGGCCCATGCAAATGTTATCGCTACACTCTGAACTGCACACAACTGTGTTCCTGCAAATGTAAAGAGTAAAACAATGATTCAGGCTAAATTCAGTTCAATCTATTGCACTTCTGTCATGAAGAATTGTGATACCATATTGGTAACTTCACTGAGACATTTATGCATGTAAAAGTCACATAATTGTCATTATATAGCTATAACAATTGATGATATTGAAATTTTGAATACATAATTGAACTCCTTGTGTCCAAAAACATATATTTTGATGTACAGATTATCACAATGACATTATTTTGTCATTATTTTAGTGCAAATACGATTTAGAACGTCTATGAATGGTGGCCATCTTGAAAAATGGCGGCCATTTGTATTTGAAGTTGGATATCGTACTTTTTTTAAAAAGTAGGTACCCTACTTTCACTTTTAGCTCCGACTGAAAAAGCAGGATGCCACCGTTGCAGCTGAAATAGCTCACTTGGGAGAGCGTTAGACTGAAGTTCAAAAAGTATCTGGTTCAAGCCCAGGTTTCAGAACAATCCCTGTTTACGTTGCGAGTTTTCAGTTTGAGAAGCCATATTGGCTGGCTGAAAGGACCTTAACTTTGTTATTCAAAAGGCCACCCTTTCTGCCAACGTTCGTAGAGGTTACAAGCCAAACCATTGACTCCAAGGGCACAAGTTTAGTCCACCGAAATCAAGGTGGACCCGAGGGTGGCTAGGGTGTTTCTTTCTAAACCTTTCAAGCCGCGATCATGATTTCTGGAACATGTTATATGAACTACAATTATCCCTACAAAGGAGAAATATTTGTCAATTTGGACAATTGTCAATCTGCCCCCACTTTGGACACATCGTCGTGTTTCATTGTTTGGCAACTGCTTTGTGACTTCCCCAGTCCCCTTAAAAGCCCCTTCCTCCAGGTTTCCATAGTGTAGTGTTTCCATGTTTGCCCTACACGCAAAAGGTCCTCATTTCGAAACTGTGTTTGATTTGTATGATTTGTTCGTAGCACCACACACAAACCAAGTGTGTTCCTCACATGCACATCTTGCCAGCTGATCCTTGACATCTGTCACAGACATTCGAGTCTGAAGGTCATTCAAGAATGGGGTTTGTTTTTGTATATTTCGAATGAAATGTTTTCTGCATGTTGAACAATTTTCCACAGGAAAGATATCTTTCAGACGTATCAACAAAAGTGCTAAATCGCCCAATGTGGGGCTCAAACTCCCCCGAGATTAATAATAATAATAATAAATAATAATATAATAATACATTTTATTTCAAAGCGCCTTTCAGGACACCCAAGGTCGCTGTACAAAAGATATAAAAACACCAATATAAAATACAAGATAAAAGAGAACAAACAATAAATAAGAACATAAATGGGGGGGGGGGGGGTGTCGCACACTCTACCGACTGAGCTAACCAGGCTTTTTTACTCCACTAGATATCATTTTTGTGTTTATTGATGTGGCCATCCTGATGTTTGATCAATTCCACAGCCGACCTCTTTTGTCAGGGAACACAAAGAGTGAGAGGTTCAGTCATAGCTGAGAACTTTGGAAGTGTAGTCACCTTAAGTCAGGTCTGCTTTGGTGAACTTCAGAGGAATCGTGACCAGTCTGCATCAAAGCATTGTCTGAAATTCTGTGCCGGTTTCTGGCAATGATTCTTAATTCAGTTGTATTTGTATTTGAATTCAAATCTTTAAGTAAGTGTAAGTAATAATACTCTTACTGTTAAAGGAAGAAACAGCCCAAACACCACAACTGCCCCCAAAACTGTCGTCAGTTTTGTCGTCAGGGTTTGAACCTGCACGGAGAAACACTTTACCACTCGGCCACAACAACTTGTTGCTCAAAAGCTCAGAACCTCACAGATGATGTTGCTGTATATCAGTTGAAATGTAATGGAAACTGTTAACAACCATGAGACTTGTCAACTCATGAGTGGTTTTGGTCAGGGGATTTCACATGGATTCCCATGGATCTCCTGACACATTTTTGGTCTGAGGATTTCCCATGGATCACCACCGTCAGAAAAGTCTGAACCCAAAACTGCACGTGGTCAACAGGATTTGAACCTGCGCATAGAAATCCCTATGGATCTCAAGTCCGCCACCTTAACCACTCGTCCACAACAACTAAGCTGCAAAGAACCTCACGATTATGCCGTTGGATATCAGTCAAAGTGCAAGGTAACCTGCTAATTCACTCAGCAACCATGAAGATCCAGGCAATTTCACCTGGATCTCCATTGTCACAGATGTCCTTAAACCATAATTGCCCCAAAAGACCAGTGCAAGGAAGAATTCACACCATGACTGCCCCCAGAACCACACGTTGTCAGCAGGAATTGAACCTATGCTGGGAAACCCCAATGGATTTTGTAGTCCATCGCTTGCACCACTGGCCACAACAACTTGTAAGATGCACAGAACCTCACCAGTTATAACGTTGGATATCAGTCAAAGTGCAAGGGAAAGTGTTTGTCAATTCAGTAAGCAACCATGAAAATCCAGGCAATTTCACCTGGATCTCCATTGTCACAGACGTCTTTACACCATGACTGCCCCAAAAGACCAATGGTTAAAATGCACCAATTATTCTGTGTTATATCAGTACAAATGCAAGGAAAAGTGTTGGCCAATTCAGTCAGCAACCATGAGAATTATCAACTCATTAGTGGTATTTCGGCTCACATTTTGGGTCAGGGGATTTCCCATGAGGACCATGTGGTTTTGGTTAGGGGATTTCACATGGATTCCCATGGATCCACTGACACATTTTTAATCTGAGGATTTCCCATGGATCGCCACTGTCAGTGAAGTCTTGACACCAGGAGTGCCCCCAAAACTGCATGTTGTCGGCAGAATTTCAACCTGTTAGTTTGAAACTTAGTTAGCAATTTATTTAGGATGACCCATTGTGGTCCTTCCAGCTCACAACTACTTAGTGGGATTTTGGATGGTCCATCTTGGCCACAGACGTCCTTGCACCATGACTGCCCCAAAAAGACCAGTGGTTAAATAGCAAGGAAAACTGTTTGCCAATTTAGTGATATTCAGGATGACCCATTGTGGTCCTTCCACTCCTTGGCAGATAGCGCTTAAAGGTGACCTGAACCGTTTGATCAACCAAAATCCTCCACTCAAACCTGTCCAAATGGCAGCTCTCTGACCACAAACCGAACCGGGGCCGCAGCAGTGAGAGCACCAAGTCCTAGCCACGAGACCACCAGGCACTGCAGTGTAGCTGCACTCTGAAAGGCAGAGACGCTTAGACTCCAGCAAAAGACCCAAAATAGTTAGGAGACTGAACCTTCTATGCCAACGCTGCAGCAGCAGGGGAATTAGCTCAAATAGTAGAGCACTAGCTTAGCATGTGAGAGGTCGCGGGATCAATGCCCACATTCTCCAAAAATGATTTTGTTTTTTTGTGATTAAATGTTCCCAAGTACCGAACACGAATCCGGGCCCCAATCCCGATATCTACGTCAATTACAGCCATAGGTATCACCCTAAACCCAGTCCTAACTGCATTCTCTTGTCTAGCACCTTGTCTTGTCTTGTTGTGGGATCAATGCCCGCAGTCTCCAAGGAGTTATTTGCCTTTTGTAAAATTCTGTCAAAAGTGGCATTCTCAGCCACAGCGTGTTAAAGCCCACAACCTCAATGAGACACCGTGGCACGCTCGGCCGTACACACTCGCCTCAAAGCGACAAGACCTTCAATATCTCAGTTGAAAGAGCGGAGGGCTGTAGTGGTTCAAGCTGGCATCCTTAGGTCGTTGGTTCAACTCCGGCTCAAAGGACAAGCCCTTTGCTTGTGTTATGTCTGTCAGGAAAGAATGGCAATACTGTCTTGTCTGAAGGACCTCCACTTCCCTGTCAATAGAGTTTGACTTGATTCTTTGTCACATAGCAAACTGAGAAATTCTGATTGAGTGACCAATGCAGTCTGTCTATTTTAATACATTTTGTCACTGTTCATTTATGTTTGCGCTCCACTCTTGCACAGCACTTGTGTGGTTCCCAATTGGCAAACTGTGTGTCAATGACTTTTCAAAAGCACATTGCAGCTTCCATGGTCTTACACATTTGATCAGAAGTTAGGTTGATCAAGTCACAGATTTCGGTTAGTTTCTGCGCAGGTCTGGTGAAACACAGAAGCTCTGCTAAAAATATAGGCTTTTGCAAAAGCGTCAACCAGGATTATAGATCAAGAGATGACAGAATGCTTTTATGTGACAAGGAATCAAGTCAAACCCCATCAACTGGTAAGCAAGGGCCCTTCAGAGAAGACACTGTACACTGTTGTGATTTTTTGACGGACATGAATGGGGAACCAAATGGTCCTTCGAGCCGAATATCTTCCCAGTGACCTGCATCGCAAGTCCACTGTGCCTATGCAAGCATCGGTGGTTCAGTGGAATAATTCTCGCCTGCCACGCGGGAGACCCGCGCTCAGGTTTGTGTGTGGTGCTACACAACTCTTTCCAGTTCCAGTTAAAAGTCCGGCACCTCACATACTTTCCATAATGTACCAAGGGGTTGTCCTGCTGCCCTTGTATTTTGAAGGTAATAGGAGGCGTTTGCAAGTCTTGTCACCAAAGGCCTGGGTAGCTCATACTTTTGATCTAAAAGTGGGGGTAGGGTGAAGCTGGTCCAGTGTTTTCTCATCTTGGGTTGGAATGTCCCCATGCTGGTAACAGGTGGGGAATGCAATCCGTTGATGACAGAAAATGGATGAATTTCACTGGTTGAAGTCTCCAGCTACCATAAAAACGGTCATGGGCCACAAGCCTGTTCTGAATTCCTCCTTGACCAATTGACACCACATCAACTCAACAGCAGTCCTCGTTAATATAGTGGACAATATCTCCGCCTGTCACGTAGAAGACTCAAACAAAAACTGTGTGCTGTGGCCAACCAAAATTAAAATATCAAGGGGATGGGACATCAATACATGACTTTTATCAGCGGGGCCCTGTCAGATACTTTTATTGCTGCAGAAGATCTGACAGACCCTAAGATGCCGTTTAAAGATTTCAGTCAAACAGACTTCTTCCAGCAAGAGCTGGATGAGACAAGAAAGAGGGTGGAAGAAAAACAGCAGAAGAGGAGGAAGAGGGCGGAATCTCCTCCACCCCCTGTCCGAAAGTGCCTCTGCAAGATGCAGCTGAAGCAGGGCCCGAAAAGCCCCCACATCCACACTGGCTTCAAAGAAGTACATCTACTTTCCTGCCAAAGTGTTCGCCATCTATAGAGCGCACGAGATGGAAAAATAGATGAGCTGGAGGGAGTTCCAGGCCTCTCCTTTCTATGAAAAGGAGAAACAAAGGCGGCAAAATAAGTGAACAATATATTTGTTATTCATAACTGCTTACATGTAGATTGTTATTTATTTTTTATTATTGAGAGTGTTCTTGAGTGTGGCAACCTGATAAATAAATATTCTTTGTTACATTGCATTGATTTTGTATTTTATTTCAAGCACTGGTATCAATATAAGCCTGATGGGCTGGAATAGTTTGTAATGATATAGGGATTAATTGGAAAACAATAATATTGTGGAGAAGAAAAGGGTGACTTGACTGATGGCTTAGATGGGATTCAAACACATGACTTCATTTCTCCAAAGTCTCTTTGCTTGTCTGACGTCTGTCTCGCATCCTGATTGCCTGGCAGCAAATGTCAACAACACGCGCATGGCCATTTGCAAATACTCAAGTGCTTCACTCTCAGGTGGTCCGGTCTGTTATTTTTCAGGTGTCATTCTGAGTTCTGCCCTTTCACAGGAAAAAAAGCCTTTCATCCAATGTTCTCCGACTGCTGCCCGTACTGGACCAGTGAAGACTGGAGGGAGAGTATTTGTGTTGGACCACAAGCGCTGGCCATCTCCAATGAAGTCGGCAATTGACAATCTCCTTAATAAACACCGCAGGCACGAGGACATGATCAAGCTTGTGGTTCAGGAGTATGGCACTCTTGTCCACAAGTCCAGCAAAGACCCCAACAGCATGCTGCGTCCAACAACAAAATTGCATATTTCCAAATACATAAAACACAACAGTAAATTTCTTAACACATCATCTTCACTAAATACCAGCCCAGAGAAGCTGCAACATACACAGCAGCTTTGGCAGTCGCTAAGCACTACCACTGCTGTGCCTGCAGTGATACTGCCTGCAGCTATGGTTATTCCACCATCACCACCACCACCACCTGCTCATACCCTGTTGGAGCACCAGCTACCAGCTATTGCGTAATAAAAACAAACAAAAACAAAATCATGTCTGTGCTGTGTGAGGACCGGGATATTGAGTCCGAATGGGCCATATTCTGTGCCTCCATTGCTGAGGCGGCTGACCAAAGCTGCGGCCACAAGGCGGTCGGTGCCAGTCGTGGCGGCAGGCCCCAAACCCGATGGTGGACACCAGAGGTCAGGGCTCTTGTTAAGCTGAAGAAGGAGTCCTATCGAGCATTGATGGCTTGTGGGACTCCGGAAGCAGCGGTTCGCGGCGTCGGCGGTTATTGAGGCAAAAACTCGGTTGTGGGAGGAATTCCATGAGGCCATGGAGCACGACTTTTGGTCAGCCTAGAAGAAGTTCTGGCGAACCATCCGGCACCTCAGAAAAGGGAAGCAGTGCCCGGTCCACACTGTTTGCAGTGGAGACGAGGGCTTGTTGACCTCGACTGGGGATGTAGTTGGACGGTAGAAGGAATACTTTGAGGCCCTTCTCCATCCCACTGACATACCTTCCATAGAGGAAGCAGAGTCTGAGGACACATACGTGGACAGTGCCATCACCGTGGCTGAGGTATCCGGGGTGGTTAAAACGCTCCTCAGTGGCAAAGCTCCGAGGGTGGACGAGTTCCGCCGAGAATTCCTCAAGGCTCTGGATGTTGAGGGACTGTCTCTTCAACATTGCGTGGAAGTCGGGAACAGTACCTGTTGGCAGACCGGGGTGTTGTTCCCCTTTTTCAAGAAGGGTGACCGGTGTTCCAACTACAGGGGGATCACACTCCTCAGCCTCCCTGGGAAAGTCTATTCCAGGGTGCTGGAGAGAAGGGTACGACCGTTGGTCGAACCTCTGTTATGAGAAATACAGGAGGATTTCTTTGAAGATGACGACTATCTTGAGCTAAATACTGATACTAATGATTCTGATTTTGAACCAGATGAGGGAATTGATATTCCTTTTCCTCCAAGCAAGACATTCATGTCAAAAAAGGTGAAATACAGTGGTCTTCATCATCCAATACCATGTGTCAGGCAAAACTGTCTGCAGAAAAAAATAAAATAAAAACAGGGCCAGGGCCCACAAGGATGGCAGTGACTGAAATCAAGTCAGCTTTTGAGCTGGTCATGCCTAATTCAATACAGAAAATCATTCTGGAAATTACTAATCTAGAAATGAGGCATGTTTTTGGGGAGAAGTGGAAAGAGTTGGACAAAACCCATTTCGATGCATATTTGGGGCTCCTCATCCTGGCTGGGGTTGACGAGTCAAAGGATGAATCGACAGCAAGTGTGGGATGCAGCGACAGGCAGAGAGAGCTATATTTTGAGCCACAATGTCTCTGGAGACTTTTCACATTTTCTCCAGAGTGATCCGATTTGATAATCGAGAAACATTGGCTGGTAGACAGGAGAAAGACAAGCTGGCAGCTATTAGGACAGTGTGGGAATATCACAGTGGATGAAAGGCTGGTGGCATTCAGAGGTCGCTGCCCATTTAGGCAATACATGCCTTCCAAACCAGCTGAATACGGGATAAATATCTGGGCAGCGTGTGATGCAAACACTCGGTCTTTCAGAAGTAACAAAGTGGCGAAACAATAAAAAATATGCATTTATTCGTCCCTCAGTGGGGAGATTTGCAGTACAGAATCAGTTAAGCAGTACAAAATACACAATATAGAAAAATAAACAATAGAAACAGCCCAAGTATTAACAAAATCAACAGTTTTCCCCAGAGTTATATACAATACAGTATGTAGATAATATGAAACCAGATGAGATATATGACCAGTCTATACACTGAGATCTTGTTAGTTAATATGAGGCATTATGGAAATACTTCACATAGAACTTAGTATATTGCATTTAGAGCCCTTAATATTGCACATGGAGGTTGATCAGATATTGCACAGTGAATGGGGTCTGGAGTAACTATACTGACTATAAAAGCAAGTATTACACAGATGTACATCACAGTGTAGAAGTCTATTGATAGCAGTGCTGGTTGTACAGCCTGACAGCTGCAGGAAAAAAGGACCTGCGATATCGCTCCTTCACACACTTGGGGTGAAGCAGTCTATCACTGAAGGAGCTTTCTAGTGCTGTCAAAGTGTCCTGCAGGGGGTGGGAGTCGTTCTCCAACATGGATGATAGCTTAGCCAACATCCTCCTCTCTCCCACCACCTCCAAGTCAAGTCAAGTTTATTTATATAGCCCTTAATCACAAAAGAGCCTCAAAGGGCTTAACAAGCAGGCAACAGTATATTATAGACAATAGACGGCAAACGACATCCCCTGATCTGAACCGCCATCAGGGCAAGGAAAAACTCAAAACCCATTAGGGATAAAGAAACCTTGAGAAGGGACCGCAGATGGGGGAATCCCCCTTCTAGGATGACCAAGCTGCAATGGATGTCGAGAGGTTAACATGTGACAGTTAAATATAAACAGAGAGTATAATAGTCCAGGTCCAAGATGTAATGCCATTAGAACAGTTGGGCAGCCGCGGGTCTTGAGATGATCACCATCCCTCTGCTGCAGCGCCTCCACAAGGTAGGCCACGTCAGATGTCCAGTTTCGTCAAGGCAACTTCCAAACAGCCTCTCCTGGACCCCCCCCCTCCCCCCCCCCCTCCACATATGGGAGAGAGAAGGAGCGGCAGTCAAAACAGGCAGGGAATATTTTTAACTAAACGCTAAAATATAGAAATGAGTCTTAAGTCGCCACTTGAACATTTCTACTGGGTAGCAGCTCTAATATTAACAGGTAGAGCATTCCACAACATTGGGGCCCGAATGGAAAAGGCTCTAGAGCCCGCATACTTCTTTCTGGCTCTCGGGATAGTCAAAAGACCGGCGTGTTGTGAGCGTAGGTTTCTAGACGGAGCATAAGGTACAATTAGGTCAACCAGATAAAAAGGTGCCAACCCATGTAAGATTTTGTAAACCAGAAGCAGTACCTTAAAGTCACATCTTAAATGAACTGGGAGCCAGTGCAGGTTGGCTAGTATTGGAGAAATATGGTCACACTTACGTGTCCTTACGTGGGGGGGTTGTGTGGTGGACACTAGGGGGCAGGTCTCTCACCCAGTTGGTAGGCGGGTTGGGGGCGTGGTTTGATCCCTCTTTTTGGCGCGTAAATGTTAGTGCTATATAAGATGTTCCATCTCTGTGATTGGTGTGGTTTTCTGAGCAGTTAAGAAATAAAGCTCTGCATAAGACAAACAAGTGAGTCTTTCCTGCAACAGCCACATTGGTGACCCCGTTGAACATGTTTCAAGAGGCGGATCAGTGTGATTCCTACTCGGCCATGTCGCCCCAACTCCCAGCCCCAGTGGTCGGAGCTGCGGCGAAGCTCCCGGAGTTCTGGCAGAGCGACCCGGCTTTGTGGTTTCAGCACATCGAGGCGCTGTTCCACTTGAGGGGAATCGCGACAGACGCCTCCATGTACTACATGGTCGTTGCTGCTCTTGATCAGACGACCACTCGCCGTGTCATGCAGCTGTTGCGCGCACCTCCATGTATTGGGAAGTTCGACACGCTCAAGCAACTTCTGCTTAGGAGGTACTGTCTGTCACCCGCGGAGAGGCTTGGGCGATGGCACGGCCGCGGACTTGATGGACAATATGCTGTCGCTGTTGGGCTCGGATGACGGCGGGTTCCTTTTCCCGCACATTTTCCTGCGCCAACTTCCCCCTCCGGTACGAGCGGTGTTGGCTAACTCTCCTTGTTTGGCCGCGGGCGACTACTGGGGGTTGGCTGAGGACGCCGATCGAGTCCTCCTTGCTACGAGGTGACGGAGGACGCGGACTCAGCAGTGGTGGCTGGTGTGTCTCAGAAGCGGCGCGGGAAGGACCTGTGCTTCTTTCACCAGCGGTTCGGCGCAAAGGCTCGGCGTTGTTCTCCCCCCTGCGCTTTCGGGGCTCCGGGAAACGCCAGCGCCGGCGTCCAGTAGCAGCTGTGGGCGCCGGTGAACGGAGTGAGCTGCTCTTCGTTAACGACTCGCTGTCGGGAAGGTGTTTCTTGGTGGACTCCGGCTCGCAAGTCAGTTTGCTTCCCCCGGGACGCACGGACAAGGCGGCCCGGGGCGGCCGGCCTCTATTAAGTGCCGCGAATGGCTCATCCATCGACACGTTCGGCCCAAGGTCGGTGACTGTTTGTTTCCACGGGCGTGAGTTCGAGTGGTACTTTGTCATTGCCTCTATAACTGTCCCTATTATCGGCGCTGACTTTTTGTGTGCTAATGGATTACTTGTGGATGTTGCCAATCGCCGTTTGATTGATGCTGTGTCATTTGCTACATTTCCGTGCAAGACGGGGGGCCCTTAACACAGCTAACTTTTTGACGTCGGGTGACGTTTTCCAGCGTCTGTTGGCGGAATTTCCGGCCTTGATCACACCATCTTTTTCTACCGCGGATACCTTACATGGTGTTGAGCATTTCATTCCCACAAGGGGACCGCCGGTTTTTGCGTGCGCTCGTCGCCTTGACGCTGCTAAATTGGTCACGGCCAAAGAGGAGTTCGCCATGATGGAGCGCTTGGGCATCGTGAGGCGGTCTAAGAGCCCGTGGGCCTCACCTCTACACATGGTGCCCAAGGCGGACAGGTCATGGCGGCCATGTGGCGATTTCCGCCGTCTCAACAATATCACCGCGCACGATCGCTACCCCATTCCGCACATTCAGGATTTTTCCGCCCGCCTGGCCGGGGCAACAGTTTTTTCCAAGGTCGACCTGGTCCGCGGTTATCATCAGGTCCCTGTGCGTGCCGAGGACGTGCCCAAGACTGCAGTAATTACCCCGTTCGGCCTTTTCGAGTTTTTGCGCATGCCTTTCGGCCTCAAGGGGGCGGCGCATACCTTTCAGAGGCTGATGGACTCGGTGTTGCGTGACCTCACTTTTGTGTTCGTCTACCTTGACGACATATTGGTGGCCAGTCCTTCGGCTGAGGAGCACCTGTTGCACCTTACGCAGGTTTTTCGTCGCCTCGATGAGCACGGCCTCATTGTTAACCCGGCCAAATGCCAGTTTGGGCTGCCGGTGATAGATTTTTTGGGCCACCGCATTTCATCACAGGGTGCTATTCCCTTACCGGCCAAGGTACAGGCAGTGGCTGACTTTCCCCGCCCGGCTACAGTCAAAGCGCTGCAGGAATTTTTGGGCATAGTTAATTTTTATAACCGTTTCCTTCCTCGCGCTGCCCACCTCCTGCAACCACTGTACGCAGCCTTGCGGCAGAAAAAGGCTAACAACCCCCTTGACTGGACCTCTGAGCGGGTCCAGGCTTTCCAGCAGGCTAAGTCCGCCCTCGCCGATGCTGCGCTTCTTGCTCACCCCGTTGCTGCAGCGCCGGTGGCCTTGACAACAGACGCGTCTGACATTGCCGTTGGTGCGGTAGTCGAGCAGCGAGTAGAGGGTGTGTGGCAGCCACTTGCATTTTTCAGCCGCAAGCTGCATGACAACGAGCAAAAGTATAGCGTTTTTGACCGGGAGTTATTGGCGCTTTACCTAGCATGCCGCCATTTTCGTTTCTTGTTGGAGGGCCGCCAATTCACAGCTTATGTCGACCATAATCCGCTTACCTTTGCTATGTCCAAAGTGACTGAGCCATGGTCGGCCCGCCAGTAGCGCCACTTGGCGGCCATTTCGGAATTCACGACGGACATTCAGCACGTGGCGGGCAAGGCTAACCCAGTTGCTGATTGTCTGTCTCGGGCACTTGTGTCACCCGTGCTCCTCGGGACAGATTTTTCTCAGATGGCCGCGGATCAACCCGGCGATCCCGATATCCGATCCCTTGTGTCCGGGAGCACTGTCCTGCGGCTTGAGGACGTGGTGGTACAGGATGGTGGTCCCACACTCCTCTGTGATGTTTCTACTGGCCGCCCCCGGCCCGTGGTTCTGGTGGGTTGGCGGCGCCGGATTTTTGATGCGATGCATTCCCTCTCGCACCCAGGGGTTCGAGCTTCTGTCAAGCTGGTCGGTGCAAAGTTTGTCTGGCCTGGCCTTCGGCGGGATGTCAGGGAGTGTGCAGCTGCATGTGTGGCGTGTCAGCGTGCCAAAGTCCACCGGCATACGAAGGCCCCCCTAGAGCCATTCCCGATTCCAGACAGGCGGTTTGACCATGTGCATGTGGACCTGGTGGGCCCTCTACCTCCCTTGCAGGGGTATACGCACCTGCTCACTATGGTGGATCATACCACCAGATGGCCCGAGGCGGTTCCGTTGTTTGCCACTGCCTCTGCTGACGTAGCCCGCGCGTTTCTATCGGCCTGGGTTGCACATTTTGGCACGCCGTCCGATATCACCTCAGATAGGGGGCCCCAGTTCGTATCGGAGCTCTGGTCAGCGTTGGCTGCATCCTTGGGTGTGCAAGTGCACCGCACTACAGCCTACCACCCTCAGGCTAACGGTTTGTGTGAGCGTTTTCACCGGTCTCTCAAGGCTGCGTTGCGGGCCGCGCTCACGGATGGCAAGGCATAGGTCGTATCTTCGCAATATTGCGGAGATGAAAAAATGCTGTTTTAGTAACATTCTTAATGTGTTTATGAAAGGATAGAGTCGGGTCCAATATCACACCCAGATTTTTTACAGAGTCACTTTGGGAAATTATACTATTATCAAAACTCAGAGTGGTGTCCTTAAACAGGCAGCTCTGTTTAGCAGGGCCGAGTAAAAAGTTACAGGACATCCAATGTTTAATATCAATGAGACAAGCCTCCAAATTAAAGCAGTCCTGCGGGTCAGTTAACTTTAGTGGGACATATAGCTGAGTGTCATCAGCATAAGAGTGAAAGCTAATCTCTGAAGTCATATCATCACAAACGACACGATGCGTCCGATCCTCAAGATAAGATCTAAACCAAGAGAGTACCGGACCAGTAACACCAATATATGTTTGAAGGCATTCCAGTAGGATAGAGTGATCGACAGTGTCGAAAGCAGCACTGAGATCAAGTCACAACAATATTGTAGATGTGTCACAGTCCATAGATAGAAGAAGATCATTTGTCACTTTTGCAAGGGCTGATTCAGTGGAGTGGTTCTGTCACGCTGCGCAGTGACATGTTTTGTTACCTTGTGTGTCGGTTTGGGGGGTACGCCCGGTTCATGTTGTTATTTGGACTCTTACTGCTCTCTGTGTGTATCTGCAGTTGTGGACCTCCTTTGAGTTGGGCAGAGCTACCTGATGGGCGCAGCTGCTGCCAATCAACATCACTTCCGGTTCCCTTCTTAAGGCACTGAGCTGCGGCAGGAGGGTGCTGGATTATTCCTTTGTGGACGTTACAGGCTAGCTCCTAGCTACGACCTTGCTCCTGTGCCCCTCCAGCGCTACTCACGCCTCGGCCACACACCCTCCTACCCGTCCGGTAGCCCGCTGGCCTCTAAGACTGCTCTTTGTTCTTCCTCATATTTTGTGTTGTGCCTGCATGCACCCTTCCACAGAGGCCCTCTTTTGTGCTTCGTCGCCTTTCGTTTACTGCGTTTCGCTCACCTGAACAATTAAAGCAGCTTCACCTTACCGGAACTTGCTGTGTCCTGCATCTTGGGATCCACCCTCTCTGCCACACGGTCAGATCGTGATAGGTTCATCCTGAAACCAAACTGAAAAGGTTCAAAAAGATCACCCAAAGCCATGTGATCATTGAGCTGTTGTGCTACAATTCTATCAAGGATCTTGGACAGAAATGGGAGGTTAGACACCGGCCTATAGTGGGAAATACTCCTGGGGTCGAGGGTTGTTTTTTTCAGCAGGGGTCGAATCACTGCAGTCTTAAAGCAGAGCTGTCCTGTTCCGGGTGAAACCCATGAACTCGGACTCAGAGGTGCAGTTTGACCATTTCAGCTGAGTTCTGAATTTACCAGTTGATCAACATTTCTACCCTCGACTATGGTCATGAGCTTTGAGTCAGCACGGAAAGGATAAGATAGTGGGTAAAAGCAGCTGAAATGACTTTGTTTTGTCGTGCGGCTGGACTTTCTCTTAGACATGGGGGAGAAGCTGTGTCATTCGGGAGGAAATTGGACAAAAGCCACAACAGAAATGGCATGTCAGTGTAAATGAAATGAATCTAGAAAGTCTGTGAAGATTAGTACATGGCAGCTCAGATTCAGTGCATGGGGGAATTAGCTCAAATGGTAGAGTGCTTGAACTCTTGCTTTACCCTACTGGTTGTTGCAATCGTAATCTTGCTCAAGGTTCAACGTGGAATTGTGACATACAAAACAGGAACTCTCAGTCGGGAAATCAAAATTGTTATACTGTTATTACTTTAGGTTGTTTATATTATTTATTCTTAAATAGTTATTTCCCCTTTGCTGCTGTGCAATGTAAATTTTCCCACTGAGGGATGAATAAAGGTATATCTAATCAATCTAATGAACTACAATTCTGACAGTTGTTGTGGTGTCGATTGGCCAAAGGGAATTCAAAACAGAGGCTCGCAGCCCATTACCGTTTTTGTGGTAGCTGACGACTTCAACCAGTGAAATCCATCCATTTTCTGTACCGCTTATCCTCATCAACGGACTGTATTCCCCACCCGTTACCAGCATGGGGACATTCCAACCCAAGATGGTTGGACCAGGAACACAGCCACATACGTGGCACAGACACAGCTTCATTGCTGACTGAATTGGCAGTTTCCCTTGCATTGCAACTGAAAAACAACAGTATAATCGGTGAGGTTGCAAGTTGTTGTGGCCGAGTGGTTAAGGCGATGGACTAGAAATCCATTGGGCTTTCCCTGCGCAGGTTCAATAACACAAAATGACAAAAAATATTTGTGTTATGGTTCAGTGGGAGGGGCATACAAATCATTGCCTATGTGCCCCTGTGGGCACATAGGCAATATTGGAATTGTTTTTATGATTCAACAGAGGATATAAATGAAATGGTTTATAGTTTAAATGAAGTCTCTTATCCCAACCAGGAAAGTGATTACATACCCAAACAACAAGCCTTGGGTAACAAAGGATCTCACAGCGATTATTGTATGTGAGGTGGTGCAGTGTAGCATGGAAGACCGGAGCCCACACACGCCCACCGCACTACCGACCAAACGAGCGGGGCAAGCCAGCACAGCACAGCACCGCCCGGAGCAAGCCGTGGGATACAGGACCGGCATGGCAACCAGTCCTGCCCACCAACCCCCCAGCGATGGCAGTTTTTGAAGAGAAAGCCTATCCTGATCAAGGCCAGATTGAGTCATGGTCATGGGCCACGAGCCTGTTCTGAATTTCCCTTTGACCAATTGACACCACATCGCCTCAGCAGCAGTCCTCAGTAGGATAGTGGACAGTATCTCCGCTTGTCACGTGGAACACCGGGGTTCGATTCCCTGACGGGGAGTTCCTGTTCTGTATGTCACAATGTCATGTTGAGCCGTGAGCAGGGTTGCGGTTGCAACAATCAGTCGGGTAAAACAAACCCTTCTCACATGAACTCTGACTCTCATGAGCACTGACGTCTTCTTGAAGTGCTCAGCCGTGTTGTACAATCTGACAGTCCTTTGCTGCATTCCAGTTGAGGATAATGGACCTGACCAGGAAAATGCCAGCTGTGGGATTTCAAGCAGTGCCTTCTGAGAGAAAAGAGTCTTAATCTGGCGCTTAAGACCAATCATCCACACCACCTAAAACGGTGCCCTGATCAGGAAGAAACTGTGACCTTGTGAGGTTCGCTGACAACGGAGGACACTCAAAAGGAGCCGGACAAAGCAACACACTCCTCAGCCTCCCTGGGAAAGTCTATTCCAGGGTGCTGGAGAGAAGGGGACAACTGTTGGTCGAACCTCTGCTACAAGAGGTCCAATGTGGTTTCCGTCCTGGTCGCGGAACACTGGACCAGCTCTGTGACAAGTTGTTAAGGCGATTAACTAATTAATTGGGTTTTCCCCGCGCATCAAATCCTGCCGACAACGTACAGTTTTGGGGGCACTCGTGGTGTCAAGACACCTGAACAAAAAGGTCAGCCAGAAGGACCACTATGGACCATCCTAAATCCCACTAAGTCGTGAGCTGGAAGGACCACAATGGGTCATCCTGAGTATCACTAATTTGGCAAGCAGTTGTCCTTGCAATTTAACCACTGGTCTTTTGGGGCAGTCATGGTGTCATGACGTCTGTGACCACAATGGATCATCCGAAATCCCACTAAGTAGTTGTGAGCCGGAAGGACCACAATGGGTCTTCCTAAATAAAGCTAACATGGGTTCAAACTAACAGGTTCAAATTCTGCCGACAGCGTGCAGTTTTGGGGGCACTTGTGGTGTCAAGACGTCTGTGACAATGGAGATCCAGGTGAAATTGCCTGGATCTTCATGGTTGCTGACTGAATTGGCAGTTTCCCTTGCATTTCAACTGAAAAACAACGGTATAATCGGTGCGGTTCTTTGCAAGTTGTTGTGGCCGAGTGGTTAGGCGATAGACTGGAAATCCATTGGGGTTTCCCCGTGCAGGTTCAAATCCTGCTGACAACGTACAGTTTTGGGGGCACTCGTGGTGCCAAGACTTCACTGACGGTGGCGATCCATGGCAAATCCTCAGACCAAAAACATGTCGGGGAATCCATGAAATCATTTTCAGTCATGGTGTAAGGACACCTGGGACAATTGAGATCCAGGTGAAATTGCCTGCACTGTAAAAAAAGAAACTCAAAATTTAAGGGCAGCAAACTTCTGTAAAATTTCAAGTTGGACAATTAAACTAAATATTTTAAGTTTTGCTTCTGAGTTTGTTCAACTTTGAATTTAGACTTTTATCAACTCAACAGTAAGTTCGGCTAACTTAAAATTTTACATCGTAATAACCTTTGGTCTTTACTTCAGCTAACTATCCCCTAAGTTGGACTCGCTTA
The DNA here is from genome assembly GCF_037039965.1 of Doryrhamphus excisus. Taxonomy (NCBI): domain Eukaryota; kingdom Metazoa; phylum Chordata; class Actinopteri; order Syngnathiformes; family Syngnathidae; genus Doryrhamphus; species Doryrhamphus excisus. The sequence continues at coordinate 7,553,634 of NW_027621862.1, read as the reverse complement.
TAATTTGACATTGTAAGAACTTTTAATTATTTGTGCTTGCTTCCTCCTAAATTCTAACTTAAAATTTTACATCGTAATAACCTTTGGTCTTTACTTTAGCTAACTATCCCCTAAGTTGGACTCGCTTATAATTTGACATTGTAAGAACTTTTAATTATTTGTGCTTGCTTCCTCCTAAATTCTAACTTAATATTTTACATTGTAATAACACTATCGTAATCATACTCATATTAACTGTCCAGTATATAAGAATTATAAGAATAATTCAGGAGGAATTTAAACTTGCACACTGCAATAGTTTATAATGTAGCTCAAATGTGTAATTTAGAACCAATAATGTATAATCAAATGTATAAATAATTACAGATACATCATATACATTCAGATCCTTTGATTTATTTATTCTGTACCAGCATCAAATCTCTTCCAACAGGGCCAAGTACATGCAAACTAATGAGACCCAATTGTCCAAATAGTAGCCGTTTACTTGTGCTATATTGTCTACTTTTAAACTTTGAGATTGAATAAAAGATCAAACATGAGTCATGGATACAAGACCACACAGAATCAGTATGCTACACAACTATGAATCTAAAAAATATGTTAATAAGGTTACTGAGCACCATAACGTATGGTCTTAAAATATCAAGCATAGGTCCTTTATACAACACCATACAGAACCCATATGATACACAAGTGTGAATCTAAATCTACCGAGTGCACAAACTTCTGGCCTTAAAATACCAAGCATAAGTCCTTTATACAAGACCATACAGAACCTGTATGATACACAACTAGGAGGCCAAAGCATAAAACATGGTGTTGGCTGGACAGAAGGGAACTTTTAGAGGTCAACAACTTCAGATCCAGAACTTGTGGATTCACAGAAGGAGTTTGTTTTTGAGAGATCTGACCTTTGCAGAGAGGTCTGTACCAAGTTCCATGAAAACCTTCTGAACAGTTTCAAATGTGTACCTGAGATCCCTCGGTTACTTGAGGTGTAAAGCATAGATCAGTCCAAAGAGGTAAGCAAAAGCAGTTGGCAGGTCAGGGAGATGTTGAAGGACAATCTTTTCTTCCACAACAGCAGCAACACTCACACTTTGAGGCGCTCAGTTGTCATCATCCTCTAGCACGGTGAGGATACCCACAGTGAGGCCCTTCGTCTGCTCCACTTCTAGGTCAGTGTCCTGGTGTTAACAGACAGGAAAAGACCAGCACATGGATTGAAAGACATTAGTCATCGAAATACTGTGAATCAAAATAAGCTCCATTATTAAATAAACATATTTTCCCAAATAGAACTAATTATGAGCTTAACATATTAACTAGTTCCACACCATACCCCACAATCAAATTTCTATTTTTTTTTGTGATGACAGAAAAAACTTTATTCTGGTAAATCTAAAATCAGCACACAAAGGGAATTGTATCTGCATTATCTTTTACCGCTTCTGTATATATCTATTTGGACTCAGGGACACTCATTCAAGAAGGGCTGCACTACTGCCACAAAACAAGTTTATGATCTGAATAATGCAACTTAAATCAAACATACACCATCTATATTGGAGTTTGGTCATTTGGTCACAATCGACAAAACCTGAGGTAATAAGTGACAGAAATGTTTAAAATAAACCTATATCTATCCAAATCCTAGACTGGATTTGTAGAACATTCATTTTCATTGCAATGCATAAATAATCATTTCAAATAGGTTCTCTGTCAGCAGATACCATCAACAAGGCTAACTGGCATCAATAATCAGCTTCTTTCCTGTGGCTCGTCTTTATTACGCTCATGAATGGAATGTCCAATGCAAGCACTGATGGATTATTGTCAGTCCTTCAAGAATGGCAGATAGACCTTTGGAAGTTTCTTTGAAGCAGAACAAGACAATTCCAAAGTCAATTCTAAGCAAGACAATCATCATGCACAATTTTTCCCAGAATGGTGCAGCCTTAATCTAGTGAAGACAAAAAAGGCGCCAAAGCAAAGATATGCATAAATGAAGCTTCCGGTGAGCATGACAGTGTCACAGTTCTGTTCCTGCCTTCTCCTGGTCTGCGTCTCCATGTTTTCCAGATGTCCTGGAGCGGGCTGGAGGCGGGAGGACTGGGCACACCTGAAGCCAATCTAATCATCTGCCCATTTAAGGCCGCCGCTTGCTGCGGCAGTCGCTGGTTCCTCGTATCGAATCCTGCTCACCTACTGGCACTTCGGTCCACCCAGCACTCCCTAGCCGTCCAGCCAGCCTCCTGTAGCCCTATTTAGTAGTTTATGTTCGTTGTACTCTGTGGTGAGATTTTATTGTTTTTTTTCATCGAGTCTCTCCTCGCCACCACCTTGTGTTGCCCCCGGGGCATTTTGTTTATTGGACTCTGCCTATTAAAGGACATTAACTGCAACTCCTGTTTGGCCGTCCTCTGCATCTGGGGCCCAACCCTTGACACCCCGTGACAGAAGGAACCAGCCAAAAGATATGGACCCCGCGGAGCCAGAGCCGATTAAGTTGGCTCTACGCCACCAGGCACAACGTCTGGAGAAACAGGAGGAGCAGCTCAACGCCTTGGGCTCCTGCGTTCAGGGCCTGGCCGACCAGCAAGACGCACGCATGAAGGCACTTGAGGCTCAGCTAAGCGCATTGGTGTCCGCCTTGCAGCGCGACGTTCCCGTCACCACCCCCCCGGCGCCCCCCGAGGAGCCCGCCGACCTCCTGCCGACTTCGGACGTCTCCTTACCTGCTCTTGGCGCGCTGCTCTCCAAGCCGGAGAAGTTCTCCGGTGATTCAGGGGAGGTACGGCCGTTCCTCACCCAGTGCGAGCTCCACTTCGAACTGCAGGCAGCGGCTTTTCGGTCGGAGCGAGCGCGAGTGGCTTTCGTCACCTCCCACCTTACTGGAAGGGCTGGAGCTTGGGCCACCGCTGAGTGGAGCCGCCGTTCTCCCGTCTGCTCGTCATATGCCGCCTTCTCCCAGGCCATGGAGCAGATCTTCCAGCGAACCCCGCCGGGGCGCGAGGCGTCCCGGGCTCTCCTACGGCTACGCCAAGGCCGCCGCAGCGCGTCCGACTACGCCATCGAGTTCCGGGCCTGTCGGACAACATCCGGGAACGTATGATTCCTCTGCAGACTCCATCCAACCTCGACGAGCTCATCGCCCTGGCCATCGGGATAGAGAGGCGCAGCAACGACCACAAGGAGGACCGCCTCCTCCAGCACGGACGCCTCCCCGCCGGCTGCTATCGCCGCGAGCACGGGGACCGCTCGCCGCCGTCGTCGCTGCGGCCCCTCCCCGCCATCTGGGGCCCAACCCTTGACACCCCGTGACAGACAGTCCTTAATTACAGTAGAGATGTGAGTTAAGAGACAAGTGTCACGCCCTGTGTGGGTTCCCAAGTGACAGCTTGGGTTTGAGTTTCCCGTCTGGGCTTTGGTTTCCTTTTTGCACGCTCTTGTTTTGTCTTTGTCTTTTGCCTCGTCTGCCTCCGTTGTCATAGTCACCCACACCTGTCCCTAATTTGAGTGTCTGTTTAGTTCAGGTGTGTGCGTCTCCCTGTGTGGGATCATTGTTAGTTTGTCCTTCTGCTACCCGAGTTGCCTTTTTCCTACTGCTGCAATCATAGCAAAAATAAATATTTTTACCTGCTTTCGGTCCCGCTCTCTGCATCCTGGGGTCGCACCGCAACACAGACATGCTGAACCGTGACAACAAGACTGACATGTCCGCCCTGACTATGACCATAAAGGTTTGAAGGCACTGCTGCCAGATGTGCTCATTTGTCACCTGATGGCTTCAGTTTCTGGCAGCCAAGACCACCGATAGCGCGACCGCAGTGGCACCGAATAACCACTTCCAGCTGAAACTCCAAGACGATTTGGCACAGATTTTCTTTGGGGTGGTGCTGGTGGAGTTACCCAGCATCTTCTTGTACATGGCCTGTTCTGCTCCTCTCTGCTCTGAGTGTTTCTTCACCAGTTTGGACAGCTCTGTATGGATTGTCTTGTTACTTGGTTCCAGCTTTAGTGCCTTTTCAGAGTTTGAATGGCTTCTGCATATTCGCCTTGCAGGACCAGCACCTTGCCCGTGCGGAAGAGTGCTTTGATATTATTTGGCTGGTGAGAGAGGGCCAAGACACACAATTTCAATGCTGCCTCATAGTGATCCAGTTTGAGCTCAGACGCAGCCATGTTATTTAGACACTTCACTTTCACATCAACCAACTCGCTTTCTTCCTCTGGACTTATATCAAGTTTAGAGCTGAACTCGGTAATCTGCAGGACGATGCTGTAAGAGTTGACAGCAAAAGCGTAGTCACCCCGCTGGTAATGCACATTGCCTCCTTCTCTCTTACAGCTGGCCAGGGCAATCTTTTCCACTGGAGGCAACAGCTCTAGGTCTGGTGCATCAGTGGCTTCCTTCAGTTCTACTTCGAGGGACAGCTACGCATTGGAGGGGACCTCTGGTTCAGAACTTCCCCATGTACCATATGCATATTTTGCGTTCGTTACGATGAGGGCCTTCTCTCCCATTTCCATGAGCTGCACTGTGAGATCTAGTGCCTGGATAATATCACCATCTCCCAGAGTGAACAAGAGTTCCTGCTGTTCTTCCACCAGTGTCCCATCCGTCCGGAATGTCTTCAGACAAATCTCACAATAAAAAATTTAACCCCCATACACACATGAAATGACATTAATTAGGCTATAAAAAGTGGTTAAAGTCAAGGTGTTTCTTTCACAGGTAGCTTTTAAACCTTTCAAGCCTCATTTGTGATTGTGAAAAGCCCATTATTTCTGGAACATGTTATATGAATTGCAATTTTCCCTACAAAGGAGAAATATTTGTCAATTTGGACAATTGTCAATTTGCCCCCACTTTGGACACGGTGTCGTGTTTCATTGTTTGGCAACTGCTTTGTGACTTCCCCAGTCCCCTTAAAAGTACCTTCCTTCAGGTTTCCATAGTGTAGTGGTTCTCACATTTGCCTTACACACAAAATATCCCCAGTTTGAAACTGGGTGGAAACATGGCCTTTCAATTCCTGCTTTTACCAAAAACAAATAGCAACGTGGCAAATGGGAACAAGGATATGTGCTTGATCTCTGAAGGTGTCTACACGAGCATCTGTCCCCAGTTTGGACACACAATCCATATTTCCTGGATGACTGAGTTTCGACTAAAGTTCTAAAGGTCCGTGGTTCAAGCCCGGTTTTCAGCACAATCCCTGTTCACGTTGAGTCTTTGCAAAGGACCTGAACTTCATTCTTCAAAAGGCCACCCATCCAGACAATGTTAGAGGAGGATACAAGCCAAACCATTGACTCCAAAAGCACAAGTTGAATCCACTGAGACAAAGCAGAAATCTTCTAGCATACTGTACTTGACCTCACTATGGAGAGGGATAAAGAAGCCCCGGTCCTGAAATTGCCACCTCCAAGATTGTCAAATATCTTCTGGACAAAAGAAAGACATCAAGGTGAGTCCTGCAAGCCCACAGACATTATCAGTCTTTAAGTACACAGTGTCAGAAAACATTAGAGTTGAGTGACCTTCACTGATTCTTTTTTCGGGTAATTGTGATTTAAAAAGTCAAAACCCGATCCAAGGGCAGACTCATACGAGTAGACCAACAAGCCCCGGTCAGTTCCGCAAGGAGGCTCTTTGTCACTAAGAATTTCCATTAAATGTCCAGGATTACCTTTATACCTAAATTGGGATTGTGTGATTTGGATTGATGAATTGTGTTGCAGTGCTTTTGATGTTAGATGTTTTCTGTAAGGACAAATAGTAATTTTAGTTTAAATTTGTCTGCAACAAGGTAGTGAGCTTCATCTCTTTAGGAGTCTACCTGAGCCCTTGTCCCCGATTTGGACAAATACCTGTAGTCCATATTTCCCGGATGACGCCACACTGGTGCTGGCCTGCACAAAGGAGCTTCTCGGTAGGAGGTGGGATTTCTCAACACAGAGAAGACGAAGGAGATAAGTGCACACAAAAAAATCACAACAGTGCACAGTGTCTTCTCTGAGATTCAGAGATAAGATTCCTAGTTTACTTGTAGATTTGAGTTCAAACACATATCAGTGGTAAACTATTCAACTCAACTAGTGCCCATGGAGTCAATGGTTTAGCTTGTAACCTTTCTAACATTGTATGAATGGGTGGCCTTTGGAAGAATTAAATTAAGGTCCTTTCAGCCAGCCAATGAGGCTTTTCGAACTATTTGAAAAGTCGCAACGGAAACAGGTGACCTATTCCAAATGAAGCTGTTTGTCGACACGGATCCAGACACCCCTCTCTCCCGTAGAGTTCAGAGGAAAGAAAAGGGGCAGGAGGGCTCAGCCCTACCTGTTGATGAAGGAAGAGTATCGCATGTCCAGGAAGGTGAGTCTGGCCTGGTTTTTGGGTAAACTCAACCAAGTCATCTCCAAGCCTGAGCTGCTTAACTAAGACAATGAGTTAGACTTGCTGAGTATTTTACCAAAAGAATGGCAGCAAGACTTCCCGGCATCCCCCTGTAAAAAAAACAAAAAATACTCAACCACAGGGGGACCGGGTGGCAGGAGCAGCCGGGGGATGGAGAGTGCTCCTCCTGCCCCATCCAGAGGACGAGCTCAGACCCGCCCGCCTAGCCGGGACTCTAACCCTATTCTCAACGAAGAGAAAGCAGATGCGTACCAAATTACTAGCACACTAGCGAGTCCATAAAGATATCTACATTTGCTCTACTCAACCACTGACAGCTTCTGATAACAACTATTTCTTCTTTTTCTTAACAGCAGTCAACCTCTTTATTCTAACCCTTCCATCGCTGACATCCTCTGTTTAGTTCCTAAATCAAACAAGAAAAGAAGGGTCCAATCAACTGACAATGGTCTGAAACGTGCTCACTTGAATGTACTGATATTATACTTGTTAAATACCGCCATCTAAGGGTCACTTTAATTTACTCCTGCTTCCTGCAATGTTTTCTCAAAGGAGGGGGAGGCGTGGGTGGGGCTGTGTCCACTCGAGGTGTCGATGGGGGGAGTCACAGCAGGAGGTCCTGGGCAGGGGGATAGGCACATCTAACCTGTTGAAGAAGAGGTAAGATCTCTATAGTTGCTCTCCTCAACTACTGACCGCTTCTGTTAAAAACTATTTCTGCTACGTGTTTACAACAGAAATTCGCTATTTTGGCTTACTTCAAATCACCGACATCCTCTGTTTAAATCATTCCTGCTTCGTTCGGTGAAAGGTAAGTTCTCTATGTTTGCTCTCCTCAACTACTGACAGCTTCTGTTAAAAACTATTTCTGCTTGGTGTTTACAACAGAAATTCGCTATATTTGCTCTCTTCGATCGCTTACATCAGGGGTGGTCACACTTTTTCAGCATGCGAGCTACTTTTAAAATGACCGAGTCAAAATGATCTACCCACTACAAAAATGCAAAACATCTATTTATTTTCAAATGTATTGAGGATTATTAGTACGTACAATGTATGTTGATGTACCTTACATAACCAAATGAGCCAATATTGCAAAACACACATAATTAACTATTAACATTTTTTGTAATTACCTGAGTTTACTTTGATGACTTGCACTGAATTGAATCAGCCAGGGATGCATAGTCCGGACAGTAGCTGCTGATAGCCAGGTTAGCCAGGCAAACGCACTTCGAAAAAGACGTTGTGAAAAAAAGTCCACCTCCCATTCCGTATGGAAGTGATATGTTTTTGCCTTTTTACTTGGTCCAGCTACTTCACTCATTTTAGTGACCATAAACTTTAGCCAGGGCTTAAAATCTGATGCAATTCGCCGACTAGCTTAGCACTTTGCATCGTTGTTTACGCATGAGCGGTGATCTAAAGGTCAAAATTCAGTTGTCATCTGACTGGTTGTCCTGTATGTCAATCAAGTAACGGGGATGGATGATAGGCTGACATCGTAAGTTCTGCTGCACTTAGAGACGTTGTTTAATTTGATTGGTCACCCGAAGGGCAACATTCAGTTGTCATCTGAATGGCTGCCCTGTATATCAATCAAGTGACGGCATTGATGCTAGGATGATATTTTTTTAATGTCACGCCGCGATCGACCAGCGATCGACCAGTACCACCTCCGCGATCTTAATGAACACCCCTGCACTAGACCAACAAGCCCCGGTTTGGACACATACCTGTGGTCCATATTTCCCGGACAACGCCGCACTGGCGAGTGAGGGCCAGGGTGTTGTTGACAGGAGCTTTTTTTGTTCCTTCACAGTCCGCATTCTCTGCACCCGTGGTCTACATTTTGGGTAGAGGATAATGGGGTCTATTTCCCCCATTGATCTGCTCCTTGCAGTCTTGGTGACCAAGAGGTTTGTTGCCGCTCTGCTTTGACATGCTGTTTTCTTTACCTTTCCCCGGTCTTGTTGAGTGTTTCACAGGTGGGTGGGTGGTGTGATGTTGGTTATGGGGGCCGGTAAGTTGACGCCCTGGGCTTTTGTTGTTCCTGGAGCACATAAAGACGAGTGGCCAGTACAGAGGTTGAACCTGTGACCTTGGTGTCATTAGCACCACGCTCTGACCAACTGAGCTAACCGGCCACAGGAAAGAGCCTAGTTATTTGTCCCAGTCCCAGTGACACTTGTGTTGGACTCTTTTGGAAAGCCCTTGCATTCTTCCCAATTGGTAAATCCTTTGTATCGGTGCCAAATATACGGGATTCTCCCCCTGTTGAACGAATGACACACAGCAAATGGCGTCGTCTCAACATTGGAACAATTAATGTCTCGAAGAGTTGCTCGGCTGGCGCTGTGGCTTAGCTGGTCAAAGTGCCTGTCTTGTAAACAGGAAATCCGGGGTTCAAATCCCAGCAGTGCCTGGCTGCTTGGTCCCTGAAACTTTTAGCAGCTGATTTCTGACCCACGTACCTCTTTTCGTCACTTGCCCTTCAAAAAGAAGTCAACGGTGCATCCACAGCTGACATGATTGTGGATCCCCTTACGCCAGAAGGTGCTTGAATCCAAAGAATATGACATTGTGATGTTTTGTCATTCAACGCCACTTTTCTCCGACAGTATGTTCCCACGTGGCATTGGTGGTTCAGTGGTAGAATTCTCGCTTGCCACGTGGGAGTCGCGCGGGTGTTGTTGACATTTGCTGCCAGCCAATCAGGATGCGAGACAGACGTCAGACAAGCAAGAGAGACTTCGGAGAAATGAAGTCAGGGGTTCAAATCCCGTCTAAGCATCAGTCATGTTACCATTTTCTTCTCCACAATATAATTTTGTTCCAATTAATCCCTATATGATTACAAACTATTCATATCAGGCTTATATTGATACCAGTGCTTGAAATAAAACACAAAATAAAACCAATGTAACAAAGAATATTTATTTATCAGGTTGCCATGCCACACTCAAAAACACTCTCAGAGATAAAAAATGAATACTAATCACAAGCTATGAATTATAAAAAAAAAATCATTTATTTTGGTGCCGTTGTTTCTGCTTTTCATAAAAAGGAGAGGCCTGGAACTCCCTCCAGCTCATCTCTCTTTCCATCCCGTGCTCTCTATAGATAGAGAAGACTTTGGCAGAGCAGTAGATGTACTTCCCTGCTTGCCCTGGAAAGCCAGTGTGGATGTGGGGGCTGTTCGGACCCTGCTTTAGCTGCATCCTGCAGAACCGGCACTTTCGGACAGGGAGTGGAGGAGATTCATCCCTCTTCCTCTTCTTCTGCTGTTTTTCCTCCACCCTCTTTCTTGTATCATTGAGCCCTCGCTGGACGAAGTCTGTTTGACTGAACTCTTGAAACAGCATCTTGGGGTTTGTCAGACCTTCTGCACCATATTTTTGGAAAACTTTTGTGGAGCAATAAAAGTATCTGACAGGGCCCCGCTGATAAAAGTCATGTATTGATGTCCCATCCCCTTGATATTTTGATTTTGGTTGGCCACAGCACAGACATGTTTTTGTTTGAGTTTTTTTGACACGGGAGGTGGTTGCTCCTGCTTCAATGGGGTGTGAGCAGGTGGTGGTGGTGGTGGTGGTGGTGGTGATGGTGGAATGACCATAGCTGCAGGCAGTATCACGACAGGCACAGCAGAGGTAGTGCTGAGCAACTGGCAAAGCTGCTGTGTGTTGCAGCTTCTCTGGGCTGGTATTTAGTGAAGATGATGTATTGAGAAATTTACTGTTGTGTTTTATGTATTTGGAAATGTGCAATTTTGATGTTGGATGCAGCATGCTGTTGGGGTCTTTGCTGGACTTGTGGACAAGAGTGCCATACTCCTGAACCACAAGCTTGATCATGTCCTTGTGCCTGTGGTGTTTATTAAGGAGCTCGTCAATTGCCGACTTCATTGGAGATGGCCAGCGCTTGTGGTCCAACACAAATACTCTCCCTCCAGTCTTCACTGGTCCAGTGCGGGCAGCAGTCGGAGAACATTGGATGGGCAATCTTCTTGTGGGCTCTAGGCAAAGAAAACCATGAGATACACATTTGTTATTTGGTTCAAACAAGATGCAACACTATTAGAACAAGGGGACACATGATTAGATAAGTTTTTTTTCCTGGCTGTGGCTGAAGCTCAGTAACAGAAGCTTTATTGTCCAAGTCAGATGCTGGGATAGGGGCCACACGACTAGACGTAGTCGCAGTAGCAGTTTGAAGAGGGTGAACAAAGCTGAAAAGCCTGGTGGGAGGTGTGGAGGAAGGCTGCACTGGCTCTGCTCCCTGATCAGACAGGATGCCTGGAGAAGGAGCACTTGTGGCGTGGCCGGGGTCCTTCTTGGTTTTATGTTTGTCCCAGTCTAAAGGGACCGGACAACATTCTGGCTCCCTGTACTCCAGGCCAAACCTCTCCCCAGTGTCTTCAGCTGTCAGACGAAGAGCAGGGTACTTTTCTTCGCCAAAGACCCGTCTGGAAACAGCATTCAGGGAGCATATCAGTGCAGGGTCGAAAACAGGCGGGAGAGAAACGCCTGGCAGTTTCAGGTCCAGCAGACGCTGATAGTTCCAGCGACACACTCCTGTCATGGCCTGGGCCTGGAACAGCTCTGGGGAGACCTGCGTGCCGGTCACCCATTTGGCCTGGTGAAAGTGGTAGCCCTGCTGCTGCGACGTGCCTCTGATGGGGATCCAGACGGGGACTGCTGCACGCTCACCTGGCACGTGGTTTAACTGTATGGTTCCTCCACAGCGGTACAGTATGCCCCCTTCCACCTCAGGATCACTGAGGCAACCGCGCAGGATGTGGACACGTTGGATCCTCCATCTCTTTAGCATGGAGGGCTTATAAAGAGGGATGCCATTCGGATCTGTGGTCAGGTGAAAGTGCTTCAACACCCCTTGCACTCTCTGAATAAGCGTCCCGGGCGAAGGAATCTTTATCCTGCAGTGCTCACGAATATGCTGCTTGGTGGGATTTGCAGGCTGGATGCCACAGAAGACGTATGCATCCTGGAGCCTCTGCAGGTCTTCCATGTCCACCACAGAGAAGGCAGCCGACAGGAACTTTGTGAAGATGCCGTATAACGGGTGATGTTCTTAGGCACACTCACGAAGAAGCCGTCGCATACAGTGGAACAAGTCCAGCTTGATGACGATACTGTTGTTGTAAGAGTTTCTTGATGCACATGTATTCAACAGGTTCCCAGATGTGGCCTCAGTAACAATTGCATCAGTTGTTTGCCAGGCATCCCAGTTGAGATGTTCCTCCGCAGAAGACTCTGCAACCCTGAACGGTGCACAGCAATCTCTGAGAAACACAAATAACATATGAAATAATGACATTTAATAGAGTTAATTTTTGATTAAACATTTCTGGTTAAAGTGATGAAGTCTCACCTGTCAACCCACTGAAACTGGGCTTTCTCAATGCCAGCCCTGTTGTAGCGGTTTGAGAGACCCTCGTACATCAGCTGCAGGGTTTTGTCCGTCTCAGACTGCACCATGACCCAGGACAGGATCATCCAGTTCTCATTCATCATAGCGTATGACGACATGACACCAGGTGAAAGGTGACTTTCTTGGCCACTTTCCGGGTGTGGTCTGAGCTGAGCCTGTCCAAAGGTACCCTGCAGCATCCGCTGAATGGTGTCCTTCTGGTTCCGGAACTCATGCAGCAAGCAGTCAGTGAGGTAGTGGGCAGACACAGAGACCCCGTTCCAGCCATCAGCATCACTGTAGCCCCCAAAAGGCTCCGGTTTTCACTCCTGCCGAAGGAACTGAGTGATGGTCTTTTGGCCGCCATAAGTTCCTGCCTCTCCATCCATCACATTCTGGCAGCACAGGAGATAGGCCAGGTTGGCATGCTCATACTTGAGATGCAACATCTCGTTGACCTGATTTGCCATGTCTGTGGGTGATTTTCCAGTCCGTCTCAACTCATCCAGTACTGACTTACAGATGGCCTTCGTGTAAGTCAGTAACGCTGGCAACAGATTGGTAAACCTCTTGGGAAGCTTTTCCAGCCAGAGCGGGTTGTCGGAATACCACCTCTTATTGCAGCTCTTACAGCACAGCCGGGAGGAGAGCAGGTAGTATTGCCCAGTGAGGCCCACAATCACTCGCGGTCTCCCGACTCCAGCAGAGACAACACGTGGCTGAGAACAGTCACCAGAGCACGGCAGGGTGTAGTTGTTTTTTAGCCGCCCCATCAAGTAGTCATTTTCCGGCTTTTAGACGAAAAAGGGGTGAAGATGAAAATACTTTGAGGACTGCAGATCATAAATACTGTCAATCAGCTCAGGCTGGGGAGGTAAGCGCCACAGGGAGAAGGTTTTCATAGGGTTGTTGACAGGGCGGGAGCCTGGTCACAGACCCATGGACTCCAGTTCCAACTTCATCCATATTTTCTGCTGGTGTGTGCAGTTCCACTTATTGACCTCCTGGTCAAATGACAGAAACTGTTGAGGTGGAGGACTGTTGATATCAGCCACAGGTGGGACTGCCGTAGGTGGGACTGGTGGTTGGTCTAGTTGGAAACAGACATGCACATGTCAATTTTGACACCCTTTTTAATGTGACACTATACTGCTGTGTTATTTACTGTGGGGTCTCTGTGCAGACTGTGGCTCTGATGCAGATAGAGTGGAGGCTACAGGACTTCCAGGAGCACATGCAGTTTCTAAAATGAAACCAAATTACATGTACACTGTGTTAATAATTATATTAATATCAGGTGCAGTCAGTCACATAGAAAGGTTAACCACTCACCTGGGGCAGGCTGTGGGGTCTCTTCTTTGGTCTTTGTTTTCTCTGGTAGCAAAAACATCAACTCCCGTGGGAAAGGCACTGGAATCTTTGGAGGCAGCACAGCTGGTGCTACACAAGGAAAGAGGCGGTGGTGCATTTTACCATGAGTGTAAATCAGTTTGGATTGAAATGGTCAAACATCACTTAAAGCCTTTACCATCTTCTGGTGCATCTGGGCCAGTCGGTGCATGTTCTGTGTCTAAAACCGGAGAAAACGTGATGAAAGACAGATTGATTGAAATATTGGCGTTTCAGGGGTATTAGTAGAGTCACTCACAACAAACTGCCATTTGCTACTTCAACTACTTGGTTTGGCTTTTTAAAGAATTAAATAGACCTTTTTTGTGATGGTCTAGTCTAACTGTAACTAGAGCAGGAGAAGCAGAATGGCTCACTGCAAACACATGCTTCCGGCGTTAGTGAGCAAACATCATTCACCATTTCATCCATTCAAAAGAATGTATTCAAATTATACTTACCCTCTCGTAGGTTGTGTCAATTCATATTCAGTCACTTGGACTGTAGGTAGAACACACATGAAAGGAACAAAAGTAGAACGTGACGAGAACACATGCAATCACAAAATGCCCTTTGAGGTCGGTCATTATTTAAGAACTTCGCCCTGGACCTGAAAACCGTAGCAGCTCTAATGTTGGTGGAGCAGATCCACCTGCAAAACACATAGAAACTAGAGTGATTTACTTTATACAAAACACATAGAAACTAGAGTGATTTACTTTATACAAAACACATAGACAAGGCTAGGAAAGTAAAAGAGCCTAACATGTACATATCCATACGTGGGTTTTTTTTTCTTTTTTTGTCATATCCAACACACAAAGGGCCACCAAACCTGACCCTGAGAAGCCAAACGGAAGACGGAAAAGCCCCTTATGCCACTGGTTTGTGGAGGAAACTTGGAAGGCCTCCACCAGACAAGATCATTGTGTCAGATTCCATCCAGCAGTTGATCAATGCGACACTCACAGGGCCCCGGGAAGCGCGCACGAAACCTGAGAATCAGGAGCCGGTGGGAGACTGCAGGAGGCAAGGCTGACAAAAAGTGGCTGACACCCTCTGGAGACCGGCTGCTGCGAGGGAAGTGGGGTCCACGGAGTGCGCAGACACACTGCCCCGCTACCACGAGCCATTTTCTCTGCAGAACTACTGCTCAGGGGGCACCAAACGTGAGCACGTTCTGTGCATTTCTTTCAGCACCATCCACAAGATGCACCCTGCCAGAGTCTGCTGTTGCTGTTTACACAAGAAGGAGAAGTGCATCGTTCCTGGAAGCGCTGCAATACCAGGTCGATGTGTGGAGCGGATGGCCCAAGCCCCAATTGCAGCTCCCTGTTCCAAAAAGCAATTTAATATTTAGTCCCCTGTTGGGGGACATATCAGATATTAAACTGATAAGAACAGATACTACACTTGATCTTAGCCAAAAGGCCGAGAAGCGATGCCAGAGGGCGCTCGTAGGGGAGGAGGGCACTTCTGGCATGACAAGCTAAAGGACCGGTTGCACGCATGTTCAAATAAAATGTAGACGGAACAAACATAGCGTCAGTTATCACCCTTATATCCATTCGCTTAGACAATAGAAAGTGTTTGAATGTGCTGAAGAAGAAATGTTCCCGTGACCCTGATCAGAGACCCCAGCGAGCCCCAGGTCCTGGAGGTGCCTGAAAGCGCCAACAGCGACCCTGCAGATGTTCACGTTAATCCTGCAAGAATGTGTCAAGAAAAGAACTCGGAAAAACAATTAAAGTAATTACTCTCACATACACACACATAGACAAAAAAACACAGCTTGTACAACTGCCTCCCCCCAGTGTTGCACGACCCTGTAGTAGAGGACCCCTGAAAGAGAATAAAAAGGAAGGGGCGTGTACTGCATATTCAGAGTGGAGCGGCATGCCACTGGGTATGTGGTTTCACTGTCCTCGCTGCGAGTAACTTTGAATATTGTTGTCTGTCTCTTCTGTATTTCTGCATTTAAGTGTTTTTTACAAGTGTCACAGGAGTTTGAACCTGACAACCCACTGACTCATGACGACCTCGCACGTCTACACGTGTCAGGTTTAACATATTGGCCTCTCATGTTACATGGTGTGACTAGGCACGTGGAGTCAGTACTCCAGTCTCCCAATTGAACGTCTGCGGCAACTGCACTAAGCCACTTGCTGCCGCTGCCTTTGCTCAGAATGAAGTAACACGAGTGCCACACAGACCGACTCCTTGAGACAACCAGAGTACATTCTCTGAATTTGGACACAGGTCCAGTGGCTGGGCTTGTTGCGGGCGACCTGATGAGACCACCACTTAGCATGTGGCATGTGCGAGAGACTCGTCCGGGCGAGACCGGTCCAATTCATACTTACCTGGCAGGGGAGATACCATGATCAAGAAGGTGGTTCACCCAGGGCGAGGCTCAGCCATTGCACCTGGGTTGAGCTGACCTCTGCGAATTCCCCAAATGTGGGAATCTCGACTGCATAATTTGTGATAGTGGGGGACTGCGTTCGCGCTCTCCCCTGATCCCGTGTTTAAAACAAGAGGCAGGTGCAGCGCCGTGCCGAGCTCCTTGGCTTGCGAGTGCAGCCGGACTCGAGCAAGAAACGACCAGCCCAGCACTACCAACGCTTGCTGGAAAGGTCTGCCCGTCCGCGGGAGACAACCAACCAACCAACCAACCAACCAGCCGAGAGGCCGATCTGCTCTCAGTCAGGAAACCTCAATGTAAAACGGCAACCAGGCGGAGAAAGGGGCGTCGGCCAAGCGCCTCCACTTTACCAGCACACCGGAACCACTGGCCACAGTGGACGAGGTGGCCGTCAGAAACAACCGTCCAACTCAAGCGGAAGCGGCTCAAATTGCTGTTGTCGCTCTCAGCGGCCTTCCCAGCCGCAGAGGCAACTGCTTCGGATCTTTATGTCCAAGGAAGGCAAGCAGCGACACCCAAGATGGAAGCCACAACATTGTGGTTCATGGTAAACCTACCCGCACAGGCCAGCTCCTGCACTTTGAGTCCCTTCGCCCACTGGAACCCGAGCCAGAAGCTGTCAGAAGCGCAAACAAGAGAGCAGAAAATACCGGGTCACTCGCTCACCGAGGGGGCAGACGCACAAGTTACAGGCTCTGACCACCTGTGGCTATCCCACGTGGGTTTTTTTTTCTTTTTTTGTCATATCCAAAACACAAAGGGCCACCAAACCCGACCCTGAGAAGCCAAACGGAAGACGGAAAAGCCCCTTATGCCACTGGTTTGTGGAGGAAACTTGGAAGGCCTCCACCAGACAAGATCATTGTGTCAGATTCCATCCAGCAGTTGATCAATGCGACACTCACAGGGCCCCGGGAAGCGCGCACGAAACCTGAGAATCAGGAGCCGGTGGGAGACTGCAGGAGGCAAGGCTGACAAAAAGTGGCTGACACCCTCTGGAGACCGGCTGCTGCGAGGGAAGTGGGGTCCACGGAGTGCGCAGACACAGTGCCCCGCTACCACGAGCCATTTCCTCTGCAGAACTACTGCTCAGGGGGCACCAAACGTGAGCACGTTCTGTGCATTTCTTTCAGCACCATCCACAAGATGCACCCTGCCAGAGTCTGCTGTTGCTGTTTACACAAGAAGGAGAAGTGCACCGTTCCTGGAAGCGCTGCAATACCAGGTCGATGCGTGGAGCGGATGGCGCAAGCCCCAATCGCAGCTCCCTGTTCCAAAAAGCAATTTAATATGTAGTCCCTGTTGGGGGACGTATCAGATATTAAACTGATAAGAACAGATTTTTTTTTTTTTTTTTGAAACTGTTTGTCACTAATACAGAATTTCACCACATTTCATTATTTTTGAAAACTGCCCTTCAAAAAAGTAAAATACACAACACCACATTTAAACTAAAAGTGTTCAATTAACTTTTTGTTTTTGTTAAAAGCCAGTGCTGTGGGCAGTAAAAATGATTAAAATTTGTAATGAACATTTTAAAATATCATAAAAAGGAGCTTCAATGTCTTCTGTTGTACAGGAGCGCAGTGAGTCCTTATCAATAGTCTCTACATCCCACTCTCCCAGACAGCTAATCTCCAGGACACTGTCAGGGTACCCTCAGACCCTTATGCTTCTTCTCTTTCTCCTCCTTCTTCCTTCGTAGAGTCAGGCTGCCGCTGCCGAGACCTTTTCTGTGATGCTCCGGGTGCCACCTCCGGGTGGGCACAGACGACTCTTCTTTGTGGCTGTGTCCTTGGCCCGCCGCTTGCAGCTGCGAGGGTTGCTGCAGCCATTCGGATCACAGCCACGGGGGGGATCTGTCTGTGCCTCCTTACCAGCAAGTTGCGGGAGGTCCAGATGGCGTCTTTGATGGCGGCGAGGGCGAGCCACTGCTTCCCGAAGTCTTTGTAGGTTGACTTCTGGTGGCTCACCCCGTAGAGCACAAGCTGTTCATTTAGGACCTCCCTTGCTGGCAAGTCCGGGAAATTTAGGTCGCCGGCTGTCGCCCACAGGTCTACGGCAGCACTGCACTCCCAGAGGAGGTGCCTCACCGATTCCGGTGCGCCACATCCCGGTCGGGGGCAAGTTGGGTTCGCTGACATTCCTCGGGAGTGCATAACAGCCCTGACTGGGAGGATCTCGTGGGCCACCATCCATGACAGGTCCCGAAGTCTGTTTGGGAGAGCAGGATGGTTCACATTGCGCCAAACCGATGTGGGCTCGCCGAATGCAAGCCCGCGCACTGGACTCACTGGGTCCCGCTCCTGCACGACAGAAATAACAGAGCGATGATTTTTTAAAATGTCTAATGTTTGTCTTTCCAAATTAAAATGTTTTAAAAAAGTCCTTATAAATATATATGCCGGTGGTAAGTTAAAAGCCACAGGTATCGTTAGATCTGTTGGAATCAGTTTGAGCTTTCTTAAGTAGGAGCCCATCCAGTATTGTACCAAGGCTTTGGTCTTGGGAGTACTGGATGAGCCCACTGCATTTTCCAGGTGCAATGCTGTATATCTTGCGCCTAAAAACAGTTTCAGATCTGGTATTGCTTTTCCACCTTTTTCTTTTGCCTTTTTGAGAGTATCTCTTCTCACTCTCTCCCACTTGGAGCCCCAAAGGAAATAAAAAATGGCTCGATCTAGTTCTAAAAGCACATGTCTTTTGGGGATAAAAACAGAGCTGATCAGTAAAAGCAAAGGTAAAATCACAGCTTTTATGATTAAAACCTTTCCCTCTAAAGTCAGTTGTCTTAGTCCCCAAAAGCCCAGTCTTTGTCTCACTTTCCCTACCACGTCTCCCCAGTTGGTTTCCCCTCCCCCGTCTTTGCCAAATTTAATTCCCAGTATTTTTTGGTCAGTCTGTGTCACAGTCAGGGGAAGTCCTATTTCCTCTGTTGCCGTCCAGGGTCCGTAAAATTGGGCTTGGGTCTTATCCCTATTGAGTTTGGACCCAGAGGCCCGTCCAAACCAGTCAGTCAGGTCCAGTGTTCTGTTAACTGATAAAATATTTGTGCATAAAATGTTAAAATCGTCCATGTATAAAATGCATTTTGTCGTCAGTCCCCCCGGAATAGTCACCCCGTTGATCCATTTGTCCCTTCTCAAAATCTGTGCCAAGGGTTCTATACATAAAATATACAGGAGGGCAGATAACGGACATCCCTGACGGACGCCACAGTTGATTTTAACTGCTTTTGTCAGATTCCCGTTAACCACAAATTTGCTGGTAATATCCTGGTACAGCAGTCCCACCCACGCTACGAACCTTTCTGGAAAACCCACTTTTTGCAGTACCCTAAAAAGATACTGGTGCGAGACCCGATCAAAGGCTTTCTCAAAGTCTAAATTTAGTACTACTAGCCGAATATTTCTGTCTCTCGCAAGACAGATGGTGTCACGGATCAGCATGAGGCTGTCTGTGATCTTCCTCCCAGGGATGGCACAGGTTTGATCCGGGTTGATCAAGTCGTCTAAAACCATGGTCATACGTGTGGCTAAAAGTTTGCTAAAAAGTTTACAGTCACAGTTTAAAAGGGTAATCGGTCTCCAGTTTTTCAAGTCGGTCTTGTCTTTAGTTTTGTAAAGGAGTGTCACTATCCCTACTCTAAAACTGTCAGGTAGTCGGCTACTTTGGTCAAATTCATTAAAAACAGTGAGTAAGTCTGGTGCTAAAATGTCCCAAAAAGTTAAATAAAATTCCATGGGAAGTCCATCCTCCCCGGGGGACTTCCCTTTCTTAAAAGCCCTGATACATTTATTTAACTCTTCGTGACTAAAATCCTGTGTTAAAACTATGTTTTCATCAACTGTTTTTTCCATAAAATCAAGTGCTCTTGAGATGACTTCTGGGTTTGTATTTTTGATTTCATAGAGTTCTTGGTAGAAGAATTCTACCGTTTCATTTATCTCATTTTTTGTCTCCACCATGCGCCCGTCTTTGTTTTTTAATTTAAAAATACCTCCTGCTTTGTTCATAATCTTTTTAAAGAAGTACCGGGTACATTTTTCTCCTTCTTCAATTTCTTTTTCCTTACTCCTTAGAAGCACCCCTTTACTTTTAATTTCCGCTAAGGCAGCCATTTCATTTTTTACCTGTTTGATTTCTTCATTAAAATTCAGCCCTTTTTGTGTTAAGTTAAAATAACGTTGTAAACGTTTTTGCAGTCCCAGCATGCATCTCTTTTCTTTATTACATTTTTTTCGCCCTGCTTTTTTAAAAAAGGTCCGGGTCCTTGCCTTCACCATTTCCCACCACTGTGCTCGTGACTCATGCAAGTCTTGAAGGGTCTGCCAGTCCCTGAACCGCTCCCTGTACTGGTTGACCAAATCTTGATCTTCCAGCAGGGAGCAGTTCAGTTTCCACAGACCTCTTCCCACCGCTGCACCAGACGGGAGTGAAAGAGTGCAGGTGAGAACCAGGTGGTCAGAGAAGAAGACAGGGGTCAATCTAGCATCAGTAGGGGCCCAGTCCCGTGTGAATATATAATCTATGCGAGAGGCTCTGGTGCTGTCACCACTGAACCAGGTGAAGCCCTCCTCTCTGGGATGCATGGCTTTATAACAATCATGTAAGTTAAAATCCCTACTCATGTCCTGTAATAAAACTGATGTTTTGTCTACTTTAAAATCTTCCCCCACCCCCTTTCTGTCTTTCCTACTTAAAATACAATTAAAATCCCCTCCCACTATAAAAGGTACCCGGCCTAGCATGTGGGACTGCAAGTTTTCTAAAAAATCATACCTTTCATTTTTGTCGTTAGAACCATAAATATTTAAGAGGTTAAAATCCTGTCCCATAAAAGTCAAATGTGTTAATAGTGCTCGCCCTTCCCTCACCACAGTGCTCCCCTTTACCGTGACATGTGGGTTTTTAATTAAAATGGCCACGCCATCATTTTTATTTTCATTATATCCCCCTTCTAGGATGACCAGGCTGCAATGGATGTGGAGAGGTTTACATGTGACAGTTAAATAAAAACATAGAGTATAATAGTCCAGGTCCAAGATGTGATGCCATTAGGACAGTTGGGCAGCCGTGGGTCTTGAGATGATCACTATCCCTCTGCTGCAGCGCCTCCAAGGTAGGCCACGTCCGATGTCCAATTTCGTCAAGGCAAACTTCCAAAACAGCCTCTCCTGGACCCGCCCCCTCAGCCGGAGGGGCGGTATGGGAGAGAGAAGGAGCGGCAGTCAAAGCAGGCAGGGAATATTTTTAACAAAACGCTAAAGTATAGAAATGAGTCTTAAGTCGGGACTTGAACATTTCTACTGAGGTAGCAGCTCTAATATTAACAGGTAGAGCATTCCACAACGTTGGGGCCCGAATGGAAAAGGCTCTAGAGCCCGCATACTTCTTTCTGGCTCTCGGGATAGTCAAAAGACCGGCATGTTGTGAGCGTAGGTTTCTAGACGGAGCATAGGGTACAATTAGGTCAACCAGATAAAAAGGTGCCAACCCGTGTAATATTTTGTAAACCAGAAGCAGTACCTTAAAGTCACATCTTAAGTGAACTGGGAGCCAGTGCAGGTTGGCTAGTATTGGTGAAATATGGTCACACTTACGTGTCCTTGTAAGAAGTCGCGCTGCAGCATTTTGTACTAACTGTAAGCTTTTGAGACTCGCCATTGGAAGACCAGAAAGCAGTACATTACAGTAGTCAAGGCGAGACGTGACAAATGCATGGACTAGGGTCTCTGCATCAGAAGTTGATAGAATAGGTCGTATCTTTGCAATATTGCGAAGATGAAAAAATGCTGTTTTAGTAACATTCTTAATGTGTTTATGAAAGGATAAAGTCGGGTCCAATATCACACCCAGATTTTTTACAGAGTCACTTTGGGAAATTATACTATTATCAAAACTCAGAGTGGTGTCCTTAAACAGGCGGCTCTGTTTAGCAGGGCCGATAATCACCATCTCAGTTTTATCAGAGTTCAGGAGTAAAAAGTTACAGGACATCCAATGTTTAATATCAATGAGGCAAGCCTCCAAATTAGAGCAGTCGTGCGGGTCAGTTAACTTTAGTGGGACATAAAGCTGAGTGTCATCAGCATAAGAGTGAAAGCTAATCTTATGTTTGCGAATGATGTCGCCAAGCGGTAACATGTAAATGTTAAACAAAAGAGGGCCGAGCACTGAACCTTGTGGAACTCCACAAGTGACATCACAGAACTCTGAAGTCATATCATCACAGACGACACGATGCGTCCGATCCTCAAGATAAGATCTAAACCAAGAGAGTACCGGACCAGTAACACCAATATATGTTTGAAGGCGTTCCAGTAAGATAGAGTGATCGACAGTGTCGAAAGCAGCACTGAGATCAAGTAATAACAATATTGTAGATGTGTCACAGTCCATAGAAAGAAGAAGATCATTTGTCACTTTTGCAAGGGCTGATTCAGTGGAATGGTTTCCCCTGAAACCAGACTGAAAAGGTTCAAAAAGATCACCCAAAGCCATGTGGTCATTGAGCTGTTGTGCTACAATTCTTTCAAGGATCTTGGACAGAAATGGGAGGTTAGACACCGGCCTATAGTGGGAAATACTCCCGGGGTCGAGGGTTGGTTTCTTCAGCATGGGTCGAATCACTGCAGTCTTGAAAGCTGCAGGCACAGTGCCAGATGAGAGTGATAGATTAATTATATTTAAGAGTGAGGGGGCTAGAATTGGGAACAATTCTTTAACAAGTTTCCCAGGAAGCGGGTCAAGCAGACATGTTGTCTGCTTTGCTGCGCTGACAAGTTTTGTAAGCTCGTCCAGAGATACTTCCTCAAAGTAGGAGAAACTAGTGGGACAGAGGCTGGAAGTAGTCCCAGCAGCGGTCATGGCGGTTGACATGTTAAGCCCATCTGGCGGTAGGGTGTCCTTTATTTCCTTCCTGATGAGCTCAACTTTATTTGCGAAGAATCGCAAGAACTCGTCGGCTGAGAAGGGGGAACTACTAGGAGAGGTCCTCTTCTGGGTTAGCAATGCAACTGTGTCAAATAAGTATTTAGGGTTATTTTTATGGAGGTCAATTAGTCTAGAAAAATATTTGTTTTTTGCCGCAACAAGAGCCTGTTTATATTTAGTCAGACTATCTCCCCATGCCTGTCGGAAGACCTCAAGTTTAGTTGCACGCCATCTGCGCTCCAATCTCCGACAAAATTGTTTCAGCCTTCGAGTTTCAGCTGTAAACCAGGGAGTAAGTCTTTTGGCATGACACTTAAATCTCAAAGGTGCAACAGTATCAAGAGCTTTACATAACACCTTGTTGAAATCATTTGTAAGGTTGTCTATAGGACCCTTATAGGAAGGGAAGGAGGAGACCACTGAGGGCAGTAACTCAGCAAGTGCAGTAGCAGTCGAAGAACTAATATTACGACTGCTAGAGCACTGGTTCCGGTCCAAGCGCTGGCATTGGGTCAAGATTTCAAATGTTATAAAGTAATGGTCAGACACAGTGGTTATGTAAGGGAGGACTGTTACGTTGGAGGTCCTAATACCTCGAATTAAAACCAGATCCAGGGTATTACCACTGATGTGAGTTGGCTCATTAATTAATTGAACAAAACCAAAGGTATCGATTATTGTCTGAAAAGCCACACTAAGGGACTCTTCAGGAGAATTGACATGGATATTGAAATCACCCATGAGTACAATATTGTCTGCGTGGGTTACCAGGTCTGCAATAAATTCAGAAAATTCATC
Source organism: Doryrhamphus excisus (assembly GCF_037039965.1). Lineage (NCBI taxonomy): Eukaryota > Metazoa > Chordata > Actinopteri > Syngnathiformes > Syngnathidae > Doryrhamphus > Doryrhamphus excisus. The sequence continues at coordinate 7,530,226 of NW_027621862.1, read as the reverse complement.
CAAGAAGCCCGAGTACGGACCAGGAGGACGATAGAGAAGAGCTAGATAAAATGGTAATGATGCGGTCGATCGCAAAACGAGGACCTCAAATGTTTTAATTTCAGATTTTGACCAAGTTCTGAGGTTAAGAGCAGATTCATGGGGTATCTTCTGGTTTTGGACGCAATATTGTTTTGACAGCATTATTCAGGAACAAAATGGAAGTATATGTGGTTATTCAGTAGTCACCCCGTTGATCCATTTGTCCCTTCTCAAAATCCCTACTCTAAAACTGTCAGGTAGTCGGCTACTTTGGTCAAATTCATTAAAAACAGTGAGTAAGTCTGGTGCTAAAATGTCCCAAAAAGTTAAATAAAATTCCATGGGAAGTCCATCCTCCCCGGGGGACTTCCCTTTCTTAAAAGCCCTGATACATTTATTTAACTCTTCGTGACTAAAATCCTGTGTTAAAACCATGTTTTCATCAACTGTTTTTTCCATAAAATCAAGTGCTCTTGAGATGACTTCTGGGTTTGTATTTTTGATTTCATAGAGTTCTTGGTAGAAGAATTCTACCGTTTCATTTATCTCATTTTTTGTCTCCACCATGCGCCCGTCTTTGTTTTTTAATTTAAAAATACCTTCTGCTTTGTTCATAATCTTTTTAAAGAAGTACCGGGTACATTTTTCTCCTTCTTCAATTTCTTTTTCCTTACTCCTTAGAAGCACCCCTTTACTTTTAATTTCCGCTAAGGCAGCCATTTCATTTTTTACCTGTTTGATTTCTTCATTAAAATTCAGCCCTTTTTGTGTTAAGTTAAAATAACGTTGTAAACGTTTTTGCAGTCCCAGCATGCATCTCTTTTCTTTATTACATTTTTTTCGCCCTGCTTTTTTAAAAAAGGTCCGGGTCCTTGCCTTCACCATTTCCCACCACTGTGCTCGTGACTCATGCAAGTCTTGAAGGGTCTGCCAGTCCCTGAACCGCTCCCTGTACTGGTTGACCAAATCTTGATCTTCCAGCAGGGAGCAGTTCAGTTTCCACAGACCTCTTCCCACCGCTGCACCAGACGGGAGTGAAAGAGTGCAGGTGAGAACCAGGTGGTCAGAGAAGAAGACAGGGGTCAATCTAGCATCAGTAGGGGCCCAGTCCCGTGTGAATATATAATCTATGCGAGAGGCTCTGGTGCTGTCACCACTGAACCAGGTGAAGCCCTCCTCTCTGGGATGCATGGCTTTATAACAATCATGTAAGTTAAAATCCCTACTCATGTCCTGTAATAAAACTGATGTTTTGTCTACTTTAAAATCTTCCCCCACCCCCTTTCTGTCTTTCCTACTTAAAATACAATTAAAATCCCCTCCCACTATAAAAGGTACCCGGCCTAGCATGTGGGACTGCAAGTTTTCTAAAAAATCATACCTTTCATTTTTGTCGTTAGAACCATAAATATTTAAGAGGTTAAAATCCTGTCCCATAAAAGTCAAATGTGTTAATAGTGCTCGCCCTTCCCTCACCACAGTGCTCCCCTTTACCGTGACATGTGGGTTTTTAATTAAAATGGCCACGCCATCATTTTTATTTTCATTTGACCCACTCCATAAGGATGTTTGTGGCCACATTTCTTCCCACTGCTTGTAGTTTGTTAAAAAGGGTAAACCACATTCTTGTAATAAAAACACATCTGACTTAAAAGTTTGATGGAAGGATAAAACACATTGAGCTCTAACTTTCGACTTCACACTTCTCACATTGATGGTAGAGAAGGTGAGAGTCATAAGTATGATTTTTAAGTTAAAAAAATAAATTAAAAAACTTAAAGGGGCCTAAAAGTTAAATAATTGCTATAAAATTTATACTGTGACTATGAGATTTCTTGTGAGTGAGGCTCCTCCTTCACTCCAGTGGGTGAGGGTTGGAGGGGAAGAGCCTCCCTTCCCTGCCGACGTCTGGGTGTCGGTCGTTCCTGGAGTCTGCCATTAAAAGTTCGCTTCTCACGAGGGGTTGACTGCAAAACAATATTTAAAAAGGACAGTTCATTTGGGGAATCCGGGGGGAAGACTCGAGGCTCCTCCAGTGAAGAACTGTCAGAGAGAGCCTCAGGCCTTCCCCGCTTCTCTGATAAAAGAGAGGAGTCAGACAGCTGTGAAGCGAGTCTTTTTGCTTGCTGGCCACTGGGTGGGATGGCTTCCTCTTCTGACTCTGGCGGCGGCAGGATGACTCCCAGATGAGTGCACCCTTCATTTGCCAGCAGACCACTCTGAGTCATGGTTTCTGGGGCCTTTATGAGCCCCTCCCTCTGTCCCGCCTCACCTGTTTCTCCTCCAATCACAGGTTTTGGCGGGAGATTTGAATTTATGGTCTCAACTATTATTACAACATATTGGCCCCAGCATTTTCCTCTCCATTTCTCTTTTCTTTTCCAGCCTTTAGCTTGTTGGCAAAGGATTTGGGACAGTCTCTGAAGAGATGGTTTGAGTCTCCACAGAGGTTGCACTTTCTGCCATTGGTACATTGTTCAAAAGTATGTCCAATTTCTCTACATTTCCGACACACAGTCTGCTGACATGCCTCTGCCAGGTGGCCGTGCTCTCCACACTTGCGGCAGAGCTTGGGCTGACCCTGGTAATGTATGTAGCCTCGGTTTTCTCCCAGAACTATCATTGATGGCAGATGTTTCAGACCCTGGAAGCCCTGAGGGTCCTGCCATTGCTGGATGGGGACCCTCCAGGCGCAGTTCCAGATGCCATCTTCATCTCTCACCTTCATAGCCTGGCCTTTAACCGTGCAATATCTTCCCAGCCAAAAGCAAATATCATCTGCGGTCACTGTCTCATTAAACATTCTAACAATAACAGTTTTAGCCGCATTGTCAGTCAGTTTTTCAACATTGAACACAGACAGCTGGGATTTCACATCTTCATAACGAGTCCAAAACTCTCTCAAAGTTGCAGCAGACTGGAAACTTACGTCATAGCCTTTGTTGTAAGGCAGTGCCAAAATGCAATTGAGGTCATCAGGTTTAAATTGAAGAATTTGTTGGATGATTTTTCTGGAAAAATCCAATCTGGACAGTCCCAGTGACTCACCCTCCATTTCCTTATATGTGAAACGCACACTGTGGTGCCTCCGCATACCGGCATAGCTGGCCGACATAGTGGAGGCACGACCAGCTGAAATTTTCCTGCTCAATGAGAGTTTTAAAACAAATAAATACTTAAAATGCAATAAATACAATAAAAATAAAACTTACCTTGCACTGCTGTGGGAATAAAAGGAGTTAAAGCACACCGAAAAGTGTAGCAAATTTCCTCCCAAATGTTGGCAGAATTCTATGCACCTGAAGCATACAATTTTCCACCCAAAGGAGGCGACCGCAGTCTTAGCCAAAAGGCCAAGAAGCGATGCCAGAGGGTGCTCGTAGGGGAGGAGGGCACTTCTGGCATGACAAGCTAAAGGACCGGTTGCACGCATGTTCGAATAAAATGTAGATGGAACAAACATAGTTCGCGTCAGTTATCACCCTTATATCCATTCGCTTAGACAATAGAAAGTGTTTGAATGTGCTGAAGAAGAAATGTTCCCGTGACCCTGATCAGAGACCCCCAGCGAGCCCCAGGTCCTGGAGGTGCCTGAAGGCGCCAAAAGCGACCCTGCAGATGTTCACGTTAATCCTGCAAGAATGTGTCAAGAAAAGAACTCGGAAAAACAATTAAAGTAATTACTCTCACATACACACACATAGACAAATAAACACAGCTTGTACAACTGCCTCCCCCCAGTGTTGCACGACCATGTAGTAGGGGACCCCTGAAAGAGAATAAAAAGGAAGGGGCGTGAACTGCATATTCAGAGTGGAGCGGCATGCCACTGGGTATGTGGTTTCACTGTCCTCGCTGCGAGTAACTTTGAATATTGTTGTCTGTTGCTTCTGTATTTCCGCATTTAAGTGTTTTTTACAAGTGTCACAGGAGTTTGAACCTGACAACCCACTGACTCATGACGACCTTGCACGTCTACACGTGTCAGGTTTAACATATTGGCCTCTCATGTTACATGGTGTGACTAGGCACGTGGAGTCAGTACTCCAGTCTCCCAATTGAACGTCTGCAGCAACTGCACTAAGCCACTTGCTGCCGCTGCCTTTGCTCAGAATGAAGTCACACGAGTGCCACACAGACCGACTCCTTGAGACAACCAGAGTACATTCTCTGAATTTGGACACAGGTCCAGTGGCTGGGCTTGTTGCGGGCGACCTGATGAGACCACCACTTAGCATGTGGCATGTGCGAGAGACTCGTCCGGGCGAGACCGGTCCAATTCATACTTACCTGGCAGGGGAGATACCATGATCAAGAAGGTGGTTCACCCAGGGCGAGGCTCAGCCATTGCACCTGGGTTGAGCTGACTTCTGCGAATTCCCCAAATGTGGGAATCTCGACTGCATAATTTGTGATAGTGGGGGACTGCGTTCGCGCTCTCCCCTGATGCCGTGTTTAAAACAAGAGGCAGGTGCAGCGCCGTGCCGAGCTCCTTGGCTTGCGAGTGCAGCCGGACTCGAGCAAGAAACGACCAGCCCAGCACTACCAACGCTTGCTGGAAAGGTCTGCCCGTCCGCGGGAGACAACCAACCAACCAACCAGCCAGCCGAGAGGCCGATCTGCTCTCAGTCAGGAAACCTCAATGTAAAACGGCAACCAGGCGGAGAAAGGGGCGTCGGCCAAGCACCTCCACTTTACCAGCACACCGGAACCACTGGCCACAGTGGACGAGGTGGCCGTCAGAAACAACCGTCCAACTTAAGCGGAAGCGGCTCAAATTGCTGTTGTCACTCTCAGCGGCCTTCCCAGCCGCAGAGGCAACTGCTTCAGATCTTTATGTCCAAGGAAGGCAAGCAGCGACACCCAAGATGGAAGCCACAACATTGTGGTTCATGGTAAACCTACCCACACAGGCCAGCTCCTGCACTTTGAGTCCCTTCGCCCACTGGAACCCGAGCCAGAAGCTGTCAGAAGCGCAAACAAGAGAGCAGAAAATACCGGGTCACTCACTCACCGAGGGGGCAGACGCACAAGTTACAGGCTCTGACCGCCTGTGGCTATCCCACGTGGGTTTTTTTTTCTTTTTTTGTCATATCCAACACACAAAGGGCCACCAAACCCGACCCTGAGAAGCCAAACGGAAGACGTAAAAAACCCTTATGCCACTGGTTTGTGGAGGAAACTTGGAAGGCCTCCACCAGACAAGATCATTGTGTCAGATTACATCCAGCAGTTGATCAATGCGACACTCACAGGGCCCCGGGAAGCGCGCACGAAACCTGAGAATCAGGAGCCGGTGGGAGACTGCAGGAGGCAAGGCTGACAAAAAGTGGCTGACACCCTCTGGAGACCGGCTGCGGCTGCAGAGAAGCGATGCCAGAGGGCGCTCGTCGGGGGGAGGGCACTTCTGGCATGACAAGCTAAAGGACCGGTTGCACGCATGTTCTAATAAAATGTAGACGGAACAAACATAGCGTCAGTTATCACCCTTATATCCATTCGCTTAGAAAGTGTTTGAATGTCCTGAAGAAGAAATGTTCCCGTGGCCCTGATCAGAGACCCCCAGCGAGCCCCAGGTCCTGGAGGTGCCTGAAAGCGCCAACAGCGACCCTGCAGATGTTCACGTTAATCCTGCAATAATGTGTCAAGAAAAGAACTCGGAAAAACAATTAAAGTAATTACTCTCACATACACACACATAGACAAATAAACACAGCTTGTACAACTGCCTCCCCCCAGTGTTGCACGACCATGTAGTAGGGGACCCCTGAAAGAGAATAAAAAGAGAGGGGCGTTAACTGCATATTCAGAGTGGAGCGGCATGCCACTGGGTATGTGGTTTCACTGTCCTCACTGCGACCAGGAGGAAAACCACATTGGACCTCTTGTAGCAGAGGTTCGACCAACAGTTGTACCCTTCTCTCCAGCACCCTGGAATAGACTTTCCCAGGGAGGCTGAGGAGTGTGTTGCTTTGTCCGGCTCCTTTTGAGTGTCCTCCATTGTCAGCGAACCTCACAAGGGCACAGTTTTTTCCTGATCAGGGCATCATTTTAGGTTGTGTGGATGATTGGTCTTAAGCACCAGATTAAGACTCTTTTCTCTCAGAAGGCACTGCTTGAAATCACACAGCTGGGCTTTTCCTGGTCATGTCCATTGTCCTCGACTGGAATGATGTGGCAGCAAAGGACTGTCAGATTGTACAACACAGCTGAGCCCTTCAAGAAGAAGTCAGTGCTCATGAGAGTCAGAGTTCATGTGAGAAGGTCCTTTCAGCAAAGGCCTTCTCAAACTATTTGCCAAGTCAGGACGAAAAGAGGGACTGTGCTGAAACCCGGGATTGAACCAGGGACCTTTAGATCTTCAGTCTAACGCTCTCCCAACTGAGCTATTTCAGCTGCGAAAGTGATCCTCTGCCAAAGTTTCACTGACCAAGCACCCAGGCACTGCTGGGATTTGAACCCAGGATCTCCTGTTTACTAGACAGGCACTTTGACCAGCTTAGCCACAGTGCCAGCAGATGCACTGCTGGCACTGTGCAACACAAAAACAGTTGGGAAACAGTTGCCAATGGGGAAAAATGTTCATACAAGGGAGGGAGTCCAAAGTCCTACACATGTGTGGATTGAGAGTCCCTGGGTGGGCTCGAACCACCAACCTCTCAGTTAACAGCCAAACGTGCTGACCAATTGCGTGACAGAGACTACAACAGCATGACTGCAGTAAGGTTTCAATAAGTGCTGTCCACCTTAACTCTCGGGTGGTCCGGTCTGTTACGTTTCAGGTGTCATTCTGAATTCTGCCCTTTCGCAGGAAAAGAGCCTTTGTACTTTTTCAACATGAGCTCTAAAGAAAGGTATAAGCTGAGGTATACTGCATTGGCCGGGAATCGGACCCGGGCCTCCCGCTTGGCAAGCGAGAATTCTACCACTGAACCACCAATGCCACGTTGGGAAACACTGTCGGAGAACAAATTAAATTGTCAAGTGGATGTGCCTCTGCAAAGTGGCGCTGAATGACAAAACATCACAACACACGCACGGGATGCCAGGGGAGGCCGAGTACTAACAGAGCTGAGCGAGAGGGCATAAGAAAAAAAATTGTGACCTTGTGGTGGTTACCCGACAGCACCAAGGATATGGTGCATGTCTGATGCGCAATGCATGCCAGGTGATGTTCATCTAGCGAGCAGACATTCTTGTGGGGGACAAGCTCAACAGTAGGAATGTTAAGAGAACTGACCAGTCCGCTATCAATGAAGTTCTCGTCCGCCCCAGAGTCAATTAATGCTGTGGCAGGAGAAGCTTCCCCCGCCCAGGATATCGTACCTTCCACCTGAAGTCGGCCCACCAAAGCGGATGACGCAGCCGGTGTGGAGCGGGCAGTGCCAGCAGCTGGGAAATTGTGTGTAGGACTCCCACAGTACAGGCACAGCCACAGGCGTAGACGGTGACTCCTCTAAGCTGACGAAAGGTGACTGGCTCCCAGTTGCATGGGGACGACACTCCCGACGTCGTCAGACGGCGCTCCATTGCTGGAGCAGGGAGGAGTGGTGCCGGAAGAGCCCCGGGAGGTGGGATTTGGAGCCGACGTGTGGGTTGGAGTGGCTCTGCCCGATACGCGTTTCGTAGCGCCTTGTCATTCCAGCAGCTCTCTGCCGCTATCCCGGTTAGCTCAGTTGGTCAGCGTGTGGTGCTAATAACGCCAAGGTCATGGGTTCAACCCCTCGTACTGACCACTCTTCTTTATGTGCTCCAGGAACAACAAAACGGCGACAACCCACTTGCCCCCATATCCAACATCACACCACCCACCTGTGAAACACCCTCGACAAGGCCGCTGAAAACAGCATGTCAAAAGCAGAGTGGCAACAAACCTCTCGGCCACTGAGACTGCAAGAAGCAGATCAATGGGACAGTGGACCCCATTATCCTCTACCCAAAATTTAGACCACCAGTGGAGAGAATGCGGACCGTGAAAGGACAAAACCCCGGCCCTCATAACCAACAGTATTCCACCACAAGGCGGCAACAAATGCCCAACCAAAGCGTCACAGACAGGATTCGAACCTGTGCGGGGAAACCCCATTGGATTTCAAGTCCAACGCCTTAACCTCTCGGCCACCGTGACTGCTTGGAAAAGGCCAATGGGGGCAGGTGACCCCATTGTCCTAGAACCAAAATGTTGCTGATGTCAAGGATCAGCTGGCAACATGTGCATGGGAGGAAGACACATGGTTTGTGTGAGGGGCTACACAAGTCTTTCCACTTCTAGTTAAAAGCCAGGCACCTCACATCGTTTCCATAAAGTACCAAGGGATTGTCCTGTTGCCCTTGTATTTTGTGGGCAAAAAGGAGGCGTTTGCAAGTGGACATCAGACCCTATCACTGGTCACCTGAACAGGGACTTGAATCCCGGACACTTAGATCAAAAGTCTAATGTTCAGGTGACTGGCTCAAACTTTGTCTTGTCTGACCACTCTTTTGTCCAGAAGATATTTGGCTAAGGTGGTCTGATTTCTTAAACCTGCAAATGTCCAAATACACAAGGGTATTGTCTTTGTAGGGCGCATTGACGCACAGTTTGCCAATTGGGAACCACACAAGTGCTAGAGTGGAGCGCAAACATGAATGAACACTGACACTGATGCACCCAGAGAACGTCCCTGGGTGGGCTCGAACCACCAGCCTCCCGGTTAACAGCCGAGCGCGCTGACCGATTGCGCCACAGAGACTCATACCCTGCCAACTTCTGTTCAGTTAAAGCCATACTAACGCATGCTATGCTTCCAGCATGCCCTTTGTTTTGGATGTGACTCGCACTTTCTGGTGTAACAATCAAACAACATTGCAAACCAGGACACCAGCTTTACTCTTTGATGAACGCAAAGTATTTTTGGGTACAATCCAGGGGTCTTGTGCTCTCACGGAAATGGCTCTGTCCTTTTTCAACATGAGTTGAGACGAAATGTATTAAAATGGACAGACTGCATTGGTCACTCAAGCAGAATTTCTAAGTTTGCCAATTTCAGACTGCGTGACAAAGAATCAAGTCAAACTCCATCGACAGGATAGACAGGGGACAACAAAGCAGGGAAGATAAGGGATAGGGAGGAGAGGGGAAAAATGCGACCGCTTTTGTTGAGAGCCAGAGAAGAAGCTCTCCTCTCTGCAAGGTCAAGTACAGTATGCCAGAAGATTTGACCTTGTGAGTTGTCCTCATTCAACAAAGGCCTGGATAGCTCAGTTGGTAGAGCATCAGACTTTTAATCTGAGGGTCCAGGGTTCAAGTCCCTGTTCAGGCGGTTAAAGGCCCCTTCCCTGAAATGTTACACCTACTTCCTTTATCCTCCTTCTGTGGTCAAGTACAGTACGCCAGAAGATTTCTGCTCCTTCATCCTCAACACCGAGAAGGCCAAGGACATGGCCGTGCACACAAGGAATAACTTGTTTAAGTAAACCTTTTCGACCTAGCACCTTTGCGATCTTCCAGGACTGTGGATAAACGCCATTGTCAATAATTAAATTGAAGATATGGCATATGGGCTCCTGAATCAACTTTGCTGCCGCCCTCAGTAACCTACCATCCAAATTATCAGCTTCACATTGCCCCCACTTTTAGACTCGACTGAAAAAGGACTCTCTTGCTTGGTGCTAACATGATGACCATTAGCATGTTAGCATTTAAGCTAATTTACTCATGCTAGTTTTTTTTTTTACCCCGGACACAGTCTCTTTGAGAGGAGGCTGCGGTCCATCAGGACCAAAACCTCACGCCACAAGAACAGTTTCTTCCCGTCTGCTGTCAGCCTCATCAACAAGGCCCGGAACCCCCCTGACACTGTTCACACCCCACCTCTGCCTCACCCTGCCACTTTGACACTTTACATGCGTTAAATTAACGCTCAGTTTGGACTCTTAGGAAAAACAATCAGACTGCACTTCCGGATTAACAAATAAAAAACAGACTGCGTACATATATTTATACTGCATTCTGTATATTTTGTATTTTAATTTTTTAATCAATGTGTCTGCACCTACTTCACCAAAACAAATCCCCAGTCAAGGTCAGCAGGCCCCCTCTCCACTGTAAACTGTGTGGACTGGGCACTGCTTCCCTTTTCAGAGGTGCCGGACGGTTTGCCAGAACCCCTTCGAGGCCGACCGAAAGTCGTGCTCCATGGCCTCACCGAATTCCTCCCACACCCGAGTTTTTGCCTGGACAAGCGCCGAAGCCGCGAACCGTTTGGCCTGACAGTGCCTGTCAGCTGCTTCCGGAGTCCCACAAGCCATCAATGCTGGATAGGACTCCTTCTTCAGCTTGACGGCGGCCCTGACCTCTGGTGTCCACCATCGGGTTCGGGGCCTGCCGCCACGACTGGCACCGACCGCCTTGCGGCCGCAGCTCCAGTCAGCCGCCTCAGCAATGGAGGCACGGAATATGGCCCATTCGGACTCAATATCCCGGTCCTCCCCCGGGATGCAGGTGAAGCTCTGCCAGAGGTGAGAGTTGAAGACTCGACGAACGGGAGACTCTGCCAGACGTTCCCAGCACACCCTCACTACTCCTTTGGGTCTACCAGGTCTGTCCAGCATCCTCCCCCGCCATCTAACCCAACTCATCACCGGGTGGTGATCAGTTGACAGCTCAGCCCCTCTCTTCACCCGCCTGTCCAGAACATGCGGACGCAGGTCTGATGACACGACTACAATGTCGATCATAGACCTGCAGCCTAGGGTGTCCTGGTGCCAAGTGCACTTATGGACATCCCTATGTTCGAACATGGTGTTAGTTATGGACAAACTGTGGTTCGCACAGAAGTCCAATAACATCACACCTCCCGGGTTCAGATCAGGGAGGCCGTTCCTCCCAATCACGGTCCTCCAGGTCACACTGTCATTGCCCATATGGGCGTTGAAGTCTCCCAGTAGAACAACAGAGTCACCAGGACTCCAAAAAGACCGGGTACTCCGAACTGCCATTTGGCGCGTACGCACACATGACAGTTAGGACCTTTTCCCCAGCCCGAAGGCGTAGAGAAATTACCCTCTCGTTCACCGGGGCTGACTCCAACACAGTGGCACCAAGCCGGGGGTCTATTGATAAGCCTACACCAGCTCGCTGCCTCTCCCCTGCAGCAACTCCAGAGTGGAACAAGGTCCAGTCCCTCTTTGGGTCATGACCGAAAGAATGACATCTCGGATACAGGCGGCTGAAATGAGTTTCCTCCGTAGGGTAGCTGGACTCACCCTAAGAGATAGGGTGAGGAGCTCAGTCATCCGGGAGGGCTCAGAGTAGAGCCGCTTCTCCTTCACATCGAGAGGAGTCAGTTGAGGTGGCTCGGGCATCTAGTCCGGATGCCTCCCGGACGCCTCCCTGGTGAGGTGTTCCGGGCATACCCAGCCGGGAAAAGGCCCCGGGGCAGACCTAGGACACGCTGGAGGGATTATGTCTCACAGCTGGCCTGGTAACACCTCGGTGTCCTCCCGGTGGAGCTGGAGGAGGTGGCCGGGGACCGGGAAATCTGGGCTTCCCTACTAAGACTGCTGCCCCCCGCGACCTGGACCTGGATAAGCGGAGGAAAATGGGTGGATGGATGGACTTGTATACTAAAATGAGATGGAGATAATTGCAATATTTGTCGGAATAGTTCTGGAACAAATGGTGGAAGGAGTATCAGACCAACATTGCTCTGAGACAAAGATGGCATACGCCAAGAAGAAACATGCAAGTTGGAGATGTGGTGATCGTCAAAGAGGAGGAGGTTCCCCGAAACGAACGGAAACTGGCTGGGATTCTTCAAGTCCATAAGAGTGACAATGGACTAATGAGGACAGTTGCGGTGTTTCACGATGCTTCAATGTCCCGCAATGGCATGTGAATGCACTCAAGAGCAGTAAATGCATCGAGAACAGCAGTAAAGGAAGCGTGAACTCTTTACTGGACCAGGTCAGCTAAGTAACAAAGACAATACATCTGCAAGCTCTTCAAAGGACACCTAAAGACTACAGCCATAGCAGAGGATGGTTTCGATCCATCAACCTCTGGGTTATGGGCCCAGCACGCTACCGCTGTGCAACCCGACTCAAGGTTCAACGTGACATACAAAAGAGGAACTCCCCGTCGGGGAATCGAACCCCCATCTTCCACGTGACAGGCGGAGATACTGTCCACTATACTAACGAGGACTGCTGCTGAGCTGATGTGGTGTCGATTGGCCAAAGGGTAATTCAGAACAGGCTCGTGGCCCATGACCGTTTTCATGGTAGCTGGAGACTTAAACCACTGAAATCCATCCCGCTTATCCTCATCAACGGACTGTACTCCCCACCCGTTACCAGCATGGGGACAATCCAACCCAAGATGGGAACACACTGGACCAGGGACACAGCAACATAGTAGGTGGCACAGACACAGCTTCACATTGCCCCCACTTTTGGACTCGACTGAAAAAGGACTCTCTTGCTTGGTGCTAACATGATGACCATTAGCATGTTAGCATTTAAGCTAATTTACTCATGTCTCAAGGCAAATAGACACATGGCATGATGTGGGGACACTATGGGACTGCCTTAACACTTTTGGACCTTGAGGCTGTCCAGCTCTGCCAGAGGTGAGAGTTGAAGACTCGACGAACGGGAGACTCTGCCAGACGTTCCCAGCACACCCTCACTACTCATTTGGGTCTACCAGGTCTGTATCACCAAAAGAGCTGAACCGCCCAATGTGGGGCTCGAACCCACGACCCTGAGATTAAGAGTCTCATGCTCTCCCCACTCAGCTAACCGGCTAACCGGCTAAAGAATGAATGATTAATTAATTTAATTAATCAGAGGCATCATGACCAGTCTGCATCAAAACATTATCTGAAATCCTGTGGCAGGTTTCTGGCATTGATTCCTAATTCAGTTGCCATCCCTGATAGATGGTAATGGTAATGGTAATCATGCCCGCGTGGCAGGCGAGTCTCTTTGCTTGTCTGACGTCTGTGTCGCATCCTGATTGTCGCATCCTGAACGACAACACATCACAATGTCATACTCTTTGGATTCAAGCACCTTCTGGCGTAATGGGATCCATAACAATCATGTCAGCTGTGGATGCAATGTCAATTCGTTCTTGAAGGGCAAGTGACAAAAAGAAGTACATGGTTCAGAAATCAGCTGCCAAAGTTTCACTGACCAAGCACCCAGGCACTGCTGGGATTTGAACCCAGGATCTCCTGTTTACGAGACAGGCACTTTGACCAGCTTAGCCACAGCGCCAGCAGTGCATCTGGCACCAACACAAAAACAGTTCGCCAATGGGGAAAAATGTTCATACAAGGGAGGGAGTCCAAAGTCCAACACATGCGTGAATTGAGAGTCCCTGGGTGGGCTCGAACCACCAACCTCTCAGTTCACAGCCAAACATGCTGACTAATTGCGCGACACAGACTACAACAGCATGACTGCAGTCAGGTTTCACTAAGTGCTGTCCACCTTAACTCTCGGGTGGTCCGGTCTGTTACGTTTCAGGTGTCATTCTGAATTCTAGCAAGCAGCCATTCTTGTGGGGGACAAGCTCAACAGTAGGAATGTTAAGAGAACTGACCAGTCCGCTATCAATGAAGTTCTCGTCCGCCCCAGAGTCAATTAATGCTGTGGTAGGAGAAGCTTCTCCCGCCCAGGATATCGTACCTTCCACCTGAAGTCGGCCCACCAAAGCGGATGACGCAGCCGGTGTGGTTGGAGCGGGCAGTGCCAGCAGCTGGGAAATTGTGTGTAGGACTCCCACAGTACAGGCACAGCCACAGGCGTAGACGGTGACTCCTCTCCGCTGACGAAAGGCGACTGGCTCCCAGTTGCATGGGGACGACACTCCCAATGTCGTCAGCCGGCTCTCCGCTGCTGGAGCAGGGAGAGAGGAGTGGTGCCGGAAGAGCCCCAGGAGGTGGGATTTGGAGCCGACGTGTGGGTCGGAGAGGCGCCGCCCGATACGCGTTTCGTAGTGCCTTGTCATTCCAGCAGCTCTCTGCTGCTATGCCGGTTAGCTCAGTTGGTCAGCCTGGGGATGCTAATAACGCCAAGGTCATGGGTTCGCCCCCCCGTACTGGCCTCTCTTCTTTATGTGCTCCTGGAACAACAAAACGGCGACAACCCACTGGAAACGACCAATGGGGGCAGGTGACCCCATTGTCCTAGAACCAACCTTTTGCTGATGTCAAGGATCAGCTGGCAACATGTGCATGGGAGGAAGACACATGGTTTGTGTGAGGGGCAACACAAGTCTTTCCACTTCTAGTTAAAAGCCAGGCACCTCACATCGTTTCCATAAAGTACCAAGGGATTGTCCTGTTGCCCTTGTATTTTGTGGGCAAAAAGGAGGCGTTTGCAAGTGGACCTCAGACCCTATCACTGGTCACCTGAACAGGGACTTGAATCCCGGACACTCAGATCAAAAGTCTAATGTTCAGGTGACTGGCTCAAACTTTGTCTTGTCTGACCACTCTTTTGTCCAGAAGATATTTGGCTAATGTGGTCTGATTTCTTAAACCTGCAAATGTCCAAATACACAAGAGTATTGTCTTTGTAGGGAGCATTGCAGTACATGTGACATGTATACTACATATGACATCAGAAATGATGGGTATTTATTCAACAGAACAAGAACAACATTTCTTTTAAATAACAGCATAGGAGCTGATGAAACACAGAGAAGGCACTGCTGGGATTTGAACCCAGGATCTCCTGTTTACTAGACATGTCTGTCAAAAAGTCACAACAGTATACAGTGTCTTCTCTTACGGGCCGCTGCTTACCAGTCGATGGGGTTTGACTTGATTCCTTTTAACATAAAAGCATTCCGTCATCTCTTAATCTATAATCCTGGCTGGCGCTTTTGCAAAAGCTAACATTTTCAAGCAGAGCTTCTGTGTTTCACCAGACCTTTGCAGAAACAAACTGAAATCTGCGACTTGATCAACCTAACTTCTGATCAAATGTGTTGGACCATGGAGGCTTTAATGTGCTTTTGAAAAGTCATTGACACACAGTTTGCCAATTGGGACCCACACAAGTGCTGTGCGAGAGTGGAGTGCATACACGAATGAACAGTGACACTGATGCACCCTGAGAACGTCCCTGGGTGGGCTCGAACCACTAGCCTCCCGGTTAACAGCCGAGCGCGCTGACCGATTGCGCCACAGAGACTCACACCCTGCTGACTTCTGTTCACATACTAACGCATGCTATGCTTCCAGCATGCCCTTTGTTTTGGATGGGACTCGCACCTTCTGGTGTAACAATCAAGGCATTGCAAACCAGGACACCAGCTTTACTCTTTGATGAACGCAAAAGAAGAAGGGAAGATAAGGGATAGGGAGGAGAGGGGAAAGATGCGAGCGCCTTTGTTGAGAGCCAGAGAAGAAGCTCTCCTCTCTGCAAGGTCAAGTACAGTATGCCAGAAGATTTTACGTTGTGAGTTGTCCTGAGACAACAAAGGCCTGGATAACTCAGTTGGTAGAGCATCAGACTTTTAATCTGAGGGTCCAGGGTTCAAGTCCCTGTTCAGGCGGTGAAGGTAGGCCCCTTCCCTGAAATGTTAAACCTACTTCCTTTATCCTCCTTCTGTGGTCAAGTACAGTATGCCAGAAGATTTCTGCTCCTTCATCCTCAAAACCGAGAAGGCCAAGGAGATGACCGTGCACACAAGGAATAACGTGTTTAAGTAACCCTTTTCGACCAAGCAACATTGCGATCTTCCAGGACTGTGGGTAAACGCCATTCTCAATAATTAAATTGAAGATACAGTACGAGACAGGCACTTTGACCAGCTTAGCCACAGTGCCAGCTGTGCATCTGGCACCAACACAAAAACAGTTCGCCAATGGGGAAAAATGTTCATACAAGGGAGGGAGTCCAAAGTCCAACACGTGTGAATTGAGAGTCCCTGGGTGGGCTCGAAGGACCAACCTCTCAGTTAGCAGCCAAACGCGCTGACCAATTGCGTGACAGAGACTACAACAGCACACAAGGAATAACTTGTTCGACCTAGCACCTTTGCGATCTTCCGGGACTGCTTTGCGATCTTCCGGGACTGTGGGTAAACACCATTCTCAATAATTAAATTGAAGATATGGCATATCGGCTCCTGAATCAACTTTGCTGCCGCCCTCAGTAACCTCCCAACCAAATTATAAATACCACATGGCTCATCGCTTTTAATGGAATGCAACAGTTTTCCTACCTCATCTACACTTACCCTCTTAAATTGAAAACTACGCAGTTTATCCTACATTGTCTTGATCTTTATAATAGAATCTGACAGTCTACCGTCAACATCTATCATCTGATCTCTAATCAAATTTACTTTATTGATAAAAAATGGAGAAATATTTGCCAATTTGGACAATTGTCAATCTGCCCCCACTTTGGACACATCGTCGTGTTTCATTCATCTTTCAGATGTATCAACAAAAGAGCTGAACTGCCCAATGTGGGGCTCGAACCCAAGACCCTGAGAGTAAGACTCTCATGCCCTACCGACTGAGCCAAACAGGCCTTTTTCAGCTGCAGATATAATTTTTTGTTTTTCTTTTTTATCGATGTGGCCACCTTGATGTTTGATCAATTCCACAGACAACCTTGTTTCTCAGGGAACAGAAGGAGCGAGACTTTCAGTCATCAGTAGTTCTACAAACTCCGACTCAGGCCACATCTTTGTACCCGACATTTCCAATTTATGATGATGAATTTAGGATTTATGATCACTCTGCAACTGCCTCTGAACAGACACCCATGTCCACCCTCTCTTGGGGAACATTTGACTCGACTCAATTAAATGACACACTCAAACCAAAATTCTAGAATCCTCCCAACCCCGTTGGCACATCATGTCCCCACCCCGAGGTTATCAAACTCGCTCCCAAGGAAATGTTGGAACTTGGGAAAGCATTAAGAATGGCAAGAAGTAGGATTAAGAATCCTACTTCTTGCCAAAAGCCTACCCTATGGTAGAAGATAAGATATGCCTTTATTCGTCCCTCAGTGGGGAAATTTGCAAGGTCCCGCAAGTTCCGCAACAGCAGGGGGAGTACTTCAGTATGTTTACAGACCATGGACTCCTCCTAAATTTAGATACATAGCCTTATCCATGCCAAAACCACACAACAACCTCGACCAAATCCTGACTGACATATGTAACTGACTTGGTACATAATCACCGTCTCAACGGAACTGAATTAGCCCAACTGTTGACATTGACCACAGGCTCCAAGTATGGTGCTTTTTGTACGGCCATTTAGCCAATTCTGCCAAAGGGGAATTCAGAACACCCTCGTGGCCCATTACCATTTTGATGGTACCTGGCGACTTCAACCAGTGAACTCCACTGTACCGCTTATCCTCATCAACGGACTGTAATCCCCACCCTTCACCAGCATGGGGACATTCCAACCCAAAATGAGAACACACTGGACCAGGTACACAACAACGTAGTGCGTGGCACAGACACAGCTTCACCCTACCCCCACTTTTAGCCCAGACTGAAAAAGCAGAGAAACCCCTTTGCAGCTGAAATTGCTCAGTTGGGAGAGCGTTGGACTGACTATCTAATGGTCCCTGGTTCAATCCCAGTTTTCAGCACAATTGCTGTTTACATTGTGAGTTGGCAAATAGTTTGTAATGGGGTGACTTTGTTTTCTTGATTTCATCAACATCGATCACGACAACACAGCCAGTTACATATTAAGACCAGACAAGTACAGTTGGGAGGTGACATACAGAATCCTGATGCATATCATGTTACAATCAGACACAAACAGGATGGAGGACCAGACCTTGAGTTCGTGCAAATGTTCACAGCATTAGGTCTGCAAAGTGTTCAGCTGATGCACATTTACTGGAAAGGAAAATGGGCTTTTGTCACGGTAGCCGTGCCGACACAAGCTAAAATGTTTCTCCCGCCAGGACAACACCCACATGAAATTCAAGCTATGCTCGCAGACGAAAAAGAACCAGCTGGAATGAGCAATCTGCACCTCCAAGTCTGAGTTTATGGTTCTTGCCCAGAAAAGCATAGCTCACAGCCGTAATTGTATAGTGGTTCCTACTCTTTGTTGTGGCCGCAGCAACCCCGGCCGATTCAGGGTCATGGCAGGTGTGTGTTGCTTTTGTAATTGTATTGTCTGAAAAGACAAGATTGTCTGTCCACTTGAAGTGTGGTGATGTAAAAATACACTAGTTTTGACCACACCTGTATTTTAGTAAACATTATTAGCATGCAATGAATCAAAGTATAAGGTACGATGTCGGAGATCAAGAACGCTTTTGTTGGGAAAAAAAGCCATAACATATCATTTCGACAATACGGGTATCAAACCCGCTATTTCTTGCATGTAGAGCAAGAACTCTAGCCTTTGAGTTAAATCCCCCCGCTGCACAAGAAGGCTGCCACAATTTCTGCAACACCAAAACACTAATTAAGATGTGTCATTTTGAGTCAACAAGACCATGTCCACAAAGGAGATGAGGTGACCGAGAGGTTAAGGTGATGGACTGCTAATCCATTGTGTTCTGCACGCATGGGTTCGAATCCCATCCTCAGGACTATACTACTGCACCAGTTTTGACACCACCTGTGTTTTTAGGAAACATCATTAGAATGCAATTAATCCAAGTATCCGGTACCATGTGGGAGATTGAGAATGCTTTTTTGGCAAGAAAAAGGCATACTATACCATTTGGAGAATGCAGGCATCGATTCCACTTCATCTCACATGCGAAGTGAGCGCTCTTGTATGAGCGCGTCATACAAGAATGGGATTTGTTTTTGTGTCCTTCGAATGAAATGTTTTCCGCATGTTGCAGAATTTTCCACAGGAAAGAAATCTTTAAGATGTATCACCAAAAGAGCTGAACCGCCCAATGTGGGGCTCGAACCCACGACCCTGAGATTAAGAGTCTCATGCTCTGCCGACTGAGCTAACCGGGCCTTTTTCTGGCAAGATATCACTTTTTATTTTTTTTTTAATTGATGTGGTCTTTTTGATGTTTGATCAGTTCCACAGCCAACCTAGTTTCTCAGGGAACAAAGGAGCGAGAGGTTCAGTCATAGCTGAGAACTTTGGAAGTGTAGTCATCTTAACCCTCCTGTTATGTTCATTTGTCAGGAACAGCCATGATGTTCCCGGGTCAGTTTGCATGCTTATTTATCTGAAAGATGTCCAAAACCAAAAAATCCCCACAAGCATTGTTAGTTATTCACTACTAACTCCATTACTAACTATTCTATCAATGTTTAGTGCAATGGTGTACCTTACCTCTCACAGGTAATGGTTTAATTCATTTTAATTAATTAATTAATTTAATTAATCAGAGGCATCATGACCAGTCTGCATCAAAACATTATCGGAAATCCTGTGGCAGGTTTCTGGCATTGATTCCTAATTCAGTTGCCATCCCTGATAGATGGTAATGGTAATGGTAATCATGCCCGCGTGGCAGGCGAGTCTCTTTGCTTGTCTGACGTCTGTGTCGCATCCTGATTGGCTGGCACCAAATGTCAACGACACGAGCGCGGCCCCCGCTTGGCAAGTGAGAATTCTACCACTGAACCACCAATGCCACGTGGGGACACACTGTAAGAGAAAAAAAATCAACTGTCAAGTGGATGAGCCTCTGCAAAGTGGCGCTGAATGACAACACATCACAATGTCATACTCTTTGGATTCAAGCACCTTCTGGCGTAATGGGATCCACAACAATCACGTCAGCTGTGGATGCAACGTCAATTCGTTCTTGAAGGGCAAGTGACAAAAAGACGTACATGGTTCAGAAATCAGCTGCCAAAGTTTCACTGACCAAGCACCCAGGCACTGCTGGGATTTGAGCCCAGGATCTCCTGTTTACTAGACAGGCACTTTGACCAGCTTAGCCACAATGCCAGCAGTGCATTTGGCACCAACACAAAAACAGTTCGCCAATGGGGAAAAATGTTCATACAAGGGAGGGAGTCCAAAGTCCAACACATGTGTGAATTGAGAGTCCCTGGGTGGGCTCGAACGACCAACCTCTCAGTTCACAGCCAAACGTGCTGACCAATTGCGCGACAGCAATACAACAGCATGACTGCTGTAAGGTTTCTGTTACGGTCTGTTACGTTTCAGGTGTCATTCTGAATACTGCCCTTCCGCAGGAAAAGAGCCTTTGTACTTTTTCAACATGAGCTCTAAAGAAAGGTATAAGCTGAGATATACTGCATTGGCCGGGAATAGTTCAGGATAGTGGATAGTTCAGCTGAAACGTGCTAAACTTTCCCCATTCATTTCCAATGAGAGCGAAAGGCCACTATGAATGCAATATACTTTTGTCCGGGGGTGGCGCTGTGGAGTTCATCCCCACTATCCACTATGGATGTAATATACATTTGTCCAGGAGTGGCGCTGTGGTCGCTTCTGCTCCCTCCACCCACCACATCCATCCTGAACTTCAGGTAACACAGCACAATTGCTTTTTCCGAGCGAGCGACGAGACGACGCGACAAAAACACGGTAAACTACAGTAAAAAAAATATATTTTCTTTTGCATTTCAGGCTACAGAAAAATATTTTGTCTTTGAACTGTTCTGTTTAAATATTTAGTCTTTGAACTGTTCTGTATAGTGTTTAAATTGCTTTCACGTTTCTCTACGTGGGTTTGTGGCGCTATTGTATTGTTCGCTATTTTCCGACCCCGTATACCTATTATATGCATTAGCGACAGTTATTTGGACAAATATAATGATAGCTCATAAGACTTATGTTTTTTTTGTAAGTACAATGTTATAGTTGTTCATGGATAAGTACATATCATCTGTTAAATTAAACTCTTATGAGCTATTGTAAAGTGAACAAAGAAAAGATGATAGTTTATAGACATTGTTGTAGTCTGTAAATGTTCTTGGAAAAGCTCATATATGACAACAATACACATATTTCATACATGTTGCTATCACATACTGTAACATGTACTTGTATTCAGCTCATATATGACAACAATACATATATTTCATACATGTTGCTATCACATACTGTAACCTGTACTTGTATTCATGGTTTTGGATAATAATACATTATATTATTTCATTATTTCTGTCACTGTAGAGAAAAAATGAAGAGATTGTTTTTCCCCGGGCGAATCAGTGTGGTCTTCCGCAGGGGCCCACTGGGATTCCTGCTGCAGGATCCCACCGAGGAGGCCAGGCAAATTAAGGTCAACCCGTCGAGGAGGGACAAGTCTCCTGTTGCACAGCAGGAGGTTGTAAGGCAAAACGCCCTTGCAGTGGTCCGTCAGAGAGGGGGAGATGCTTCAGACCAAACTGAAGTACTGGGCGAGTACATCCTGCAGTTTGGGAAGTACAAGGGGATGTCCTTCCGCTGGCTCCTGGAGAATGACATGGGATACACTGTGTATCTCATCCAAAGCCAACAGAGAGAGGAGGCTGCAGGAGTGCTGGTGGCTGAGGGGCATAGCAAGGACAGCCTTCTGTCACAAAAATGCACAAACTGCAACAGTACCTGCAGAAGCAGCAACAGCAGCAACAGCAGCAGCAACAGCAGCCCTCCACCTCTTTTACCATCGCCTCCACCTGTTCCACCACAACCTTTGCTGAGAGCACGGGTGAGTGTTTTTAAAGTTACACTGCATTGCATATGTATGCATTGGACCATTTTATTACTGTTGAATAACTATATTACCACTCTTTTCTTTATAGCTAAGGACGAAGACGAAGAGCTGGAGAAAGCCATGCTCAGCATCTCTCCAGATATACTCAGTATGTGCAGTTTATGGATATGTACATGTTAGGCTCTTTTACTTTCCTAGCCTTGTCTATGTGTTTTGTATAAAGTAAATCACTCTAGTTTCTATGTGTTTTGCAGGTGGATCTGCTCCACCAACATTAGAGCTGCTACGGTTTTCAGGTCCAGGGCGAAGTTCTTAAATAATGACCGACCTCAAAGGGCATTTTGTGATTGCATGTGTTCTCGTCACGTTCTACTTTTGTTCCTTTCATGTGTGTTCTACCTACAGTCCAAGTGACTGACTATGAATTGATACAGCCTACGAGAGGGTAAGTATAATTTGAATACATTCTTTTGAATGGATGAAATGGTGAATGATGTTTGCTCACTAACGCCGGAAGCATGTGTTTGCAGTGAGCCATTGTGCTTCTCCTGCTCTAGTTCAGGTTGGACTAGACCATCACAAAAAAGGTCTATTTAATTCTTTAAAAAGCCAAACCAAGTAGTTGAAGTAGCAAATGGCAGTTTGTTGTGAGTGACTCTACTAATACCCCTGAAACGCCAATATTTCAATCAATCAGTCTTTCATCACGTTTTCTCCGGTTTTAGACACAGAACATGCACCGACTGGCCCAGATGCACCAGAAGATGGTAAAGGCTTTAAGTGATGTTTGACCATTTCAATCCAAACTGATTTACACTCACGGTAAAATGCACCACCGCCTCTTTCCTTGTGTAGCACCAGCTGTGCTGCCTCCAAAGATTCCAGTGCCTTTCCCACGGGAGTTGATGTTTCTGCTACCAGAGAAAACAAAGACCAAAGAAGAGACCCCACAGCCTGCCCCAGGTGAGTGATTAATCTTTCTATGTGACTGACTGCACCTGATATTAATATAATATTAACACAGTGTACATGTAATTTGGTTTCATTTTAGAAACTGCATGTGCTCCTGGGAGTCCTGTAGCCTCCACTCTATCTGCATCAGAGCCACAGTCTGCACAGAGACCCCACAGTAAATAACACAGCAGTATAGTGTCACATTAAAAAGGGTGTCAAAATTGACATGTGCATGTCTGTTTCCAACTAGACCAACCACCAGTCCCACCTACGGCAGTCCCACCTGCGGCTGATATCAACAGGCCTCCACCTCAACAGTTTCTGTCATTTGACCAGGAGGTCAATAAGTGGAACTGCACACACCAGCAGAAAATATGGATGAAGTTGGAACTGGAGTCCATGGGTCTGTGACCAGGCTCCCGCCCTGTCAACAACCCTATGAAAACCTTCTCCCTGTGGCGCTTACCTCCCCAGCCTGAGCTGATTGACAGTATTTATGATCTGCAGTCCTCAAAGTATTTTCATCTTCACCCCTTTTTCGTCTAAAAGCCGGAAAATGACTACTTGATGGGGCGGCTAAAAAACAACTACACCCTGCCGTGCTCTGGTGACTGTTCTCAGCCACGTGTTGTCTCTGCTGGAGTCGGGAGACCGCGAGTGATTGTGGGCCTCACTGGACAATACTACCTGCTCTCCTCCCGGCTGTGCTGTAAGAGCTGCAATAGGAGGTGGTATTCCGACAACCCGCTCTGGCTGGAAAAGCTTCCCAAGAGGTTTACCAATCTGTTGCCAGCGTTACTGACTTACAAGAAGGCCATCTGTAAGTCAGTACTGGATGAGTTGAGACGGACTGGAAAATCACCCACAGACATGGCAAATCAGGTCAACGAGATGTTGCATCTCAAGTATGAGCGTGCCAACCTGGCCTATCTCCTGTGCTGCCAGAATGTGATGGATGGAGAGGCAGGAACTTATGGCGGCCAAAAGACCATCACTCAGTTCCTTCGGCAGGAGCGAAAACCGGAGCCTTTTGGGGGCTACAGTGATGCTGATGGCTGGAACGGGGTCTCTGTGTCTGCCCACTACCTCACCGACTGCTTGCTGCATGAGTTCCGGAACCAGAAGGACACCATTCAGCGGATGCTGCAGGATACCTTTGGACAGGCTCTCCGCTCAGACCACACCCGGAAAGTGGCCAAGAAAGTCACCTTTTCATCTGGTGTCATGTCGTCATACGCTGTGATGAATGAGAACTGGATGATCCTGTCCTGGGTCATGGTGCAGTCTGAGACGGACAAAACCCTGCGGCCGATGTATGAGGGTCTCTCAAACCGCTACAACAGGGCTGGCATTGAGAAAGCACAGTTTCAGTGGGTTGACAGGTGAGACTTCATCACTTTAAACAGAAATGTTTAATCAAAAATTAACTCTAATAAATGTCATTATTTCATATGCTATTTGTGTTTCTCAGAGATTGCTGCGCACCGTTCAGGGTTGCAGAGTCTTCTGCGGAGGAACATCTCAACTGGGATGCCTGGCAAACAACTGATGCAATTGTTACTGAGGCCACATCTGGGAACCTGTTAAATACATGTGCATCAAGAACCTCTTACAACAACAGTATCATCATCAAGCTGGACTTGTTCCACTGTATGCAACGGCTTCTTCGTGAGCATCACCCGTTATACGGCACCTTCGCACAGTTCCTATCAGCTGCCTTCTCTGTGGTGGACCAGGAAGACCTGCAGAGGCTCCTGGATGCATACGTCTTCTGTGGCATCCAGCCTGCAAATCCCACCAAGCAGCATATTCGTGAGCACTGCAGGGTAAAGATTCCTCCACCCGGGATGCTTATTCAGAGTGGAAGGGGTGTTGAAGCACTTTCACCTGGCCACAGATCCGAATGGCATCCCTCTTTATAAGCCCTCCATGCTAAAGAGATGGAGGATCCAACGAGTCCACATTCTGCGCGGTTGCCTCAGTGATCCTGAGGTGGAAGGGGGCATACTGTACCGCCATAGAGGAACGATACAGTTAAACCACGTGCCAGGTGAGCGTGCAGCAGTCCCCGTCTGGATCCCCATCAGAGGCACATCGCAGCAGGAGGGCTACCACTTCCACCAGGCCAAATGGGTGACCGGCACGCAGGTCTCCCCAGAGCTGTTCCAGGCCCAGGCCATGACAGGAGTGTGTCGCTGGAATTATCAGCGTCTGCTGGACCTGAAACTGCCAGGCGTTTCTCTCCCGCCTGTTTTCGACCCTGCACTGATATGCTCCCTGAATGCTGTTTCCAGACGGGTCTTTGGCGAAGAAAAGTACCCTGCTCTTCGTCTGGCAGCTGAAGACACCGGGGAGAGGTTTGGCCTGGAGTACAGGGAGCCAGAATGTTGTCCAGTCCCTTTAGACTGGGACAAACATAAAACCAAGAAGGACCCCCGGCCACGCCACAAGTGCTCCTTCTCCAGGCATCCTGTCTGATCAGGGAGCAGACCCAGTGCAGCCTTCCTCCACACCTCCCACCAGGCTTTTCAGCTTTGTTCCCCACTCTGTTCACCCTCTTCAAACTGCTACTGCGACTACGTCTAGTCATGTGGCCCTATCCCAGCATCTGACTTGGACAATAAAGCTTCTGTTACTGAGCTTCAGCCACAGCCAGGTAAAAACTTATCTAATCATGTGTTCCCTTGTTGCATCTTGTTTGACCCAAATAACAAATGTGTATCTCATGGTTTTCTTTGCCTAGAGCCCACAAGAAGATTGCCCATCCAATGTTCTCCGACTGCTGCCTGCACTGGACCAGTGAAGACTGGAGGGAGAGTATTTGTGTTGGACCACAAGCGCTGGCCATCTCCAATGAAGTCGGCAATTGACGAGCTCCTTAATAAACACCGCGGGCACGAGGACATGATCAAGCTTGTGGTTCGGGAGTATGGCACTCTTGTCCACAAGTCCAGCAAAGACCCCAACAGCAAGCTGCATCCAACATCAAAATTGCATATTTCCAAATACATAAAACACAACAGTAAATTTGTCAATACATCATCTTCACTAAATACCAGCCCAGAGAAGCTGCAACATACACAGCAGCTTTGGCAGTTGCTCAGCACTACCTCTGCTGTGCCTGTCGTGACACTGCCTGCAGCTATGGTCATTCCACCATCACCACCACCACCACCACCACCACCACCACCACCTGCTCATACCCCATTGAAGCAGGAGCAACCACCTCCCGTGTCAAAAAAAACTCAAACAAAAACATGTCTGTGCTGTGGTCAACCAAAATCAAAATATCAAGGGGATGGGACATCAATACATGACTTTTATCAGCGGGGCCCTGTCAGATACTTTTATTGCTCCACAAAAGTGTTCCAAAAATATGGTGCAGAAGGTCTGACAAACCCCAAGATGCCGTTTCAAGAGTTCAGTCAAACAGACTTCTTCCAGCGAGAGCTCGATGATACAAGAAAGAGGGTGGAGGAAAAACAGCAGAAGAAGAGGAAGAGGGAGGAATCTCCTCCACCCCCTGTACGAAAGTGCCGGTTCTGGTAATTATCAATACCACATGGCTTATCGCTTTTAATGGAATGCAACAGTTTTCCTACCTCATCTACACTTATCCTCTTAAATTGAAAACTACACAGTTTATCCTACACAATATTGTTCTTTATCTGACAGTCTACCATCAACATCTATCATCTGATCTCTAATCAAATTTATTTTATTAATAAAAAGATATTGG
Source organism: Doryrhamphus excisus (assembly GCF_037039965.1). Lineage (NCBI taxonomy): Eukaryota > Metazoa > Chordata > Actinopteri > Syngnathiformes > Syngnathidae > Doryrhamphus > Doryrhamphus excisus. The sequence continues at coordinate 7,503,870 of NW_027621862.1, read as the reverse complement.
TGCTCCCAGTCAGGTAACTGACATTTGGACAGGTTTTGAGTGGAGATGGGATTTGTCTTGGTCCTCGGTCGAACGGTTAGGGTCATTCATAAGCGCTATCTGCCAACTGCTGTCATTCTGAAGCGACTGACGACATAAATATGAATGAAACCCGTCAATAAATGATAGACTTGAGTTTCTGGTAAGTACTACACAAGAAGATAAGGTGCTCAACTGGAGAAGGGAGTGTGGACTGGGTTTAGGGTTAGACCAATACTGTATTTGGCATAGAAATTGGGGTTCAGATTAGTGTTTGGTACTTGGGAACAATAAATCAAGGACTGGGTTTCTTCACTATTACATGACAAGAGACTAGTCGAGAGAACGTAGCCAGGATTAGGTTTGGGGTATTTGTCTGATGCTGAGGGACACATCCTGGACTCATTTCCGAGCCCAACATCTCTTCTACAAAAAAGCACTTGACTTCTTGGAGAATGCAGGCATCGATCCCGCTCCCTCTCGCATGCAAAGCGAGCGCTCTACCATTTGAGCTAATTCCCCAGCCGTCACAGAGTTGACAGAGAAGGTTCAGTCTCATAACTATTTTGGTTCCTTTGCTGGAGTACGTCAATTCCGCAGCTGACCGAGTTTCTCGGGGAACACAAGGAGCGAGAGGTTCAGTCATCACTGGGAACTTTGGAAGTGTAGTCACCTTTAGTCAGGTCTGCTTTGGTGAACTTCAGAGGCATCATGACCAGTCTGCTTCAAAACATTATCTGAAATCCTGTGGCAGGTTTCTGGCATTGATTCTTAATTCAGTTGCCATCCCTGATAGATGGTAATGGTAATGGTAATCATGCCCGCGTGGCAGGCGAGTCTCTTTGCTTGTCTGACGTCTGTGTCGCACCCTGATTGGCTGGCAGCAAATGTGAACCACCAATGCCACGTGGGGACACACTGTAAGAGAAAAAAAATCAACTGTCAAGTGGATGAGCCTCTGCAAAGTGGCGCTGAATGACAACACATCACAATGTCATACTCTTTGGATTCAAGCACCTTCTGGCGTAATGGGATCCATAACAATCATGTCAGCTGTGGATGCAACGTCAATTCGTTCTTGAAGGGCAAGTGACGAAAAGAAGTACATGGTTCAGAAATCAGCTGCCAAAGTTTCACTGACCAAGCAGCCAGGCACTGCTGGGATTTGAACCCAGGATCTCCTGTTTACGAGACAGGCACTTTGACCAGCTGAGCCACAGCGCCAGCAGTGCATCTGGCACCAGCACAAAAACAGTTCGCCAATGGGGAAAAATGTTCATACAAGGGAGGGAGTCCAAAGTCCAACACATGCGTGAATTGAGTCCCTGGGTGGGCTCGAACCACCAACCTCTAAGTTCACAGCCAAACGTGCTGAGCAATTGTGCAACAGAGACTACAACAGCATGACTGCAGTCAGGTTTCACTAAGTGCTGTCCACCTTAACTCTCGGGTGGTCCGGTCTGTTACGTTTCAGGTGTCATTCAACTGAAGAGATCCTATTTGAAGGCGACGCAGGCCAAACTAGACTCCAGCAAAAAGTTTCAAACAGCGCCCTCTGCTGTCAGGCAAGAGCAGAAACCATAAAAAGCTTACAGCACCTGGTATTCCCAGGCGGTCTCCCATCCAAGTACTAACCAGGCCCGCCCCTGCATTGCTTCCGAGAACGGACATTTTCAGGGTAGTATGGCCGTAAGCTGCCAGGTGAACTGAAAAGATCCTTTTTGAAGGCGACGCAGGCCAAACTAGACTCCAGCAAAAAGTGTCAAACAGCGCCCTCTGCTGTCAGGCAAGAGCAGAAACCATTAAAAGCTTACAGCACCTGGTATTCCCAGGCAGTCGCCCATTCAAGTACTAACCAGGCCCGCCCCTGCTTAGCTTCCGAGATCGGACGAGATCGGACGAGATCGGGCGTTTTCAGGGTAGTATGGCCGTAAGCTGCCAGGTTAACTGAAAAGATCCTATTTGAAGGCGAAGCAGGCCAAACTAGACTCCAGCAAAAAGTGTCAAACAGCGCCCTCTGCTGTCAGGCAAGAGCAGAAACCATGAAAAGCTTACAGCATCTGGCATTCCCAGGCGGTCTCCCATTCAAGTACTAACCAGGCCCGCCCCTGCTTAGCTTCCGAGATCGGACAAGATCGGGCGTTTTCAGGGTAGTATGGCCGTAAGCTGCCAGGTCAACTGAAAAGATCCTATTTGAAGGCGACGCAGGCCAAACTAGACTCCAGCAAAAAGTGTCAAACAGCGCACTCTGCTGTCAGGCAAGAGCAGAAACCATAAAAAGCTTACAGCTCCTGGTATTCCCAGGCGGTCTCCCATCCAAGTACTAACCAGGCCCGCCCCTGCTTAGCTTCCGAGATCAGACGAGATCGGGCTTTTTTAGGGTAGTATGGCCGTAAGCTCCCAGGTCAACTGAAAAGATCCTATTTGAAGGCGACGCAGGCCAAACTAGACTCCAGCAAAAAGTGTCAAACAGCGCCCTCTGCTGTCAGGCAAGAGCAGAAACCATTAAAAGCTTACAGCACCTGGTATTCCCAGGCGGTCTCCCATTCAAGTACTCACCAGGACCGTCCCTGCTTAGCTTCCGAGATCGGACGAGATCGGGCGTTTTCAGGGTAGTATGGCCGTAAGCTGCCAGGTCAACTGAAAACATCCTATTTGAAGGCGACGCAGGCCAAACTAGACTCCAGCAAAAAGTGTCAAACAGCGCCCTCTGCTGTCAGGCAAGAGCAGAAACCATAAAAAGCTTACAGCACCTGGTATTCCCAGGCGGTCTCCCATCCAAGTACTAACCAGGCCCGCCCCTGCATTGCTTCCGAGATCGGACATTTTCAGAGTAGTATGGCCGTAAGCTGTCAGGTCAACTGAAAAGATCCTATTTGAAGGCGACGCAGGCCAAACTAGACTCCAGCAAAAAGTGTCAAACAGCGCCCTCTGCTGTCAGGCAAGAGCAGAAACCATAAAAAGCTTACAGCACCTGGTATTCCCAGGCGGCCTCCCATCCAAGTACTAACCAGGCCCGCCCCTGCTTAGCTTCCAAGATCGGACGAGATCGGGCGTTTCCAGGGTAGTATGGCCGTAAGCTGCTAGGACAACTGAAAAGATCCTATTTGAAGGCGACGCAGGCCAAACTAGACTCCAGCAAAAAGTGTCAAACAGCGCCCTCTGCTGTCAGGCAAGAGCAGAAACCATAAAAAGCTTACAGCACATGGTATTCCCAGGCGGTCTCCCATCCAAGTACTAACCAGGCCTGCCCCTTCTTAACTTCCGAGATCGGGCATTTTCAGGGTAGTATGGCCGTAAGCTGCCAGGTCAACTGAAAAGATCCTATTTGAAGGTGACGCAGGCCAAACTAGACTCCAGCAAAAAGTGTCAACCAGCGCCCTCTGCTGTCAGGCAAGAGCAGAAACCATAAAAAGCTTACAGCACCTGGTATTCCCAGGCGGTCTCCCATCCAAGTACTAACCAGGCCCGCCCCTGCTTAGCTTCCGAGATCAGATGAGATCGGGCGTTTTTAGGGTAGTATGGCCGTAAGCTGCCAGGTCAACTGAAAAGATCCTATTTGAAGGCGACACAGGCCAAACTAGACTCCAGCAAAAAGTGTCAAACAGTGCCCTCTTCTGTCAGGCAAGAGCAGAAACCATAAAAAGCTTACAGCACCTGGTATTCCCAGGCGATCTCCCATCCAAGTACTAACCAGGCCCGCCCCTGCATTGCTTCCGAGATCGGACGAGATCGGCATTTTCAGGGTAGTATGGCCGTTAGCTGCCAGGTCACCTGAAAAGATCCTATTTGAAGGTGACGCAGGCCAAACTAGACTCCAGCAAAAAGTGTCAACCAGCGCCCTCTGCTGTC
>NW_027621862.1:7300000-7495000 GCF_037039965.1 Doryrhamphus excisus | reverse complement strand
CCTGGTATTCCCAGGCGGTCTCCCATCCAAGTACTAACCAGGCCCGCCCCTGCTTCGCTTCCGAGATCGGACGAGATCAGGCGTTTTCAGGGTAGTATGGCCGTAAGTTGCCAGGTCAACTGAAAAGATCCTATTTGAAGGCGACGCAGGCCAAACTAGACTCCAGCAAAAAGTGTCAAACAGCACCCTCTGCTGTCAGGCAAGAGCAGAAACCATAAAAAGCTTACAGCACCTGGTATTCCCAGGCGGTCTCCCATCCAAGTACTAACCAGGCCCACCCCTGCTTAGCTTCCGAGATCAGATCTCGTCTGATCTTCTTTTTGTCACTTGCCCTTCAAGAACGAATTGACGTTGCATCCACAGCTGACATGATTGTTGTGGATCCCATTACGCCAGAAGGTGCTTGAATCCAAAGAGTATGACATTGTGATGTGTTGTCATTCAGCGCCACTTTGCAGAGGCTCATCCCCGTGACAGCTGATTTTTTTTTCTCTTACAGTGTGTCTCCACGTGGCATTGGTGGTTCAGTGGTAGAATTCTCACTTGCCAAGCGGGGGCCACGCGTATGTTGTTGACATTTTATGCCAGCCAATCAGGATGCAACACAGACGTCAGACAAGCAAAGAGACTCGCCTGCCACGCGGACATGATTATCATTACCATTCCCATCTATCAGGGATGGCAACTGAATTAGGAATCAATGCCAGAAACCTGCACAGGATTTCAGATAATGTTTTGATGCAGACTGGCCATGATGCCTCTGATTAATTAAATTAATTAATCATTCATTCATTCATTTTCTACCGCTTTTTCCTCACGAGGGTCGTGGGGGATGCTGGAGCCTATCCCAGCTGTCTTCCGGTCGCTGGTCGCCAGCCAATCACAGGGCACATATAGACCAACAACCATTCACACTCACATTCATACCTATGGACAATTTGGAGTCATCAATTAACCTAGCATGTTTTTGGAATGTGGGAGGAAACCGGAGTACCCGGAGAAAACCCACGCATGCACAGGGAGAACATGCAAACTCCACAGAGAGATGGCCGAGGGTGGAATTGAACCCTGGTCTCCTTGCTGTGAGGTCTGCGCACTAACCACTAGACCGCTGTGCCATTAATTAATCAATTAAAATGAATTAAACCATTACCTGTGAGAGGTAAGGTACACCATTGCACTAAACATTGATAGAATAGTTAGTAATGGAGTTAGTAGTGAACAACTAACAATGCTTGTGGGGATTTTTTTTGGTTTTGGACATCTTTCAGATAAATAAGCATGCAAACTGACCCGGGAACATCATGGCTGTTCCTGACAAATGAACATAACGGGAGGGTTAAGATGACTACACTTCCAAAGTTCTCAGCTATGACTGAACCTCTCGCTCCTTTGTTCCCTGAGAAACTAGGTTGGCTGTGGAATTGATCAAACATCAAGAAGACCACATCAATTAAAAAAATTTAAAAGTGATATCTTGGCCAAAAAAGGCCCGGTTAGCTTCAGTCGGGAGAGCATGAGACTCTTAATCTCAGGGTCGTGGGTTCGAGCCCCACATTGGGCGGTTCAGGTCTTTTGGTGATACAGACCTGGTAGACCCAAATGAGTAGTGAGGGTGTGCTGGGAACGTCTGGCAGAGTCTCCCGTTCGTCGAGTCTTCAACTCTCACCTCTGGCAGAGCTTCACCTGCATCCCGGGGGAGGACCGGGATATGGAGTCCGAATGGGCCATATTCCGTGCCTCCATTGCTGAGGCGGCTGACCGGAGCTGCGGCCGCAAGGCGGTCGGTGCCTGTCGTGGTGGCAGGCCGCGAACCCGATGGTGGACACCAGAGGTCAGGGCCGCCGTCAAGCTGAAGAAGGAGTCCTATCAAGCATTGATGGCTTGTGGGACTCCGAAAGCAGCTGACAGGTACTGTCAGGCCAAACGGTTCGCGGCTTCGGCGCTTGTCCAGGCAAAAACTCGGGTGTGGGAGGAATTCGGTGAGGCCATGGAGCACAACTTTCGGTCGGCCTCGAAGGGGTTCTGGCAAACCGTCCGGCGCCTCTGAAAAGGGAAGCAGTGCCCAGTCCAAACTGTTTACAGTGGAGACGGGGCCTGCTGACCTCGACTGGGGATTTGTTTTGGTGAAGTAGGTGCAGACACATCGATTAAAAAATGAAAATACAAAATATACAGAATGCAGTATAAATATATGTTTTTTGTTTGTTATTCCAGAAGTGCAGTCTGATTGTTTTTCCCAAGAGTCCAAACTGAGCGTTAATTTAACGCATATAGAGTGTCAAAGTGGCAGGGTGAGGCAGAGGTGGGGTGTGAACAGTGTCAGGGGGGGGGGGGGGGTTCTGGGCCTTGTTGATGAGGCTGACAGCAGACGGGAAGAAACTGTTCTTGTGGCGTGAGGTTTTGGTCCTGATGGACCGCAGCCTCCTCTCAAAGAGACTGTGTCCGGGGTAAAAAAAAAAAAAAAACAACTAGCAAAACAGCCTCAAGGTCCAAAAGCGTTAAGGCAGTCCCATTGTCAAGTTCCCTTTGGGTTTCATACAATCCCCACTTGAAGGGGATGAGCCATCTACCCAGAGGTGTAGGAAGCGTATTCACTCAATAAATAAGCGGCTTGTCCTGTTTTGCATCTTTCATTTTCACTTGCAATTTAAATAATTAATTTCAATAAAAAAAAAAGAAAGAAACACATTTAAATTCTGTGCAAAGTCACAAATCCATGCCTCACAAATTACTGCAAAAGAGAATAAGCAAATTAGGCTTTACTATAATACCAGGTAAGCATGAATCAGGTATGAATTCCACCACTTCCCATATATTTATTGCTGTTTTTAATTATATATTATATTTTAATGTGTTCTTAAATTATTAATACACATGAATTAATTCTTAATTTTAACTGCGATTGTACACAAGAAAAATTTGCACAATATAACTCAGCCATGCTTTCTCTTAATTGCCCTTAGCATTAAATAAAATTAAATAATATTCAGTTAGCTTTCAAATCACATTTCCAAACCAAAGTGAAATAAACGTACTTAATACATACGCAACAATATAAGCTAACTATTTACACCCGTCACAATTTCAACCACATTAAATCAAGTTAACCACTATACCAACAAGCGTTTAACACATCAGTGCACGTGAGCATTAAACAAGCCACACACTAGACGCCGTGGCTAAGCTATCGTTAGCACCGATTCTTCACACTGAAACAGTTTGGCGTCTTACCGGCTGCCTCTCTGGTGTTTGTAGATGCTCTGTTTGTAGATGCCGATAGCAATAGGTGGAATTTTTTTCTCTTACAGTGTGTCCCCACGTGGCATTGGTGGTTCAGTGGTAGAATTCTCACTTGCCAAGCGGGGGCCGCGCTCGTGTCGTTGACATTTGCTGCCAGCCAATCAGGATGCGACACAGACGTCAGACAAGCAAAGAGACTCGCCTGCCACGCGGGCATGATTACCATTGCCATTACCATCTATCAGGGATGGCAACTGAATTAGGAATCAATGCCCGAAACCTGCCACAGGATTTCAGATAATGTTTTGATGCAGACTGGTCATGATGCCTCTTAATCTCAGGGTCGTGGGTTCGAGCCCCACATTGGGCGGTTCAGCTCTTTTGGTGATACATCTTAAAGATTTCTTTCCTTTGGACAATTCTGCAACATGCGGAAAACATTTCATTCGAAGGACACAAAAACAAATCCCATTCTTGTATGACGCGCTCATACAAGAGCGCTCACTTCGCATGTGAGATGAAGTGGAATTGATGCCTGCATTCTCCAAATGGTATATTATGCCTTTTTCTTGCCAAAAAAGCATTCTCAATCTCCCACATCGTACCGGATACTTGGATTAATTGCATTCTAATGATGTTTCCTAAAAACACAGGTGGTGTCAAAACTGGTGCATTAGTATAGTCCGATGAGGATGGGATTCGAACCCATGCGTGCAGAACACAATGGATTAGCAGTCCATCACCTTAACCTCTCGGTCACCTCATCTCCTTTGTGGACATGGTCTTGTTGACTCAAAATGACACATCTTAATTAGTGTTTTGGTGTTGCAGAAATTGTGGCAGCCTTCTTGTGCAGCGGGGGGATTTAACTCAAAGGCTAGAGTTCTTGCTCTACACGCAAGAAATAGCGGGTTTGATACTGTTGGAATTTGACCACCTGTTCTTAGGTCAGTGATTCCTGTGGGTGTCGTGTTGGAGGCAAGAGATGACAACGAACTTGTCAGTTATATGGTTTACTCTCAGACCAGTCAGATTACACGGAGCTCCGGGCCCATAAGTCTTCCCCTAACACCTGCAGAGACGTAGGCTTTACTTACAGGTCGGAACAAATGAGTACAGCTAACTGTCCCTGCCCGGCTTTTATTATGCTAAGAAATGTCGGTAGATCTCTGGCGCATCACTGGTGGCCCCCCTCCATTCCTCGGTCGACGTCTTCTCACCAACGCAGGGCGGGCGGGGTGGAGCGGTGGAGCCAGTTGGAGCGGTGGAGCCAGCTGTTATCGACAGGCCATGGCTGCCGACGTCATGCTCCCCCGTTATCTGTTGTTAGTCAAAATTGTGGATGTGTAGGAGAGCTCTGGAACTGTATGTGCTTGAAAGCGATTATGTGTCCTTTGATTTGCCCAAGGCTGCTTGGTTCTACTTGATTAAATGTAGTGCATAGTTATATGAGTGAGACACAAGAAATAGGAGACAAACATATATGAAATCCTTCAATCCCCCTCATGGCCTCAACAGAGGCCACAAGGTGAAATACCGGATCAGAGTTAGGGAAGAAGCACCCGGTCACCCTGTGGGGGCGGTGGATGCAGGCGGGCCAACTGGTATTGACCTCACCCATCAGCCGCCATCACCCTGCACAGGATGAGCTGGAAAAGGCACTTGGAACACGGGAGACAACAGCAAACTGACAACGAACAAACAAAAAGAACAGCCAAAACAAGAAACACTAAAACTGTAATAATAATGCCGGAGGCCAACTCTTTCCCCTTACCAAAGTAGCTCATCAACGAGTCCCACGGGCTGGTGTCCACACCGACATGTAATTTCATGCGTTTATTCAAAGCTGTGAGACCTTCAATTGCACGAGACAAACGACCACCCGGTGCTGTAATGTTTGGGATGAAAGTGGAAAGTACATTCCGTACCAATCATTGCACACACACCATGTTTTTCTGCCAATAACATATCGAGAGCGATACGATTTTGAAAGGACATCCAAGACGTGGCCCGCAACTGTTCACTTACCGCCTTGAAGCCTTCTTCGGTCTGATTGGAGAGGCGCTGTAGATTGTAATGCACATGATTGATGCGATCAACATTTTTATTAACGGTGATCCAAGGGATAATTGACTCAAAACCTGCCGCAATCTGATTGACTAATTTATATTCGTCTGGAACTCTCTCTTGTAACGTTTAGAAGCACTGGTGGACACCATTCCGTCTGGGACCGCCGTGGCAGTTATTGGGCCTCTGACCACACCTACAGACGAAAAAGAACACAGTGAGATAAAGAAGTATAGCTAATGACAAAAATGTCAAAACAAAGCCAGGAAGCTTATCCTAAGTGGCATGTAATATAGTTTGCCGCTTGCATGTATGTTGTGCAGTATCGGTGTAATCAGGTGCTGAACTATCAGTGTGTGTGTGTGTGTGTGTGCGTGTGTGTGTGCGTTAGTTAATCCAGAAATCGCCTCAGTTGTTGGTTGGGGAGGAGGAGCCCCCAGGGCTCGGGATATCGCCAAGGGCAGCGACATCTTCACCACCTCCTCCCCTCTCACAGGCTGCATCCAATGCAGGCCGAGGCGACCTAAGAGATGAGACATCCTCCGGGGCAGGGTGGTCTTTTGGATGAGAGTCGCGACCCCCGCGGTGTAACGAGTACACAACGGTTGTCTGCGAAGCCAAAGCAGAGGCCAGCGACTGAACTAGGGTCACAAAGGCTTGTGAAGTCTCTGAGTCCCAGTCCAGCCTGGCGTTGGCATGCTTAGAGCCCTTGGCACGCACTAACGCGCGCAAGGGTGCAGTGCGTTCCGCGTAGCAGGGGATGTACTGTCGACTGTAACCACACAGTCCCAAAAAGGACAGCATTTCACCCACCGTGGAAGGCTTAGGATGCCTGAGGATGGACGCACGATGGGCGTCCGACATGGCGTAGCCAGCAGTTGAGAGAACACGACCCAGAAAGGTGACAGTTTTCCTCCAGCATTGTAGCTTTTTGCGTGAGACTTTGAAGCCCAATTCGTACAGGCACAGCAGCACGGCTTCTGTGGCCTGCAAACAACAATCAGCAGAGTCAGCGGCGAGAAGGAGATCGTCCACATACTGAACCAACATGCATCCCTCTGGAAGCCGCAAAACTGACAACACCTGGCGCAAATGATGATTGAACAAACCAGGGCTGTTCTTGAAACCTTGGGGCATGCGGGTGTACTGGAACCTTTGGCCATGATAGGTGAAAGCACAAAAACCTACGTCAAATGGACCGTTGGACCACACCCCCTCCGGGATGGTGTCCAACATGGGTCCGGAGAGTTTGTGATCTGTCAGTGTTTTTAGCTCGTACCTGTCAATCAAACGATGTTGAACAACGGACACGTCTGTGCATTGGCACACCACACGATACGCCGACTCCGAGGGAGAGTGTTGTACCTGCGGTACCTCAGGGAGCGGCGTCCAGTCTTTAGCTGCCAACAACCGTTTCACCATGGGACCCAAGGACCGTTGTTCATGTCCTGGGGCCACAGCCAAAGAGATGTGTGGCGCCGAATCAGGGGTGCCTTTGTATCAGGCCTGTTCCAACTTAACAAAATAGACGCTGGCCGCCACCCCCTCAGGACCTGCGAAAAGACGAGAAGAATTTAACCACTACTCCATACCTTCCTGATATGTCATATCCTGTTGTGTGTCGTAAAACAATGTGCAATGTAACGGGGTGGTGCGAGGCATATACGTGGCCTTGGACAGGATCCATGGTTTCCACGTCTCATAGACTGACACCACACTGCTCGGTGACGAAGTCCGAGTCAGAAGGCACCAATAAATGTCGGCTGTTGTGGTTGCCGGCAGTTCTTTGAGCAGGTATTGTCCTCCTGTACTTTGGTTGTTGCAGTCCACTGTCGTGCCATCTGGCAACGTCAGGGTTAAACCAGAGTCTGTGCACAAAATAGTAGCATTAGAAGCAGTCAATATGTCACGACCAAGCAAGTTCAAACCAGTTGGCACCGCCGTGCTGGTCTTGGTGGTATTGACCAGCAGGGGAGGTTGAGAAGCCGCTTGCTGTTGCTGAGGTCGGTGGAATGGGCCGACCCGCCCATGTGAGCCTCCTTGTGACTGCATGCCTTGTGGTTGATGAGCCCATGGTTGCTGCTGCTGTTGTTGTGGGAGCGACTGCGGTGGTCCTGATGGTGGCCACTGTCCAGTGCAGGTGAGGCAATCTCGTGCCCAGTGGTCAAGAGCTCCGCACACGAAACAGCCAGTGTAGCCCTGAGACGGTCCACCCCTTCTCCCACCTCGGTTAGATATGCCACCACACCCCTGCCACATTATGTTTTTCTCTTTTTATCTGAGGTGAACTCTCGTTCTTTAGCCGATTATAATTTCAATAGTTGTGCTGCTGAATCCTTTTGTGTTTTATCTTTTTCGTCCTCCTCCTCACGGTGCCTGCGCATGTGGTGTAACAAGATCGATTTGTATGATTTTTCTATTTCAACTGACAGATTAGGAACATCTTTTAATATATTAGCCACTGATGAGGGCATTCAAGCTAGCACTGCTGCTCGAAACAGTGTGGTCATGGGAATATTGTCTTGGAAGTTTACGCCCGTGGCCTCCGTCCACCGTCTGACGCAATCCTCATAATACATGGATGGATCGGTTGTGCCGGACCACGGCAACGCGGAGGGCACAGTAGCGTTTTCGGATGGATACTCTTCACGAAGTACAGCAAACAAAACTCGCGCATAGGGGCCAAAGGGTTCCTGTACAGCCACATTTCCCAACCTAGCTCTCGCTATAATTTGGCTGAATCGACCTGGCAAAGCAGATGCCGATAGCAGGCAGCGGACGTCTCCCCAGGCCAAACTGAGGCCAGCTGTGAGGCGCAAGACCTCGTCAATCCATGGGTCTGCTCCACGGGCTAGTGGAGGCAACTTACGACACATGCCGTCAATGTCTGTTATGGTAAAAGGTGTGTATTCTGTGTGCTGGCCCGCCACGTCAACTTTTAAAGGCATAACTGTTTTAGATCGAGCCCCTGTGTTGTCCCGTCTCACAGGGGCTGGTGAAGACGGCGTTAGGGATATGTCATCTTCCGATTGGGTATCCCGTTCTGCCGTAGGTGTTGCCGGCTGGCGCCTGCCGTAATCTGTCTCAGCAGTGTATCGGCGCCTGGTACTGCCTTCTGGCAACACATTAGACATGTCAATTTGTTTTAAAATCTTAAATATGCTTTTACTGTGTCTGGCCGAATCTATAAGGGACATGTTTTGCGCCGCACCCGTGCAGGAAGTCGCACCACCAGTCTCCACTGACGGGTCGCCAACCTGTGGCACAGGGTCTGCCTATGTCTATTGGGGGATGGCGCCTTGCTTGTTGTAGGGTCGGAACGTGTCTATTTAACTCCTCGCCATTAATGTCGACTTCTCCCTGGAATCTTAGAGTAGGATAGACTCCACTGGGAGGGTTTGAATTGGGCGGGGGTGCCGATGGCGTGACCACTAGGGCCCTTCTCGCCTTCGACTGATTTTCCCGCGTCATGTACGGGGCGGCCAAAGCCAAGCTTGCCATCCCCATCGAATGAATCATTCGCCTGGAATCTTCTAATTTTTTCAGCATCTTCTTAAGTTCTGACTTCTGCCAGAATGACGCCTGCTCAATTTTCTCCTCCACCTGTCTTATTTATTTCATAATCTTTTCCTCCTCCTGTCTGAACTTACTCTGAACCTTCACAATATTATCCCAACTCTGTCCATCACACACTTCCCATGTTTTACGTACCATCTGTCTATCTTTATTCTTATCCTGACTTACCAAGCCACTCATAACCTGACCTTCCACAAGACCAAACAACTCACTTTCTGACACCCTCGGGGGACCCCCACACATTTCCCACTCCTCACATTCTCAGTTCAACTCACCTTCCATTCTATTCCCACAACAATTAAAACAAAAAAACAAATACAAAACTGATAGTTGCAAGAATGTTGAGCAATAAAGAAAGTTATCAAATAGACCCTGTCTATTTAAGCATCCATGTGAAGCGTTCCCCTCACCGCCTGCTGGTGTACTGCCCTTCACAGGACCTGGAATGGAGCGTTACATTTACGGCCCTCCACCCAGTAAAATTAGCGCAATAGACCCTGTCTATTGTTAAGCATCCAAGTGAAGCGTTCCCCTCACCGCGCTTGGTGTACTGCCCTTCACTGGACCCGAATGGAGCGTTACATTTACGGCCCTCCACCCAGTTGGGTACGCCGACCCTTAGTGGTCCCGGACCACGCAGTATACTGGAACACACACCGGTTTTCTCAAAACTTCACAATAATGTCACAAAACACACACTATGTCAACACACCTGCTAGCGTAATAATATTCTCAGACACACAGACACAATGCTACCAGGTTTCCACCAAATTTGTTATTGACCAATAGCAGAATTTGAATAAACAGGTTTCTGCTTACCTTTTTATTTGTAGAGGCGCGCCTGTAGTAGAAGCCCAGAGTATCGAACTGCAGCCTAAAGTAGGACCCAACCACACAACACAACTCCCCCTCCAACCACGTTGGGCGCCATTTGTTGGAATTTGACCACCTGTTCTTAGGTCAGTGATTCCTGTGGGTGTCGGGTGTTGGAGGCAAGAGATGACAACGAACTTGTCAGTTATATGGTTTACTCTCAGACCAGTCAGATTACACGGAGCTCCGGGCCCATAAGTCTTCCCCTAACACCTGCAGAGACGTAGGCTTTACTTACAGGTCGGAACAAATGAGTACAGCTAACTGTCCCTGCCCGGCTTTTATTATGCTAAGAAATGTCGGTAGATCTCTGGCGCATCACTGGTGGCCCCCCTCCATTCCTCGGTCGACGTCTTCTCACCAATGCAGGGCGGGCGGGGTGGAGCGGTGGAGCCAGTTGGAGCGGTGGAGCCAGCTGTTATCGACAGCCCATGGCTGCCGACGTCATGCTCCCCCGTTATCTGTTGTTAGTCAAAATTGTGGATGTGTAGGAGAGCTCCGGAACTGTATGTGCTTGAAAGCGATTATGTGTCCTTTGATTTGCCCAAGGCTGCTTGGTTCTACTTGATTAAATGTAGTGCATAGTTATATGAGTGAGACACAAGAAATAGGAGACAAACATATATGAAATCCTTCAATACCCGTATTGTCGAAATGATGTGTTATGGCTTTTTTTCCCAACAAAAGCATTCTTGATCTCCGACATCGTACCGTATACTTTGATTCATTGCATGCTAATAATGTTTACTAAAATACAGTTGTGGTCAAAACTAGTGTATTTTTACATCACCACACTTCAAGTGGACAGACAATCTTGTCTTTTCAGACAATCCAATTACAAAAGCAACACACACCTGCCATGACCCTGAATCGACCCTGCTGCGGCCACAACAAAGAGTAGGAACCACTATACAATTACGGCTGTGAGCTATGCTTTTCTGGGCAAGAACCATAAACTCAGACTTGGAGGTGCAGATTGCTCATTCCAGCTGGTTCTTTTTCGTCTGCGAGCAAAGCTTGAATTTCATGTGGGTGTTGTCCTGGCGGGAGAAACATTTTAGCTTGTGTCGGCACGGCTACCGTGACAAAAGCCCATTTTCCTTTCCAGTAAATGTGCATCAGCTGAACACTTTGCAGACCTAATGCTGTGAACATTTGCGCGAACTCAAGGTCTGGTCCTCCATCCTGTTTGTGTCTGATTGTAACATGATATGCATCAGGATTCTGTATGTCACCTCCCAACTGTACTTGTCTGGTCTTAATATGTAATTGGCTGTGTTGTCGTGATCGATGTTGATGAAATCAAGAGAACAAAGTCACCCCTTTTACAAACTATTTGCCAACTCACAATGTAAACAGCAATTGTGCTGAAAACTGGGATTGAACCAGGGACCATTAGATAGTCAGTCCAACGCTCTCCCAACTGAGCAATTTCAGCTGCAAAGGGGTTTCTCTGCTTTTTCAGTCTGGGCTAAAAGTGGGGGTAGGGTGAAGCTGTGTCTGTGCCATGCACTATGTTGCTGTGTACCTGGTCCAGTGTGTTCTCATTTTGGGTTGGAATGTCCCCATGCTGGTGAAGGGTGGTGATTACAGTCCGTTGATGAGGATAAGCGGTACAGTGGAGTTCACTGGTTGAAGTCGCCAGGTACCATCAAAATGGTAATGGGCCACGAGGGTGTTCTGAATTCCCCTTTGGCAGAATTGGCTAAATGGCCGTACAAAAAGCACCATACTTGGAGCCTGTGGTCAATGTCAACAGTTGGGCTAATTCAGTTCCGTTGAGACGGTGATTATGTACCAAGTCAGTTACATATGTCAGTCAGGATTTGGTCGAGGTTGTTGTATGATTTTGGCATGGATAAGGCTATGTATCTAAATTTAGGAGGAGTCCATGGTCTGTAAACATACTGAAGTACTCCCCCTGCTGTTGCGGAACTTGCGGGACCTTGCAAATTTCCCCACTGAGGGACGAATAAAGGCATATCTTATCTTCTACCATAGGGTAGGCTTTTGGCAAGAAGTAGGATTCTTAATCCTACTTCTTGCCATTCTTAATGCTTTCCCAAGTTCCAACATTTCCTTGGGAGCGAGTTTGATAACCTTGGGGTGGGGGCATGATGTGCCAACGGGGTTGGGAGGATTGTAGAATTTTGGTTTGAGTGTGTCATTTAATTGAGTCGAGTCAAATGTTCCCCAAGAGAGGGTGGACATGGGTGTCTGTTCAGAGGCAGTTGCAGAGTGATCATAAATCCTAAATTCATCATCATAAATTGGAAATGTCGGGTACAAAGATGTGGCCTGAGTCGGAGTTTGTAGAACTACTGATGACTGAAAGTCTCGCTCCTTCTGTTCCCTGAGAAACAAGGTTGTCTGTGGAATTGATCAAACATCAAGGTGGCCACATCGATAAAAAAGAAAAACAAAAAATTATATCTGGAGCTGAAAAAGGCCTGTTTGGCTCAGTTGGTAGCGCATGAGACTCTTACTCTCAGGGTCTTGGGTTCGAGCCCCACATTGGGCAGTTCAACTCTTTTGTTGATACATCTGAAAGATGTCTTTCCTGTGGAAAATTGTTCAAAATGCAGAAAACATTTTATTCGAAATACAAAAAAACAAACCCCCTTCTTGTATGACCACAATTCCTAACTTGGTTGGCTGTGAAATTAACTAGGGACCTTTTGCGTGTTCGGCAAACGTGACAACCACGACACTATGGAAACCTGAAGGAAGGGATTTTTAAGGGGACAGGCGAAGTCACAAAGCAGTTGCCAAACAATGAAACACGACGATGTGTCCAAAGTGGGGGCAGATTGACAATTGTCCAAATTGGCAAATATTTCTCAATTTTTTATCAATAAAGTAAATTTGATTAGAGATCAGATGATAGATGTTGACGGTTGACTGTCAGATTCTATTATAAAGAACAAGACAATGTAGGATAAACTGCGTAGTTTTCAATTTAAGAGGGTAAGTGTAGATGAGGTAGGAAAACAGTTGCATTCCATTAAAAGCGATGAGCCATGTGGTATTTATAATTTGGTTGGGAGGTTACTGAGGGCGGCAGCAAAGTTGATTCAGGAGCCCATATGCCATATCTTCAATTTAATTATTGAGAATGGTGTTTACCCACAGTCCCGGAAGATCGCAAAGGTGCGAGGTCGAAAAGGTTTACTTATACAAGTTATTCCTTGTGTGCTGTTGTAGTCTCTGTCACGCAATTGGTCAGCGCGTTTGGCTGCTAACTGAGAGGTTGGTGGTTCGAGCCCACCCAGGGACTCTCAATTCACACGTGTTGGACTTTGGACTCCCTCCCTTGTATGAACATTTTTCCCCATTGGCGAACTGTTTTTGTGTTGGTGCCAGATGCACAGCTGGCGCTGTGGCTAAGCTGGTCAAAGTGCCTGTCTCGTACTGTACCTTCAATTATACAGAATTATTGAGAGTGGCGTTTACCCACAGTCCTGGAAGATCGCAATGTTGCTTGGTCGAAAGGGGTTACTTAAACACGTTATTCCTTGTGTGCACGGTCATCTCCTTGGCCTTCTCGGTTTTGAGGATGAAGGTGCAGAAATCTTCTGGCATACTGTACTTGACCACAGAAGGAGGATAAAGGAAGCAGGTTTAACATTTCAGGGAAGGGGCCTACCTTCACCGCCTGAACAGGGACTTGAACCCTGGACCCTCAGATTAAAAGTCTGATGCTCTACCAACTGAGCTATCCAGGCCTTTGTTGACTCAGGACAACTCACAACGTAAAATCTTCTGGCATACTGTACTTGACCTTGCAGAGAGGAGAGCTTCTTCTCTGGCTCTCAACAAAGGCGTTCGCATCTTCCCCCTCTCCTCCCTATCCCTTATCTTCCCATCTTCTTTTGCGTTCATCAAAGAGTAAAGCTGGTGTCCTGGTTTGCAATGCCTTGATTGTTACACCAGAAGGTGCGAGTCCCATCCAAAACAAAGGGCATGCTGGAAGCATAGCATGCGTTAGTATGTGAACAGAAGTCGGCAGGGTGTAAGTCTCTGTGGCGCAATCGGTCAGCGCGCTCGGCTGTTATCCGGGAGGCTGGTGGTTCGAGCCCTCCCAGGGACGTTCTCAGGGTGCATCAGTGCCACTGTTCATTCGTGTTTGCACTCCACTCTTGCACTTGTGTGGTTCCCAATTGGCAAACTGTGTGTCAATGACTTTTCAAAAGCACATTAAAGCTTCCATGGTCCAACACATTTGATCAGAAGTTAGGTTGATCAAGTCGCAGATTTCAGTTTGTTTCTGCAAAGGTCTGGTGAAACACAGAAGTACTGCTTGAAAATATTAGCTTTTGCAAAAGCGCCAGCCAGGATTATAGATTAAGAGATGACGGAATGCTTTTATGTTAAAAGGAATCAAGTCAAACCCCATCAACTGGTAAGCAGCGGCCCGTAAGAGAAGACACTGTATACTGTTGTGATTTTTTGACAGACATGTCTAGTAAACAGGAGATCCAGGGTTCAAATCCCAGCAGTGCCTTCTCTGTGTTTCATCAGCTCCTATGCTGTTATTTAAAAGAAATGTTGTTCTTGTTCTGTTGAATAAATACCCATCATTTCTGATGTCATATGTAGTATACATGTCACATGTACTGCAATGCTCCCTACAAAGACAATACCCTTGTGTATTTGGACATTTGCAGGTTTAAGAAATCAGACCACATTAGCCAAATATCTTCTGGACAAAAGAGTGGTCAGACAAGACAAAGTTTGAGCCAGTCACCTGAACATTAGACTTATGATCTGAGTGTCCGGGATTCAAGTCCCTGTTCAGGTGACCAGTGATAGGGTCTGAGGTCCACTTGCAAACGCCTCCTTTTTGCCCACAAAATACAAGGGCAACAGGACAATCCCTTGGTACTTTATGGAAATGATGTGAGGTGCCTGGCTTTTAACTAGAAGTGGAAAGACTTGTGTAGCCCCTCACACAAACCATGTGTCTTCCTCCCATGCACATGTTGCCAGCTGATCCTTGACATCAGCAAAAGGTTGGTTCTAGGACAATGGGGTCACCTGCCCCCATTGGTCGTTTCCAGTGGGTTGTCGCCGTTTTGTTGTTCCAGGAGCACATAAAGAAGAGAGGCCAGTACGGGGGGGGGCGAACCCATGACCTTGGCGTTATTAGCATCCCCAGGCTGACCAACTGAGCTAACCGGGATAGCAGCAGAGAGCTGCTGGAATGACAAGGCACTACGAAACGCGTATCGGGCGGCGCCTCTCCGACCCACACGTCGGCTCCAAATCCCACCTCCTGGGGCTCTTCCGGCACCACTCCTCTCTCCCTGCTCCAGCAGCGGAGAGCCGGCTGACGACATTGGGAGTGTCGTCCCCATGCAACTGGGAGCCAGTCGCCTTTCGTCAGTGGAGAGGAGTCACCGTCTACGCCTGTGGCTGTGCCTGTACTGTGGGAGTCCTACACACAATTTCCCGCTGTCCAGTTCGCCAAGCACGCCAACGCTCTTCCTCCACCAGGGACATTTCCCAGCTGCTGGCACTGCCCGCTCCAACCACACCGGCTGCGTCATCCGCTTTGGTGGGCCGACTTCAGGTGGAAGGTACGATATCCTGGGCGGGAGAAGCTTCTCCTACCACAGCATTAATTGACTCTGGGGCGGACGAGAGCTTCATTGATAGCGGACTGGTCAGTTCTCTTAACATTCCTACTGTTGAGCTTGTCCCCCACAAGAATGGCTGCTTGCTAGAATTCAGAATGACACCTGAAACGTAACAGACCGGACCACCCGAGAGTTAAGGTGGACAGCACTTAGTGAAACCTGACTGCAGTCATGCTGTTGTAGTCTCTGTCACGCAATTGGTCAGCACGTTTGGCTGTGAACTGAGAGGTTGGTGGTTCGAGCCCACCCAGGGACTCTCAATTCACGCATGTGTTGGCCTTTGGACTCCCTCCCTTGTATGAACATTTTTTCCCCATTGGCGAACTGTTTTTGCGTTGGTGCCAGATGCACTGCTGGCGCTGTGGCTAAGCTGGTCAAAGTGCCTGTCTCGTAAACAGGAGATCCTGGGTTCAAATCCCAGCAGTGCCTGGGTGCTTGGTCAGTGAAACTTTGGCAGCTGATTTCTGAACCATGTACTTCTTTTTGTCACTTGCCCTTCAAGAACGAATTGACATTGCATCCACAGCTGACATGATTGTTATGGATCCCATTACGCCAGAAGGTGCTTGAATCCAAAGAGTATGACATTGTGATGTGTTGTCGTTCAGGATGCGACAATCAGGATGCGACACAGACGTCAGACAAGCAAAGAGACTCGCCTGCCACGCGGGCATGATTACCATTACCATCTATCAGGGATGGCAACTGAATTAGGAATCAATGCCAGAAACCTGCCACAGGATTTCAGATAATGTTTTGATGCAGACTGGTCATGATGCCTCTGATTAATTAAATTAATTAATCATTCATTCTTTCATTTTCTACCGCTTTTTCCTCACGCGGGTCGCGGGGGATGCTGGAGCCTATCCCAGCTGTTAAAATTAATTAAACCATTACCTGTGAGAGGTAAGGTACACCATTGCACTAAACATTGATAGAATAGTTAGTAATGGAGTTAGTAGTGAACAACTAACAATGCTTGTGGGGATTTTTTTTGGTTTTGGACATCTTTCAGATAAATAAGCATGCAAACTGACCCGGGAACATCATGGCTGTTCCTGACAAATGAACATAACAGGAGGGTTAAGATGACTACACTTCCAAAGTTCTCAGCTAGGACTGAACCTCTCGCTCCTTTGTTCCCTGAGAAACTAGGTTGGCTGTGGAATTGATCAAACATCAAGAAGACCACATCAATTAAAAAAAAATTAAAAAGTGATATCTTGGCCGAAAAAGGCCCAGTTAGCCGGTTAGCTGAGTGGGGAGCGCATGAGACTCTTAATCTCAGGGTCGTGGGTTCGAGCCCCACATTGGGCGGTTCAGCTCTTTTGGTGATACAGACCTGGTAGACCCAAATGAGTAGTGAGGGTGTGCTGGGAACGTCTGGCAGAGTCTCCCGTTCGTCGAGTCTTCAACTCTCACCTCTGGCAGAGCTGGACAGCCTCAAGGTCCAAAAGTGTTAAGGCAGTCCCATAGTGTCCCCACATCATGCCATGTGTCTATTTGCCTTGAGACATGAGTAAATTAGCTTAAATGCTAACATGCTAATGGTCATCATGTTAGCACCAAGCAAGAGAGTCCTTTTTCAGTCGAGTCTAAAAGTGGGGGCAATGTGAAGCTGTGTCTGTGCCACCTACTATGTTGCTGTGTCCCTGGTCCAGTGTGGGGAATGGGGAGTCAGTGGGGAATACAGTCCGTTGATGAGGATAAGCGGGATGGATTTCAGTGGTTAAAGTCTCCAGCTACCATGAAAACGGTCATGGGCCACGAGCCTGTTCTGAATTCCCCTTTGGCCAATCGACACCACATCAGCTCAGCAGCAGTCCTCGTTAGTATAGTGGACAGTATCTCCGCCTGTCACGTGGAAGACTGGGGTTCGATTCCCCGACGGGGAGTTCCTCTTTTGTATGTCACAATGTCACGTCGAACCTTGAGTCGGGTTGCACAGCGGTAGCGTGCTGGGCCCATAACCCAGAGGTTGATGGATCGAAACCATCCTCTGCTATGGCTTTGGTCTTTAGGTGTCCTTTGAAGAGCTTGCAGATGTATTGTCTTTGTTACTTAGCTGACCTGGTCTAGTAAAGATATGCCTTTATTCGTCCCTCAGTGGGGAAATTTGTATTGCACAGCAGCAAGAGTACAGTCAGTTAAGCAGTACAAAATACACAATATAGAAAAATAAACAATATAAACAACCCAAGTATTAACAGAAATCAACAGTTTTTCCCAGAGTTATATGCAATACAGTATGTAGATAATATGAAACCAGATGAGATATATGACCAGTCTATACACTGAGATCCTGTTAGAGAGTTAATATGAGGCATTATGGAAATACTTCACATAGAACTTAGTATATTGCATTAGAGCCCATAATATTGCACATGGAGGATTATCAGATATTGCACAGTGAATGGGGTCTGGAGTAACTATACTGACTAAAAGCAAGTATTACACAGATGTACATAGCAGTGTAGAAGTCTATTGTGAGCGGTGCTGGTTGTACAGCCTGACAGCTGCAGGAAGAAAAGACCTGCGATATCGCTCCTTCACACACTTGGGGTGAAGCAGTCTATCGCTGAAGGAGCTCTCAAGTGCTGTCAAAGTGTCCTGCAGGGGGTGGGAGTCGTTCTCCAACATGGATGACAGCTTAGCCAACATCCTCCTCTCTCCCACCACCTCCACTGGGTCAAGAGGGCAACCCAGTGCAGAGCTGGCCTTCCTGATGATCTTATCCAGTCTCTTCCTATCCGCAGCCGAAATGCTGCTGCCCCAGCAGACCACTCCCTGGAAAATGGCTGAAGCCACAACAGAGTCATAGAACGTCTTGAGGAGTGCCCCTTGCACTCCAAAAGACCTCAGTCTCCTGAGCAGATAGAGTCTGCTCATACCCTTCCTGTAAAGTGCTTCCGTGTGATGAGTCCAGTCCAGTCTATTGTTGAGATGAACACCCAGGTACTTGTAAGATGTCACCATCTCAATGTCGATTCCCTGAATGTTCACTGGTGTTGGAGGAGAGTGGATGCGCCTGCGGAAATCCACCACCAGCTCTCTGGTTTTCCCCGTGTTAATCTGGAGGCAGTTCCGCTGGCACCAATCCACAAAGTCCCGTGTCAGTCCTCTGTACTCCAAGTCGTCCCCATCTGTGATGAGGCCAACAATTGCAGAGTCGTCAGAGAACTTCTGCAGGTGGCAGGTTGGGGTGTTGTAGGAGAAGTCTGCTGTGTAGAGGGTGAAAAGGAACGGAGCCAGGACCGTTCCCTGCGGAGCCCCCGTACTGCAGACAACCGTGTCGGACACACAGTCCCGTGTCCTCACATACTGTGGACGGTTGGTGAGGTAGTCCAGTATCCACGATGTGAGGTGCAGGTCCACCCCTGTGTGCTCCAGCTTGTCCCTCAGAAGTGCTGGCTGGATGGTGTTGAACGCACTGGAAAAATCAAAGAACATGATTCTCACCGTGCTCCCAGGTTTCTCCAGGTGAGAGAGCGCTCTGTGCTGGAGGAAGATGACGGCGTCGTCCACCCCAGTGCCAGGTTGATAGGCAAACTGAAGCGGGTCCATCGAAGGACCCACCAGGGGGCGGAGATGGTCAAGGATCAGCCGCTCCAGGGTCTTCATCAGGTGTGATGTAAGTGCCACCGGCCTGTAGCTGCTGAGGTCCTTGGGGTGCGGCGTCTTGGGGACAGGAACCACGCAGGATGTCTTCCACAGCTGTGGCACCCTCCCCAGCTTCAGGCTCAGGTTGAAGATGTGCTCAACAATCCCGCACAGCTCGTCCGCGCAGGACTTCAGGAGCCTGGAGCTGATGCCGTCTGGTCCCGCCGCCTTCCTCGCCTTGGTTTTCCGGAGCTGGTTTCTCACCTGGGATGTTGTGAGGGTCAGGTTGGAGCAGGGGCCCTGTGTGAGGGGGGAGGTTGGTGAGGAGGTTGAGCTGATGAGGTGAGAAGTGGTGGGGGGTGGCTGTGTGCAGGAGGGGGAGGTGGGGGTAGGGCTGTCCACTCGAGGTGTCGATGGGGGGAGTTTCGGCAGGAGTTTCGGCGGAAGGTGCTGGGCTGGGGGATGGGCAGATGGTTGATCGAACCTGTTGAAAAAAAGATTTAGATCGTTAGCCCACGCCTGGTCCCCAGCAGCCTGGGAGTCGGGCCCCTTGTGGCCAGAGATGGTTTTCAGGCCTCTCCAGACTCCTCTGACGTTGTTCTGCTGCAGCTGTTCCTCCATCTTTTTCCTGTAGCAGTCCTTCCCTTCCCTGATTTTCCTCCTCAGCTCCTTCTGCACAGCCTTCAGCTCTTCCCTATTTCCTGACTTAAAGACCCTCTTCTTCTCCTTTAGGAGAGCCTTTATGTCCGGATTAATCCACGGTTTGTTGTTGGAGAAACACCGTACAGTCCTGGTGGGTACAGTGTTTTCCACACAGAAGTTTATGTAGTCTGTGACGCAGTCAGTGAGACTGTCTATATCGTCCCCATGAGGATGGCAGAGTTCCTCCCACACTGTTGTGTTGAAACAGTCCTTCAGAGCCTCATCGGCTTCATCAGACCATCTCTTCACTGTGCGGGACACAGCTGGCAGCCTGCGTACCAGGGGTTTGTACACAGGCTGGAGATGAACCAGGTTGTGGTCTGATCTACCCAGGGGAGGAAGTGCTGTTGAGGTGTATGCCTCCTTGGTGTTGGCATAACACAAGTCCAGTGTTTTTTTGTCTCTGGTGCAGCAGGTGACATACTGGGTGAAGGTGGGCAGGGTGGAGGATGGAGAAACGTGGTTGAAATCACCTGAGAGAAGAAGGAGAGCCTGCGGATGTTGTGTTTGTAGCCGGCCCACGGCAGAGTGGATGATGTCACAGGCCGCGTCGGCATTAGCAGAGGGGGGAATGTACGCCGCTATCGCGATAACGTGCGAGAATTCCCGCAGCAGATAGTACGGTCTCATGCTAACGGCTAACAGTTCAATGTCTTTGCTGCAGAGTTGCTCTTTAATAGTGTGCCCAGAGTTACACCATCTATCATTCACAAACACTGCCAGCCCGCCTCCTTTCCTCTTACCGCTCTCCTTTGTCCTGTCCGCCCGCAGTAGTGTGAATCCGTGTAGTGTAGCGATCGTGTCTGGGGTCCGTGTATCCAGCCACGTTTCCGTAAACAACATGACGCTACACTCCCGGAACTGCCTCTGATGCCGGGTCAGTGCCGCTAGCTCGTCCATCTTATTGGGGAGAGATCTTACGTTCCCCATGATGATGGACGGGAGAACTGGTCTGTATCTCCTCCTCTTGTCGCGGCATTGGGCTCCGGCACGGCTTCCCCGTCTTCTCCTCTTTACCTCCCGGGGAACCTCGAGCCTCTTGTGGGGCAGCGCCGCTGTGTTGCGGAGCGCCAACAGCTGGTCCCTACTGTAAACAATAGAGTTTCGGCGTGCGGTCGAAAACATCGTCGAAAAAATTATATGAGAAATGCCAGCTCAACACTGTCACTATGGTGGACAGTTGAACTGAGCAATTACTAAGCAGATCCTTTTTAAGAATAACCTAGAAAAAGAATGAAAAGACAGAATAAAGAAGAAAAGAACACAGCGAGGAGCGAGAGCTGCTGTAGCAGGCTGCCACCAGAGCGGCGCCTATTGCGAGAGTTCACGCTTCCTTTACTGCTGTTCTCGATGCATTTACTGCTCTTGAGTGCATTCACATGCCATTGCGGGACATTGAAGCATCGTGAAACACCGCAACTGTCCTCATTAGTCCATTGTCACTCTTATGGACTTGAAGAATCCCAGCCAGTTTCCGTTCGTTTCGGGGAACCTCCTCCTCTTTGACGATCACCACATCTCCAACTTGCATGTTTCTTCTTGGCGTATGCCATCTTTGTCTCAGAGCAATGTTGGTCTGATACTCCTTCCACCATTTGTTCCAGAACTATTCCGACAAATATTGCAATTATCTCCATCTCATTTTAGTATACAAGTCCATCCATCCACCCATTTTCCTCCGCTTATCCAGGTCCAGGTCGCGGGGGGCAGCAGTCTTAGTAGGGAAGCCCAGATTTCCCGGTCCCCGGCCACCTCCTCCAGCTCCACCGGGAGGACACCGAGGTGTTACCAGGCCAGCTGTGAGACATAATCCCTCCAGCGTGTCCTAGGTCTGCCCCGGGGCCTTTTCCCGGCTGGGTATGCCCGGAACACCTCACCAGGGAGGCGTCCGGGAGGCATCCGGACTAGATGCCCGAGCCACCTCAACTGACTCCTCTCGATGTGAAGGAGAAGCGGCTCTACTCTGAGCCCTCCCGGATGACTGAGCTCCTCACCCTATCTCTTAGGGTGAGTCCAGCTACCCTACGGAGGAAACTCATTTCAGCCGCCTGTATCCGAGATGTCCGTCTTTCGGTCATGACCCTAAGAGGGACTGGACCTTGTTCCACTCTGGAGTTGCTGCAGGGGAGAGGCAGCGAGCTGGTGTAGGCTTATCAATAGACCCCCGGCCTCGTGCCTCTGTGTTGGAGTCAGCCCCGGTGAACGAGAGGGTAATTTCTCTACGCCTTCGGGCTGGGGAAAAGGTCCTAACTGTCATGTGTGCGTACGCGCCAAATGGCAGTTCGGAGTACCCGGTCTTTTTGGAGTCCTGGTGACTCTGTTGTTCTACTGGGAGACTTCAATGCCCATATGGGCAATGACAGTGTGACCTGGAGGGCCGTGATTGGGAGGAACGGCCTCCCTGATCTGAACCCGGGAGGTGTGATGTTATTGGACTTCTGTGCGAACCACAGTTTGTCCATAACTAACACCATGTTCGAACATAGGGATGTCCATAAGTGCACTTGGCACCAGGACACCCTAGGCTGCAGGTCTATGATCGACATTGTAGTCGTGTCATCAGACCTGCGTCCGCATGTTCTGGACAGGCGGGTGAAGAGAGGGGCTGAGCTGTCAACTGATCACCACCCGGTGATGAGTTGGGTTAGATGGCGGGGGAGGATGCTGGACAGACCTGGTAGACCCAAACGAGTAGTGAGGGTGTGCTGGGAACGTCTGGCAGAGTCTCCCGTTCGTCGAGTCTTCAACTCTCACCTCTGGCAGAGCTTCACCTGCATCCCGGGGGAGGACCGGGATATTGAGTCCGAATGGGCCATATTCCGTGCCTCCATTGCTGAGGTGGCTGACTGGAGCTGCGGCCGCAAGGCGGTCGGTGCCAGTCAGGTGGACACCAGAGGTCAGGGCCGCCATCAAGCTGAAGAAGGAGTCCTATCCAGCATTGATGGCTTGTGGGACTCCGGAAGCAGCTGACAGGTACTGTCAGGCCAAACGGTTCGCGGCTTCGGCGCTTGTCCAGGCAAAAACTCGGGTGTGGGAGGAATTCGGTGAGGCCATGGAGCACGACTTTCGGTCGGCCTCGAAGGGGTTCTGGCAAACCGTCCGGCGCCTCTGAAAAGGGAAGCAGTGCCCAGTCCACACAGTTTACAGTGGAGACGGGGCCTGCTCACCTCGACTGGGGATTTGTTTTGGTGAAGTAGGTGCAGACACATCGATTAAAAAATTAAAATACAAAATATACAGAATGCAGTATAAATATATGTACGCAGTCTGTTTTTATTTGTTATTCCGGAAGTGCAGTCTGATTGTTTTTCCTAAGAGTCAAAACTGAGCGTTAATTTAACGCATATAAAGTGTCAAAGTGGCAGGGTGAGGCAGAGGTGGGGTGTGAACAGTGTCAGGGGGGTTCCGGGCCTTGTTGATGAGGCTGACAGCAGACGGGACGAAACTGTTCTTGTGGCGTGAGGTTTTGGTCCTGATGGACCACTGCCTCCTCTCAAAGAGACTGTGTCTGGGGTAAAAAAAAAAACTAGCATGAGTAAATTAGCTTAAATGCTAACATGCTAATGGTCATCATGTTAGCACCAAGCAAGAGAGTCCTTTTTCAGTCGAGTCTAAAAGTGGGGGCAATGTGAAGCTGTGTCTGTGCCACCTACTATGTTGCTGTGTCCCTGGTCCAGTGTGTTCCCATCTTGGGTTGGAATGTCGCCATGCTGGTAACGGGTGGGGAATACAGTCCGTTGATGAGGATAAGCGGGATGGATTTCAGTGGTTAAAGTCTCCAGCTGCCATGAAAACGGTCATGGGCCACGAGCCTGTTCTGAATTCCCCTTTGGCCAATCGACACCACATCAGCTCAGCAGCAGTCCTTGTTAGTATAGTGGACAGTATCTCCGCCTGTCACGTGGAAGACTGGGGATCGATTCCCCGATGGGGATTTCCTCTTTTGTATGTCACAATGTCACGTTGAACCTTGAGTCGGGTTGCGGTTGCAACAACCAGTCCGGTTAAACAAACCCTTCTAATTAGAACAAAACCTTTCTTAATTTTCTTCTCAAGGTGTTCAGGTGTCTTGTACAATCTGACGGTCTTTTGCTGCCAAATCATTCCAGTCGTGGATAACGGAGCTGACCAGGAAAATGCCAGCTGTGGGATTTCAACCAGAGCCTCCTGAACGTAAGGAACCTTAATCTGGCGCCTTCGATCACTCATCCTCCCAACCTAAAACGGTGCCCTGATCAGGAAAAAAAAACTGTGACCTTGTGAGGTTCACTGACAACAGAGGACACTCAAAAGGAGCCGCACGATATTGATAAGGGAGGTCTGAATTTAATTGATTTAGTCTTGAAGAAACAGGCACTGAGACTAAACGTGCTCAGAAAATTTCTGGATCCAGATTGTCGGGCTCCCTGGAAGGAGTTTTTCCTGAAGGATCTGGGTGTAGTAAATAATTTTGGTGTGTTTAATCTTTGTCTGTTTCCCCCCAGCCCAGTGCTCGGGGTCCTCCCGAACTTTGTAAGGGAAGCCTTACAGGCGTGGGCCGCTTTGAGGCCTTTTGCTGTGGCAGTTCCTGGTTCATGGATTGATTTGTGTAAAATGCCTCTCCGATTCAATCCAGACCTCCTCTCTTCTCCCTCCAAAGAGAGGACAAAGATGATGGGAGAGTCGATGGAGAGAGCTGGGTGAACAGTTGTAAAGGATATTTTTTCACCTTTTGGGGATTGGAACATTGACTTTGTCCGTAGAAAATTTGTTGTCGAGAGTGGTGTTTAGAAGAAAATCAGTTTTGGTGTTGTTAAACTCATTTAAAGAGCACCTGTTCAGATGGTGGGGCACCCTGCTAACAGGTGGCAAACCTCCTGATGTGGGCTTCGCCCCCCTTGATTGACCCTGAAAACGTCCGATCTCAGAAGCTAAGCAGGGGCGGGCCTGGTTAGTACATGGATGGAATACAAGGACAATACAAGGGAATACAAGGGCAACAGGACAATCCCTTGGTACTTCATGGAAACGATGTGAGGTGCCTTTTAACTAGAAGTGGAAAGACTTGTGTAGCCCCTCACACAAACCATGTGTCTTCCTCCCATGCACATGTTGCCAGCTGATCCTTGACATCAGCAAAATTTTGGTTCTAGGACAATGGGGTCCCCTGCCCGCATTGGTCTTTTCCAAGCGGTAACAGTGGCCGAGAGGTTAAGGTGTTGGACTCGCAATCCAATGGGGTTTCCCCGCACAGGTTCAAATCCTGTCTGTGACGCTTTGGTTGGGCATTTGTTGGTACTGTTGGTTATGAGGGCCGGGGTGTTGTCCTTTCGTGGTCCGCATGGGGTCCACTGTCCCCATTGATCTGCTTCTTGCAGTCTCGGTGGCCGAGAGGTTTGTTGCCACTCTGCTTTTGACATGCTGTTTTCAGCGGCCTTGTCGAATGTGTTTCACAGGTGGGTGGGTGGTGTGATGTTGGATATGGGGGCCAGTGGGTTGTCGCCGTTTTGTTGTTCCTGGAGCACATAAAGAAGAGTGGCCAGTACGGGGGGTTGAACCCATGACCTTGGCGTTATTAGCACCACACGCTAAGCAACTGAGCTAACCGGGATAGCGGCAGAGAGCTGCTGGAATGACGAGGCGCTACGAAACGCGTATCGGGCGGAGCCGCTCCGACCCACACGTCGGCTCCAAATCCCACCTCCCGGGGCTCTTCCGGCACCACTCCTCCCTCCCTGCTCCAGCAGTGGAGCGCCATCTGACGACATCGGGAGTGTCGTCCCCATGCAACTGGGAGCCAGTCGCCTTTCGTCAGCGGAGAGGAGTCACTGTCTACGCCTGTGGCTGTGCCTGTACTGTGGGAGTCCTACACACAATTTCCCGCTGTCCAGTTCGCCCAGCACGCCAACGCTCTTCCTCCGCCAGGGATATTCCCCAGCTGCTGGCACTGCCCGCTCCAACCACACCGGCTGCGTCATCCGCTTTGGTGGGCCGACTTCAGGTGGAAAGTACGATATCCTGGGCGGGGGAAGCTTCTCCTACCACAGCATTAATTGAGTCTGGTGCGGATGAGAACTTCATTGATAGCGGACTGGTCAGTTCTCTTAACATTCCTACTGTTGAGCTTGTCCCCCACAAGAATGTCTGCTCGCTAAATGAACATCACCTGGCATGCATTGCGCATCAGAGGTGCACCATATCCTTGGTGCTGTCGGGTAACCACCACAAGATCACTAATTTTTTTCTTATGCCCTCTCGCTCAGCTCTGTTAGTACTCGGCCTCCCCTGGCATCCCGTGCGTGTGTTGTGATGTTTTGTCATTCAGCGCCACTTTGCAGCGGCACATCCACAATTTAATTTGTTCTCCGACAGTGTTTCCCAATATGGCATTGGTGGTTCAGTGGTAGAATTCTCGCTTGCCAAGCGGGAGGCCCGGGTCCGATTCCCGGCCAATGCAGTATATCTCAGCTTATACCTTTCTTTATAGCTCATGTTGAAAAAGTACAAAGGCTCTTTTCCTGCGAAAGGGCAGAATTCAGAGTGACACCTGAAACGTAACAGACCGGACCACCCGAGAGTTAAGGTGGACAGCACTTATTGAAACCTTACTGCAGTCATGCTGTTGTAGTCTCTGTCACGCAATTGGTCAGCACGTTTGGCTGTTGACTGAGAGGTTGGTGGTTCGAGCCCACCCAGGGACTCTCAATCCACACATGTGTAGGACTTTGGACTCCCTCCCTTGTATGAACATTTTTCCCCATTGGCGAACTGTTTTTGTGTTGGTGCCAGATGCACTGCTGGCACTGTGGCTAAGCTGGTCAAAGTGCCTGTCTAGTAAACAGGAGATCCTGGGTTCAAATCCCAGCAGTGCCTGGGTGCTTGGTCAGTGAAACTTTGGCAGCTGATTTCTGAACCATGTACTTCTTTTTGTCACTTGCCCTTCAAGAATGAATTGACGTTGCATCCACAGCTGACATGATTGTTGTGGATCCCATTACACCAGAAGGTGCTTGAATCCAAAGAGTATGACATTGTGATGTGTTGTCATTCAGCGCCACTTTGCAGAGGCTCATCCACTTGACAGTTGATTTTTTTTCTCTTACACTGTGTCCCCACGTGGCATTGGTGGTTCACATTTGCCGCACATTTGGGTGCGACACAGACTTCAGACAAGCAAAGAGACTACCATTACCATCTATCAGGGATGGCAACTGAATTAAGAATCAATGCCAGAAACCTGCCACAGGATTTCAGATAATGTTTTGATGCAGACTGGTCATGATGCTTCTGAAGTTCACCAAAGCAGACCTGACTAAAGGTGACTACACTTCCAAAGTTCCCAGTGATGACTGAACCTCTCGCTCCTTGTGTTCCCTGAGAAACTCGGTCAGCTGCGGAATTGACGTACTCCAGCAAAGGAACCAAAATAGTTATGAGACTGAACCTTCTCTGTCAACGCTGTGATGGCAGGGGAATTAGCTCAAATGGTAGAGAGCTCGCTTTGCATGCGAGAGGGAGCGGAATCGATGCCCACATTCTCCAAGAAGTCAAGTGCGTTTTTGTAGAAGAGATGTTGGGATCGGAAATGAGTCCAGGATCTGTCCCTCAGCATCAGACAAATACCCCAAACCTAATCCTGGCTACGTTCTCTGGACTAGTCTCTTGTCATGTAATAGTGAATAAACCCAGTCCTTGATTTATTGTTCCCAAGTACCAAACACTAATCTGAGCCCCAATTTCTATGCCAAATACAGTATTGGTCTAACCCTAAACCCAGTCCACACTCCCTTCTCCAGTTGAGCACCTTATCTTCTTGTGTAGTACTTACCAGAAACTCAAGTCTATCATTTATTGACGGGTTTTATTCGTATTTATGTCGTCAGTCGCTTCAGAATGACAGCAGTTGGCAGATAGCGCTTATGAATGACCCTAACCGTTCGACCGAGGACCAAGACAAATCCCATCTCCACTCAAAACCTGTCCAAATGTCAGTTACCTGACTGGGAGCAGCAATATCTTTTTATTAATAAAATAAATTTGATTAGAGATCAGATGATAGATATTGATGGTAGACTGTCAGATAAAGAACAATATTGTGTAGGATAAACTGTGTAGTTTTCAATTTAAGAGGATAAGTGTAGATGAGGTAGGAAAACTTGCATTCCATTAAAAGCGATAAGCCATGTGGTATTGATAATTTGGATGGTAGGTTACTGAGGGCGGCAGCAAAGTTGATTCAAAGTTGAATGAGGACAACTCACAAGGTCAAATCTTCTGGCATACTGTACTTGACCTTGCAGAGTGGAGAGCTTCTTCTCTGGCTCTCAACAAAGGCGGTCGCATCTTTCCCCTCTCCTCCCTATCCCTTATCTTCCCTGCTTTGTTGTCCCCTGTCCATCCTGTCGATGGAGTTTGACTTGATTCTTTGTCACGCAGTCTGAAATTGGCAAACTGAGAAATTCTGATTGAGTGACCAATGCAGTGTGTCTATTTTAATACATTTCGTCTCAACTCATGTTGAAAAAGGACAGAGCCATTTCCGTGAGAGCACAAGACCCCTGGATTGTACCCAAAAATACTTTGCGTTCATCAAAGAGTAAAGCTGGTGTCCTGGTTTGCAATGTTGTTTGATTGTTACACCAGAAGGTGCGAGTCACATCCAAAACAAAGGGCATGCTGGAAGCATAGCATGCATTAGTATGGCTTCAACTGAACAGAAGTTGGCAGGGTGTGAGTCTCTGTGGCGGTCAGCGCGCTCTCTGGGTGCATCAGTGTCAGTGTTCATTCATGTTTGCGCTCCACTCTTGCACAGCACTTGTGTGGTTCCCAATTGGCAAACTGTGTGTCAATGTGCCCTACAAAGACAATACCCTTGTGTATTTGAACATTTGCAGGTTTAAGAAATCAGACCACATTAGCCAAATATCTTCTGGACAAAAGAGTGGTCAGACAAGACAAAGTTTGAGCCAGTCACCTGAACATTAGACTTTTGATCTGAGTGTCCGGGATTCAAGTCCCTGTTCAGGTGACCAGTGATAGGGTCTGAGGTCCACTTGCAAACGCCTCCTTTTTACCCACAAAATACAAGGGCAACAGGACAATCCCTTGGTACTTTATGGAAATGATGTGAGGTGCCTGGCTTTTAACTAGAAGTGGAAAGACTTGTGTAGCCCCTCACACAAACCATGTGTCTTCCTCCCATGCACATGTTGCCAGGTGATCCTTGACATCAGCAAAGTTTTGTCATTCAGCGCCACTTTGCAGAGGCACATCCACTCGACCATTTAATTTGTTCTCCGACAGGGTTTCCCAACGTGGCATTGGTGGTTCAGTGGTAGAATTCTCGCTTGCCAAGCGGGAGGCCCGGGTCCGATTCCCGGCCAATGCAGTATATCTCAGCTTTTACCTTTCTTTAGAGCTCATGTTGAAAAAGTACAAAGGCTCTTTTCCTGCGAAAGGGCAGAATTCAAAGGGACCTGGTGATTCACCCATGCCACAGAGGAGAGAGAGGAGAAAGGAAAAAATAAAAGAAAGAAGAGCAAGTGTACAAGAGGTCGAACAACTGATACGTAGATGTAGGGGAGAGAGATAACACGACACAAACAGACGGATCAAGGAGGGAAGTGGAACCGAGTTATTTGATGGATGACACACATGGGGAAGACCTGGTTACGACGCCCACGTTACCTCCGATAGGTAGTGGAAGAAGAGTCGACATATACACAGAGATGATGGAAGAACAGAATATGGAATTGGAATTAGAGGATACAGAGAGCACTCCGGATTCGGAATCAGCGAGAGAGGAAGACACTCAGGAATCCGAGGAAGAAGAGGATTGTGCACCCACCCCGGAATGGCCGAGATTCGGAGTAACGAGACATGCAAATACCAACCGAAAAAACACACAATGGGAAATGACAGTCAACAAACGGTGGTTGATTTTGGGAGACTCGAATCTGTCCAGGTTCCCACAACACACTCTCCCGAATTTGCAGATAGATACCTTCCCGGGGGCCACATTTTGCAATGCCGAACTATTGATGGCGAAGGCGAAGGTGGTGGGGATAGTGGAGAAAGTAGTGTTGTCAGCTGGAATCAACTGCAAAGACAAAAATGTCAGGGCCACAGCCTGCAAACAATTGCAGGGTGCGTTCAAGGAAGCCAAGAAACGGTTTCCACATGCAGATATCTGGATCCCGTTGATCAACTTCTCCACCGACCTCCAGGAAGAGCATCAGGGGGTACTGTTGCAGATGAACGAGCATATTTCCCAGCATATGCCCTTCATCCCCCTACTGCCGGAGGTGCATTTTGAGACAGTGAGGGATTGCATTCACTGGATCGATTTGACAGCATTACACATGCTGGAAAATTGGATCGATTATTTAAACTTGTGTCCCCCTTAAACCTTGAAGGGAGGGGGATACCGGAGACACAGCCCAGAGGGGCGGAGAATGTAGTGGTTTTGACCAAGGATTTCTACCCTACGGAGGCACACTTAAAATTATTAGGCAAGGGGTTGACATTCGTACCTACAATTGACTTATACAAAAATCGAAAAATTCAAAGGAAATTGGACGTACAGGATTACCACCGGAAATGTAGAATTATGGAATATTTTGATGGTAGGGCGGAGCAGGAACGACGACCGTTCTCGGGGCCGTCCACTTGGTTGCCACCCCCGGAAATGATGTCACCGGAACTAAAAGCACTGATTGAGGGTGACCAAAAAGATCTGGCACGTTTCGGATGGACACGACAAGAGAGACCAAATATCCCCCAGGCCGAGGTAAAGGCGTTAAGGGAATTGATGTCTCACAAACATAATAATAAAACCGGCAGATAAAGGAAGTTTGGTAGTAATTATGGGACGAGAACAATACATTCAAGAAGTTTATCGACAATTAAAGGATCAGGAATACTATAAAAAATTAGACGGCCTGATTTATTTGGAAACCATCCTAATGGTTCAAAGAATTATGATGGAATTGTATTGAAAAAAAAAACTGGAAACCGGGGAACCGAGGGCAAGGAGATTTTATATTTTACCCAAAATTCATAAAAAGCCAGAACAATGGAATCTGCCGTTTGTGACTCCACCAGGCAGGCCTATCGTTTCTGATTGCGGAGGCGAGACCTACGGAACAGCGCAATACATTGACCATTTTTTTAACCCTTTATCGACCAAACACCCGGCGTATGTCAAAGACACTTATCATTTCATCGAATTAGTTAAAAACTTTAAAATCCCAGTGAATTAATTTTTCTTTTCCCTTGACGTTAACAACATGTACACGAACGTAGACACGAAAGCCGGACTATCAGCAGTCAAATACATATTTAATAAATACCCAGATAGGAGAAGACCGGACGAGGCCATTTTGGAATTATTGGAAATAAATTTAACCCGGAACGACTTTGAATTCAACTCTGAACTTTATTTGCAAATTAAGGGAACGGCGATGGGGAAAAGGTTCTCCCCTGCATATGAAAACTTTTATATGGCCACGTGGGAGGAGGAGGCCTTAGGAAAATGCCCGATACGGCCGTACACTATTTAAGGTATTTGGACGATATATGGGGCATTTGGTCGGGATCAAGGGAAGACTTTCTAAAATTCATAGACATTCTAAATTTACACAATCCCTCCATAAAATTAAAATACAAAATCAATGACAATTCAATCAATTTTTTTGGACACCACGGTGTATAAGGGACCCAAATTCTGGACAAACAATACATTGGACATTAAAGTTTTCTTTAAAGAAACGGACATGCACGCACTTCTGTTCAAGAATAGTTTTCACCCAAAACATACCTTTAGAGGCATAGTTAAATCCCAACTGTTACGATTTGACCGTATTTGTACACAGGAGGAGGATTTTTGGGAAACAGTAAGGATTCTATTTAAGACATTAAGACAAAGAGGGCATAGAAGGCCAATGTTGCAACATTGTCTGAAGACTTTCAGGGACAGAACAAGAAAGTATGATACAAGAGGCATCCCGATAATTACCTTTTTTTCCACGGCAAGTAGGGTAATCACCTCAATAATAAAGAAAAACTACAAAGAGAAAATTGGGAACATGGATGCCTGGTGAAGATATACCCCCATCAGAGCCTACACAAAAACACAAAAGCCTCAGATATATGTTGGTCAACGCAAGACTAAAGCCATTCCGGAAAGACAGCAAGGAACCCGCACTTTGGGGACATCCAATTGTGTATATGTATTATTTTGTGCCAGATGTAAAAAACAATATGTCGGCGAGACCAAAAAATCATTCAAAACCAGAATGTGGCAACATAGATATAATATTAAAAACAAAAAAGCAATGGATAAGCCATTGGTTCGGCATTTTGGACGACATGGGTTAAGGGAAATCCGAGTTGCGGGGTTGCAAAGTAATTTGGGATGGGAAGACAGGGATAGAAAAAGGGCAGAAAGGAATTGGATTCAGAATCTGGGGACTAAAATGCCGGGGGGACTAAACAAAGCTTAAAAGGAAGAAAGGGTGGGAAGGAAGGTGGATGAACGGGAGGAGGAATGTGGGCCCTAGCCCCAACCCCTAACCCTAACCCTAACCCTAACCCTATCCACAACCCCAACCCTACCCCCAACCCTACCCCTAACCCTAACCCTACCCCCACTCCCAACCCTAATCCCAACCCCAACCCCAACCCCAACCCTAACCCAACTAACCCTAACCCTAACCCTAACCTAACCCTAACCCTAACCCTAACTAACCCTACCCCCAACCCCAACCTAACCCTACCCCCAACCCCAACCCTAAGCCTAACCCTTTTTTTTTTTTTTTGCTTATTTTATGTATGTTGTCTATAGACTCCATCCACGTATACATCGGCATTACACCACTACACCCGACAGGACCTTGTGGGCATCGGCTACCGACACAAACTGGCAGTTTGCAGAGACTTTCATCGTCGACACAACATCCCAGACGAACTAGCGAGACCACCGGGCGCTCCGTGGATTGTTGTCGGGTCTGGAAAGAGACGCAGGCGGCGTCGGGAGCGCAAGCAGAAGCGGGGTCGCAGGTCCGGCCTACTGCTACGGCTACAAAACAACCCACATACTAAGCCACCCCTGCCCAGTCTGTATCTCACCAACGCCAGATCCATTACCCACAAAACGGACGACCTGGAGTTACAGCTCGTGGGAAACCGCTACATTCGTGACTGTTGTGTCCTAATCATCACAGAGACCTGGCTCAAACCGACGATCCCCGATGCTAGCGTGCAGCTAGCTGCACTGAAAAGAGAAGCTCTCCAATTTCGTTGTACATCTTGTATAATGACAATAAAGGCCATTCCATTCCATTCATGGGGAAAGGGAAGGAAGGAAAAAGGGATGGATGAGTTAAAATGCAAGTTAAACAAGTTTGATTTAGACACCTTAAAGTTTGAGCGCAAGTTGGAAGTGCCTCACTTTGTATTTTGCTTTCGTTGGATCAACACCAGCTGCATTAGTTGAGTGAATTGATTAGTGGTGTGTTTGCCTGAAGAAGGCCCATTACAGCCGAAACGTCACAAGGACACACCAACCAAGCCTGTTAAGGTCTCCTTTTGTTTCAGAACTTTGTTTACTTGTTTGTTTGTTTGTTTGTTTGCTTGTTTGTTTGTGTGTTTGTTTACTTGTTTATTTTAGTCTTTAAAATTAAAAAATGTCCCAAAAAATTAAAACATTCATATAAAAATCAAGAAAAAATCACAAAACATAAAAAATAATAAAAATATATATACAAATTCATACCCAGTGTACCATCATGGACCCAAGGGAGGGGGGTTGGACACTGGTACAGCACGGGAGAAGTCGTGCCCGTGCCCACAGGAGGGACACATGACCGCAAAGGGCCATCTCCCAGTCCCGACAGGGGGGAGGTCCCAACTGGAGGGGGGCCAGAGTATTCTCTACTGCCCCCCCAATAGAGGGGACAGGGGGGCTCAGCCCTACATGCCTAAGCCTAACCCCTAACCCTAACCCTAACCTAGCCCTAACCCTAGCCCTTGACCCTGCCCTCGCCCTAGCCCTAACCCTAACCCTAACCCTAACCCTAACCCTAACCCTAACCCTAACCCTAACCCTAACCCTAACCTCCAAATTAAAGGGACGGCCTTGGGCAAAAAATTCGCCCCAGCGTACGCCAATATCTTTATGGCCAATTGGGAGGAGGAAGTGCTCGCAAAATGTCAGAAAAAACCCATGCATTATTGGAGATATCTTGATGACATCTGGGGAATGTGGACCGGATCAAGAGAGGAATTTGAAAAATTTGTGGATAATTTGAACTCTCACGATCCTTCGATCAAACTTAAATACAAATTGGACCCAAACTCAATTGATTTCCTGGACACAATCGTCTATAAAGGACCTATATTCGAAAGGAACCAGAGCTTAGACATTGAAGTACATTTCAAAATCACAGACACACATGCCCTATTGTTCAAGTCAAGTCTGCACCCCAAACATACATTCAGGGGAATCGTGAAGTCACAGCT
This sequence comes from Doryrhamphus excisus, assembly GCF_037039965.1. NCBI lineage: Eukaryota > Metazoa > Chordata > Actinopteri > Syngnathiformes > Syngnathidae > Doryrhamphus > Doryrhamphus excisus. The sequence continues at coordinate 7,460,801 of NW_027621862.1, read as the reverse complement.
CATCCGGTTCAAATGGATTTTTACCCAACAAACAGATTTTAAGGAAGCCGTGAAGACCCTCTTCGGGGCGCTACGAAAAAGGGGATATACGAGATCTTTTCTGAGACAGATTTTCAAAACATTCCAAATAGAAAAAGAAAGGGACCACAAGAAAATAATTCCCCTAATAACTTCATTTTCAACAACTAGCCAAATTATTAATAGAAAATTAAAAAACAACTTTGCAGAATTGATAGGAAATCAGGACATAATCCCAAATTCTAAAACAATTTCATCGCACAGGAGGAATAAAAATCAAAAGATATTTTGGTCAGGGCAAAAATACAATCATTGACAAGGGAGAAACCCCACAGCCTAGGAGACAAATTTTGTAGATTCAAATATGTCCGAAATAGGACGGATAAAACCCTAATTCATATCCCACAAAAATGTAGTCCACGGTCTTCTAATTGTGTCTACCTGATATTCTGTACGAGATGCGGAAAACAATATGTGGGTGAGACCAGAAACTCAATTGGTACCCGCATGACACAACATAAATTTAACATTAGGAACAAGAAAGATGTCCATAAACCGGTTACGGAACATTTCCTGTCTCATGGTTGGGACTCCGTGAGGGTTGCAGGACTTGAGAGGAACTTGATCTGGACCGAGGAGCAGAGGAAGAATGCTGAAAGAAGATGGAATTACCTGCTACAGACAAGGAGCCCCCTAGGATTGAATCGAACGTATGCGGAATAAAAACAACTGAATTCTTGAATCCAAAAATAATTGTAATTCACAAACAATTAGATAGAGCAAAATCAACAATTACTTCAAATAAGATACAATTAGATTGAACAAAAACAACTGAATTCATGTACAATTAGAATGATTTATGATACCTCTCAAATCACCGCTACCCTGTTCCCCATGTCCAAGACTTTTCGGCACACCTTGTGGGCTGCACCATCTTTTTGATGGTTGATTTGGCACGGGGCTACCACCAGGTGCCCGTACATCCCGCCGACATCCCAAAGACGGCCGTCATTACACCTGGGCTGTTCGAATTTCTCCGGATGCCGTTTGGACTCAAGAACGCGGCCCAGTCCTTCCAGCGCCTCATGGACTCTGTGCTCAGAGACATGCCGTCCGTTTTCGTGTATTTGGGCGATGTCCTGGTGGCTTGTCCGCCTAAACAAGAGCACCTGTGTCACCTCCGAGAGCTGTTTTCGAGACTCTACAAGAATGGACTGATCATTAATCCAGCAAAGTGCGTCTTCGGTGTCCCCTCGGTCAAATTCTTGGGGCACCTCGTCAGCGCAGATGATTCTGCGCCACTGCAGGCATTGTCGGCTGAGCTGGTGTACGGGCAGGTCTTGCATGTCCCCAGGGACTTCATTCTGGACGCCACCGCACCCTGGTCCGCTGCCCTACAGAGGTCCACCCTGCAGGAGGCTTTGGACACCTTTAAACCCATCCCTGCATCACACCACGGCACGGTGGACCCACATGTTCCCACTGCCCTGGGCACGGCACGTTTTGTGTTTGTCCGCCACGACGCGCACCGTGGGCCTTTACGCCCACCCTATGACGGACCATACAGGGTGCTGGAGCACGGCAACAAGTATTTTGTTTTGGACATGGGTGGCCGACGGGAGACTGTCTCGGTGGACCGGCTGAAGGTTGCGCTGGTGGACGACACCCAACCCCTGACACTGGCGGAGCCCCCTCACTGGGGTAGGCCCCCGCTCTTTGGCAAGGCGCCCCCTGCTGGGCCAGGCGTGCCGACCCCCGCATGGAAAATCTTGTCCCCTTCACCACACCCTTCTCCCCTGCCGCAAGTAGTGCGCACACGGCAGGGCCGTGCGGTTGTCCCTGCACGCACCGACAATTTTGACTATGGGTGAATTCTGTGGGGGCTTGTGTAGTGGTAGGTTACCGGGACATAATTCACCCCAGAACGCTCGATAGGGGAGGGTTTGCCACCCGGAGGGGTGGGCGCAAGGGACGGGGGTTTTCCACTTTCTGTTGTGGTTGAGAGACGGATGTCACGCCCTGTGTGGGTTCGTGCGTGACAGTCTGTCTATGTTCCCTGTCTGGGCTATGGTTTCCCTTTTGAACACTCTGGTTTTGTATTGGACTTCCTGTTTTGCCGCCTCTGCCTTTGTTGCCATAGCCACCCACACCTGTCCCTAAGTTGTGCTGTCTATTTAGTTCAGGTGTGTGCTTCTCCTTTTGTTGGATCATTGTTAGTTTGTCCTACTGCTACCTGAGTTGCCTTTTTCTGCTGCTGCTATTATAGCGAAAATAAATATTATTTACCTGCAATTGGTCTTGCTCTCTTCATCCTGGGGTCGCACCGCAACACAGACATGCCGTACCGTGACAGAATGATCCAACCAAGTGACGACGACCTTGCGGAGAGCGATTTTTGGACCTGGAAGCTCCTGAAGGCCAACGAGGACGAGGAGATGGCGATGCCGCCATGGGAGATGGAGGACTTTGTGCGCGGTTCGGACGACACGTTCGTCGCTACAGCGTGGCTGTATCCCGGACCCACCGACGACGCTCCAAACCCTTTGCGACGCCGACGCAAGCTGCAGCGCCACAGAGTGACGCCTAGCTTGTCTTCCCCTCCACGCCAAGTCGAGGTGCACCCGCCCTCATGCCCTGCCGGCTTCGACGAACCCGACGACGATCTCGCAGAGCTCGACGAATGGAACCGGCAGTTCTTCAAGGCGATGGAGCAGGAATGTGCAAGGTACACGCCGCAGGAGCTGGAGACCATGGTGTGGGGGCCGGACGGCACCCTAGTGCCCATGGCGTCGGTGTTCCCGGTAGCCGCTGCACACCCTCCGACGCGGCGGCATCGCCGGCGCACGGCACATCGCCAAGAGGTGTGGCCGCCCTCTTCCGCCTTGCCATGTCACGCCACGGCACAGCTCAACCCTCTCGCTGTTGCCGAGTCGCAGCCCGTCGTGCATTCCCCGATGGCTTCCGTGCCAAGTAGCGAGGCGCCCCAGATTCCTCCAGTGCCCAAGCCACGCAGCCCCAGGTGTTTCCAAGACCCGGCTCCCGTGCCAAGCTGCGTGGCCTCTCAGATTCCTCCAGTGCCCAAGCCATGCAGCCCCAGGTGTTTCCTAGACTCGGCTCCCGTGCCAAGCTGCGTGGCCTCTCAGATTCTTCCAGTGCCCAAGCCACGCAGCCCCAGGTGTTTCCAAGACCCGGCTCCCGTGCCAAGCTGCGTGGCGTCACAGATTCCTCCAGTGCCCAAGCCATGCAGCCCCAGGTGTTTCCTAGACTCAGCTCCCGTGCCAAGCTGCGTGGCCTCTCAGATTCTTCCAGTGCCCAAGCCACGCAGCCCCAGGTGTTTCCAAGACCCGGCTCCCGTGCCAAGCTGCGCGGCGTCCCTGATCCCGCCCGTGCCCAAGCCACGCAGCTTCAAGCCCAAACAAGTGGCTGCGGCCGGGACTGCTGACCTGGAAGAGCCAGTGACCCTCCTCCAAGCCTCCCTCCTCCCTTCCCTGGTTTCGGCTCCCTCTGATGACAGCGTCTGGGATCCGCCTTCGAGAGGGGGGGCTAGTACCACCTGCTGGGCTATGCTGGAAGCACAGCCCAGCCCGCCAATGGAAAGGGAGGATGGCGCCACCTGCTGAGGGAGTGAGGGGGCACAGCCCACTCCACCTGCAAGACGAGGAGCAGGGCTTGCTGGAGCAGATGGAGAGGCTCTGGCATGGACGACGCCTGCTGCTTCAGCGTCTCCGCGTCAGGGCCGGACGCCTGCTTCTTCGCCGTCTCCGCGTCAGGGCCGGACGCCTGCTTCTTCGCCGTCTCCGCGTCAGAGCCGGACGCCGCCTACCTTTAGACTTTCTGCCGGGGCCTAGATTCTGCACCCAGGGAGCCCCCCTGAGGATGCCTACCTCGCGCTTGGTCGAGGGCGCCCCCCGGAGGGTGTTTACCGACCCGACCATTCCCTCCATCATGTGGAGGGGTCTTGCTGGCTCCGCCGGGCCTGCTGCTCCGGCCGGCCCCAAGAAGGGTCCCGTCGGCGACCCACCTCCGGTCCCCCCACCACCCATCCCTCTTTGAGAATTGTTTTGGACGTCTAGGATCCATCCTTGAGGGGGGTGTACTGTCACGCCCTGTGTGGGTTGCTGCGTGACAGTCTGTCTATGTTCCCTGTCTGGGCTATGGTTTCCCTTTTGAACACTCTGGTTTTGTATTGGACTTCCTGTTTTGCCGCCTCTGCCTTTGTTGCCATAGCCACCCACACCTGTCCCTAATTTGTGCTGTCTATTTAGTTCACGTGTGTGCTTCTCCTTTTGTTGGATCATTGTTAATTTGTCCTACTGCCTTTTTCTGCTGCTGCTATTATAGCGAAAATAAATATTATTTACCTGCTATTGGTCCTGCTCTCTGCATCCTGGGGTCGCACCGCAACACAGACATGCTGTACCGTGACAACGGGGCTTTCATGTCTTACGTAGCAAAAGGTGCAAGTTAATGTTTGCAAGAAAAATAAAGTTTTCTCCCAAATGACACTCCGCCTCAGACTCCAGTTCTTCGGCGCTTCAATATATATATATATATATATATATATATATACATATGTGTATATATAGAACTTTTCCTGCAAAGACATGCCATACAAAGTGCTTTACAGAATTGAAAAAATTACCACAATTAAAAGGAAAAAACAAAGAAACAAAAGAAAGCCCCTCCTTCCTATATACATATGTATATATATAACAATAACAATTAATACCCGGTGTACCAACATGGACCCAAGGGAGGGGGGTTGGACACTGGTGCAGCACGGGAGGCGTCATGCCCGTGCTCGCAAGAGGGATGTACGATGGCGGAGGGCCGTCTCCCAGTCCCGACAGGGCGGAGGTCCAAACTGGAGGGGGGCCAGAGCATTTTCTGCTGTCCCCCCGAATAGAGGGGGCAGGGGGGCTCAGCCCTACGCGCTTAACCCTAACCCTAACATTTGCTTTATGCTTTTGTTTGGGACTTATAACACCAAGTCGAAGGTCTGGAGGAACCCAAAATTTTAATTTGAACTCTAAAGCTAAATTTGATCATTGGAAAAACCTATATAAACTGGAAAAATTGACAAGAATACACACATTTGGAAACAAGACTTTATTGGACATATGCTGGTTGGGGGAAACAAAAGACACACTTAAACTAAAAACCCTAACCCTAACCCTAAAAATCCCCAGAATGAAGTCACACGAGTGCCACACAGACCGACTCCTTGAGACAACCAGAGTACATTCTCTGAATTTGGACACAGGTCCAGTGGCTGGGTTTGTTGCGGGCGACCTGATGAGACCACCACTTAGCATGTGGCATGTGCGAGAGACTCGTCCGGGCGAGACCGGTCCAATTCATACTTACCTGGCAGGGGAGATACCATGATCAAGAAGGTGGTTCACCCAGGGCGAGGCTCAGCCTTTGCACCTGGGTTGAGCTGACCTCTGCGAATTCCCCAATTGTGGGAATCTCGACTGCATAATTTGTGATAGTGGGGGACTGCGTTCGCGCTCTCCCCTGATCCCGTGTTTAAAACAAGAGGCAGGTGCAGCGCCGTGCCGAGCTCCTTGGCTTGCGAGTGCAGCCGGACTCGAGCAAGAAACGACCAGCCCAGCACTACCAACGCTTGCTGGAAAGGTCTGCCCGTCCGCGGGAGACAGCCAACCAACCAACCAACCAGCCGAGAGGCCGATCTGCTCTCAGTCAGGAAACCTCAATGTAAAACGGCAACCAGGCGGAGAAAGGGGCGTCGGCCAAGCGCCTCCACTTTACCAGCACACCGGAACCACTGGCCACAGTGGACGAGGTGGCCGTCAGAAACAACCGTCCAACTCAAGCGGAAGTGGCTCAAATTGCTGTTGTCGCTCTCAGCGGCCTTCCCAGCCGCAGAGGCAACTGCTTCGGATCTTTATGTCCAAGGAAGGCAAGCAGCGACACCCAAGATGGAAGCCACAACATTGTGGTTCATGGTAAACCTACCCGCACAGGCCAGCTCCTGCACTTTGAGTCCCTTCGCCCACTGGAACCCGAGCCAGAAGCTGTCAGAAGCGCAAACAAGAGAGCAGAAAATACCGGGTCACTCGCTCACCGAGGGGGCAGACGCACAAGTTACAGGCTCTGACCGCCTGTGGCTATCCCACGTGGGTTTTTTTTTTCTTTTTTTGTCATATCCAACACACAAAGGGCCACCAAACCCGACCCTGAGAAGCCAAACGGAAGACGGAAAAGCCCCTTATGCCACTGGTTTGTGGAGGAAACTTGGAAGGCCTCCACCAGACAAGATCATTGTGTCAGATTCCATCCAGCAGTTGATCAATGCGACACTCACAGGGCCCCGGGAAGCGCGCACGAAACCTGAGAATCAGGAGCCGGTGGGAGACTGCAGGAGGCAAGGCTGACAAAAAGTGGCTGACACCCTCTGGAGACCGGCTGCTGCGAGGGAAGTGGGGTCCACGGAGTGCGCAGACACAGTGCCCCGCTACCACGAGCCATTTCCTCTGCAGAACTACTGCTCAGGGGGCACCAAACGTGAGCACGTTCTGTGCATTTCTTTCAGCACCATCCACAAGATGCACCCTGCCAGAGTCTGCTGTTGCTGTTTACACAAGAAGGATTAGTGCACCGTTCCTGGAAGCGCTGCAATACCAGGTCGATGCGTGGAGAGGATGGCGCAAGCCCCAATCGCAGCTCCCTGTTCCAAAAAGCAATTTAATATGTAGTCCCCTGTTGGGGGACGTATCAGATATTAAACTGATAAGAACAGATACTAAACTTGATCTTAGCCAAAAGGCCGAGAAGCGATGCCAGAGGGCGCTCGTAGGGGAGGAGGGCACTTCTGGCATGACAAGCTAAAGGACCGGTTGCACGCATGTTGGAATAAAATGTAGACGGAACAAACATAGCGTCAGTTATCACCCTTATATCCATTCACTTAGACAATAGAAAGTGTTTGAATGTGCTGAAGAAGAAATGTTCCCGTGACCCTGATCAGAGACCCCCAGCGAGCCCCAGGTCCTGGAGGTGCCTGAAAGCGCCAACAGCGACCCTGCAGATGTTCACGTTAATCCTGCAAGAATGTGTCAAGAAAAGAACTCGGAAAAACAATTAAAGTAATTACTCTCACATACACACACATAGACAAATAAACACAGCTTGTACAACTGCCTCCCCCCAGTGTTGCACGACCATGTAGTAGGGGACCCCTGAAAGAGAATAAAAAGGAAGGGGCGTGAACTGCATATTCATAGTAGAGCGGCATGCCACTGGGTATGTGGTTTCACTGTCCTCGCTGCGAGTAACTTTGAATATTGTTGTCTGTCTCTTCTGTATTTCTGCATTTAAGTGTTTTTTACAAGTGTCACAGGAGTTTGAACCTTACAACCCACTGACTCATGACGACCTCGCACGTCTACACGTGTTAGGTTTAACATATTGGCCTCTCATGTTACATGGTGTGACTAGGCACATGGAGTCAGTACTCCACTCCCAATTGAACGTCTGCAGCAACTGCACTAAGCCACTTGCTGCCGCTGCCTTTGCTCAGAATGAAGTCACACGAGTGCCACACAGACCGACTCCTTGAGACAACCAGAGTACATTCTCTGAATTTGGACACAGGTCCAGTGGCTGGGCTTGTTGCGGGCGACCTGATGAGACCACCACTTAGCATGTGGCATGTGCGAGAGACTCGTCCGGGCGAGACCGGTCCAATTCATACTTACCTGGCAGGGGAGATACCATGATCAAGAAGGTGGTTCACCCAGGGCGAGGCTCAGCCATTGCACCTGGGTTGAGCTGACCTCTGCGAATTCCCCAAATGTGGGAATCTCGACTGCATAATTTGTGATAGTGGGGGACTGCGTTCGCGCTCTCCCCTGATCCCGTGTTTAAAACAAGAGGCAGGTGCAGCGCCGTGCCGAGCTCCTTGGCTTGCAAGTGCAGCCGGACTCGAGCAAGAAACGACCAGCCCAGCACTACCAACGCTTGCTGGAAAGGTCTGCCCGTCCGCGGGAGACAACCAACCAACCAACCAACCAGCCGAGAAGCCGATCTGCTCTCAGTCAGGAAACCTCAATGTAAAACGGCAACCAGGCGGAGAAAGGGGCGTCGGCCAAGCGCCTCCACTTTACCAGCACACCGGAACCACTGGCCACAGTGGACGAGGTGGCCGTCAGAAACAACCGTCCAACTCAAGCGGAAGTGGCTCAAATTGCTGTTGTCGCTCTCAGCGGCCTTCCCAGCCGCAGAGGCAACTGCTTCGGATCTTTTTGTCCAAGGAAGGCAAGCAGCGACACCCAAGATGGAAGCCACAATATTGTGGTTCATGGTAAACCTACCCGCACAGGCCAGCTCCTGCACTTTGAGTCCCTTCGCCCACTGGAACCCGAGCCAGAAGCTGTCAGAAGCGCAAACAAGAGAGCAGAAAATACCGGGTCACTCGCTCACCGAGGGGGCAGACGCACAAGTTACAGGCTCTGACCGCCTGTGGCTATCCCACGTGGGTTTTTTTTTCTTTTTTTGTCATATCCAACACACAAAGGGCCACCAAACCCGACCCTGAGAAGCCAAACGGAAGACGGAAAAGCCCCTTATGCCACTGGTTTGTGGAGGAAACTTGGAAGGCCTCCACCAGACAAGATCATTGTGTCAGATTCCATCCAGCAGTTGATCAATGCGACACTCACAGGGCCCCGGGAAGCGCGCACGAAACCTGAGAATCAGGAGCCGGTGGGAGACTGCAGGAGGCAAGGCTGACAAAAAGTGGCTGACACCCTGTGGAGACCGGCTGCTGCGAGGGAAGTGGGGTCCACGGAGTGTGCAGACACAGTGCCCCGCTACCACGAGCCATTTCCTCTGCAGAACTACTGCTCAGGGGGCACCAAACGTGAGCACGTTCTGTGCATTTCTTTCAGCACCATCCACAAGATTGTCTGCTGTTGCTGTTTACACAAGAAGGATTAGTGCACCGTTCCTGGAAGCGCTGCAATACCAGGTCGATGCGTGGAGCGGATGGCGCAAGCCCCAATCGCAGCTCCCTGTTCCAAAAAGCAATTTAATATTTAGTCCCCTGTTGGGGGACGTATCAGATATTACACTGATAAGAACAGATACTACACTTGATCTTAGCCAAAAGGCCGAGAAGCGATGCCAGAGGGCGCTTGTAGGGGAGGAGGGCACTTCTGGCATGACAAGCTAAAGGACCGGTTGCACGCATGTTGGAATAAAATGTAGACGGAACAAACATAGCGTCAGTTATCACCCTTATATCCATTCACTTAGACAATAGAAAGTGTTTGAATGTGCTGAAGAAGAAATGTTCCCGTGACCCTGATCAGAGACCCCCAGCGAGCCCCAGGTCCTGGAGGTGCCTGAAAGCGCCAACAGCGACCCTGCAGATGTTCACGTTAATCCTGCAAGAATGTGTCAAGAAAAGAACTCGGAAAAACAATTAAAGTAATTACTCTCACATACACACACATAGACAAATAAACACAGCTTGTACAACTGCCTCCCCCCAGTGTTGCACGACCATGTAGTAGGGGACCCCTGAAAGAGAATAAAAAGGAAGGGGCGTGAACTGCATATTCATAGTAGAGCGGCATGCCACTGGGTATGTGGTTTCACTGTCCTCGCTGCGAGTAACTTTGAATATTGTTGTCTGTCTCTTCTGTATTTCTGCATTTAAGTGTTTTTTACAAGTGTCACAGGAGTTTGAACCTGACAACCCACTGACTCATGACGACCTCGCACGTCTACACGGGTTAGGTTTAACATATTGGCCTCTCATGTTACATGGTGTGACTAGGCACATGGAGTCAGTACTCCACTCCCAATTGAACGTCTGCAGCAACTGCACTAAGCCACTTGCTGCCGCTGCCTTTGCTCAGAATGAAGTCACACGAGTGCCACACAGACCGACTCCTTGAGACAACCAGAGTACATTCTCTGAATTTGGACACAGGTCCAGTGGCTGATAAGAACAGATACTACACTTGATCTTAGCCAAAAGGCCGAGAAGCGATGCCAGAGGGCGCTTGTAGGGGAGGAGGGCACTTCTGGCATGACAAGCTAAAGGACCGGTTGCACGCATGTTGGAATAAAATGTAGACGGAACAAACATAGCGTCAGTTATCACCCTTATATCCATTCGCTTAGACAATAGAAAGTGTTTGAATGTGCTGAAAAAGAAATGTTCCCGTGACCCTGATCAGAGACCCCCAGCGAGCCCCAGGTCCTGGAGGTGCCTGAAAGCGCCAACAGCGACCCTGCAGATGTTCACGTTAATCCTGCAAGAATGTGTCAAGAAAAGAACTCGGAAAAACAATTAGAGTAATTACTCTCACATACACACACATAGACAAATAAACACAGCTTGTACAACTGCCTCCCCCCAGTGTTGCACGACCATGTAGTAGGGGACCCCTAAAAGAGAATAAAAAGGAAGGGGCGTGAACTGCATATTCATAGTAGAGCGGCATGCCACTGGGTATGTGGTTTCACTGTCCTCGCTGTGAGTAACTTTGAATATTGTTGTCTGTCTCTTCTGTATTTCTGCATTTAAGTGTTTTTTACAAGTGTCACAGGAGTTTGAACCTGACAACCCACTGACTCATGACGACCTCGCACGTCTACACGTGTTAGGTTTAACATATTGGCCTCTCATGTTACATGGTGTGACTAGGCACATGGAGTCAGTACTCCACTCCCAATTGAACGTCTGTAGCAACTGCACTAAGCCACTTGCTGCCGCTGCCTTTGCTCAGAATGAAGTCACACGAGTGCCACACAGACCGACTCCTTGAGACAACCAGAGTACATTCTCTGAATTTGGACACAGGTCCAGTGGCTGGGCTTGTTGCGGGCGACCTGATGAGACCACCACTTAGCATGTGGCATGTGCGAGAGACTCGTCCGGGCGAGACCGGTCCAATTCATACTTACCTGGCAGGGGAGATACCATGATCAAGAAGGTGGTTCACCCAGGGCGAGGCTCAGCCTTTGCACCTGGGTTGAGCTGACCTCTGCGAATTCCCCAATTGTGGGAATCTCGACTGCATAATTTGTGATAGTGGGGGACTGCGTTCGCGCTCTCCCCTGATCCTGTGTTTAAAACAAGAGGCAGGTGCAGCGCCGTGCCGAGCTCCTTGGCTTGCAAGTGCAGCCGGACTCGAGCAAGAAACGACCAGCCCAGCACTACCAACGCTTGCTGGAAAGGTCTGCCCGTCCGCGGGAGACAACCAACCAACCAGCCGAGAGGCCGATCTGCTCTCAGTCAGGAAACCTCAATGTAAAACGGCAACCAGGCGGAGAAAGGGGCGTCGGCCAAGCGCCTCCACTTTACCAGCACACCGGAACCACTGGCCACAGTGGACGAGGTGGCCGTCAGAAACAACCGTCCAACTCAAGCGGAAGTGGCTCAAATTGCTGTTGTCGCTCTCAGCGGCCTTCCCAGCCGCAGAGGCAACTGCTTCGGATCTTTATGTCCAAGGAAGGCAAGCAGCGACACCCAAGATGGAAGCCACAACATTGTGGTTCATGGTAAACCTACCCGCACAGGCCAGCTCCTGCACTTTGAGTCCCTTCGCCCACTGGAACCCGAGCCAGAAGCTGTCAGAAGCGCAAACAAGAGAGCAGAAAATACCGGGTCACTCGCTCACCGAGGGGGCAGACGCACAAGTTACAGGCTCTGACCGCCTGTGGCTATCCCACGTGGGTTTTTTTTTCTTTTTTTGTCATATCCAACACACAAAGGGCCACCAAACCCGACCCTGAGAAGCCAAACGGAAGACGGAAAAGCCCCTTATGCCACTGGTTTGTGGAGGAAACTTGGAAGGCCTCCACCAGACAAGATCATTGTGTCAGATTCCATCCAGCAGTTGATCAATGCGACACTCACAGGGCCCCGGGAAGCGCGCACGAAACCTGAGAATCAGGAGCCGGTGGGAGACTGCAGGAGGCAAGGCTGACAAAAAGTGTCTGACACCCTCTGGAGACCGGCTGCTGCGAGGGAAGTGGGGTCCACGGAGTGTGCAGACACAGTGCCCCGCTACCACGAGCCATTTCCTCTGCAGAACTACTGCTCAGGGGGCACCAAACGTGAGCACGTTCTGTGCATTTCTTTCAGCACCATCCACAAGATTGTCTGCTGTTGCTGTTTACACAAGAAGGATTAGTGCACCGTTCCTGGAAGCGCTGCAATACCAGGTCGATGCGTGGAGCGGATGGCGCAAGCCCCAATCGCAGCTCCCTGTTCCAAAAAGCAATTTAATATTTAGTCCCCTGTTGGGGGACGTATCAGATATTACACTGATAAGAACAGATACTACACTTGATCTTAGCCAAAAGGCCGAGAAGCGATGCCAGAGGGCGCTCGTAGGGGAGGAGGGCACTTCTGGCATGACAAGCTAAAGGACCGGTTGCACGCATGTTGGAATAAAATGTAGACGGAACAAACATAGCGTCAGTTATCACCCTTATATCCATTCACTTAGACAATAGAAAGTGTTTGAATGTGCTGAAGAAGAAATGTTCCCGTGACCCTGATCAGAGACCCCCAGCGAGCCCCAGGTCCTGGAGGTGCCTGAAAGCGCCAACAGCGACCCTGCAGATGTTCACGTTAATCCTGCAAGAATGTGTCAAGAAAAGAACTCGGAAAAACAATTAAAGTAATTACTCTCACATACACACATAGACAAATAAACACAGCTTGTACAACTGCCTCCCCCCAGTGTTGCACGACCATGTAGTAGGGGACCCCTGAAAGAGAATAAAAAGGAAGGGGCGTGAACTGCATATTCATAGTAGAGCGGCATGCCACTGGGTATGTGGTTTCACTGTCCTCGCTGCGAGTAACTTTGAATATTGTTGTCTGTCTCTTCTGTATTTCTGCATTCAAGTGTTTTTACAAGTGTCACAGGAGTTTGAACCTGACAACCCTCTGACTCATGACGACCTCGCACGTCTACACGTGTTAGGTTTAACATATTGGCCTCTCATGTTACATGGTGTGACTAGGCACATGGAGTCAGTACTCCACTCCCAATTGAACGTCTGCAGCAACTGCACTAAGCCACTTGCTGCCGCTGCCTTTGCTCATAATGAAGTCACACGAGTGCTACACAGACCGACTCCTTGAGACAACCAGAGTACATTCTCTGAATTTGGACACAGGTCCAGTGGCTGATAAGAACAGATACTACACTTGATCTTAGCCAAAAGGCCGAGAAGCGATGCCAGAGGGCGCTCGTAGGGGAGGAGGGCACTTCTGGCATGACAAGCTAAAGGACCGGTTGCACGCATGTTGGAATAAAATGTAAACGGAACAAACATAGCGTCAGTTATCACCCTTATATCCATTCGCTTAGACAATAGAAAGTGTTTGAATGTGCTGAAGAAGAAATGTTCCCGTGACCCTGATCAGAGACCCCCAGCGAGCCCCAGGTCCTGGAGGTGCCTGAAAGCGCCAACAGCGACCCTGCAGATGTTCACGTTAATCCTGCAAGAATGTGTCAAGAAAAGAACTCGGAAAAACAATTAAAGTAATTACTCTCACATACACACATAGACAAATAAACACAGCTTGTACAACTGCCTCCCCCCAGTGTTGCACGACCATGTAGTAGGGGACCCCTGAAAGAGAATAAAAAGGAAGGGGCGTGAACTGCATATTCATAGTAGAGCGGCATGCCACTGGGTATGTGGTTTCACTGTCCTCGCTGCGAGTAACTTTGAATATTGTTGTCTGTCTCTTCTGTATTTCTGCATTCAAGTGTTTTTACAAGTGTCACAGGAGTTTGAACCTGACAACCCTCTGACTCATGACGACCTCGCACGTCTACACGTGTTAGGTTTAACATATTGGCCTCTCATGTTACATGGTGTGACTAGGCACATGGAGTCAGTACTCCACTCCCAATTGAACGTCTGCAGCAACTGCACTAAGCCACTTGCTGCCGCTGCCTTTGCTCATAATGAAGTCACACGAGTGCCACACAGACCGACTCCTTGAGACAACCAGAGTACATTCTCTGAATTTGGACACAGGTCCAGTGGCTGATAAGAACAGATACTACACTTGATCTTAGCCAAAAGGCCGAGAAGCGATGCCAGAGGGCGCTTGTAGGGGAGGAGGGCACTTCTGGCATGACAAGCTAAAGGACCGGTTGCACGCATGTTGGAATAAAATGTAGACGGAACAAACATAGCGTCAGTTATCACCCTTATATCCATTCGCTTAGACAATAGAAAGTGTTTGAATGTGCTGAAAAAGAAATGTTCCCGTGACCCTGATCAGAGACCCCCAGCGAGCCCCAGGTCCTGGAGGTGCCTGAAAGCGCCAACAGCGACCCTGCAGATGTTCACGTTAATCCTGCAAGAATGTGTCAAGAAAAGAACTCGGAAAAACAATTAGAGTAATTACTCTCACATACACACACATAGACAAATAAACACAGCTTGTACAACTGCCTCCCCCCAGTGTTGCACGACCATGTAGTAGGGGACCCCTAAAAGAGAATAAAAAGGAAGGGGCGTGAACTGCATATTCATAGTAGAGCGGCATGCCACTGGGTATGTGGTTTCACTGTCCTCGCTGTGAGTAACTTTGAATATTGTTGTCTGTCTCTTCTGTATTTCTGCATTTAAGTGTTTTTTACAAGTGTCACAGGAGTTTGAACCTGACAACCCACTGACTCATGACGACCTCGCACGTCTACACGTGTTAGGTTTAACATATTGGCCTCTCATGTTACATGGTGTGACTAGGCACATGGAGTCAGTACTCCACTCCCAATTGAACGTCTGTAGCAACTGCACTAAGCCACTTGCTGCCGCTGCCTTTGCTCAGAATGAAGTCACACGAGTGCCACACAGACCGACTCCTTGAGACAACCAGAGTACATTCTCTGAATTTGGACACAGGTCCAGTGGCTGGGCTTGTTGCGGGCGACCTGATGAGACCACCACTTAGCATGTGGCATGTGCGAGAGACTCGTCCGGGCGAGACCGGTCCAATTCATACTTACCTGGCAGGGGAGATACCATGATCAAGAAGGTGGTTCACCCAGGGCGAGGCTCAGCCATTGCACCTGGGTTGAGCTGACCTCTGCGAATTCCCCAAATGTGGGAATCTCGACTGCATAATTTGTGATAGTGGGGGACTGCGTTCGCGCTCTCCCCTGATCCCGTGTTTAAAACAAGAGGCAGGTGCAGCGCCGTGCCGAGCTCCTTGGCTTGCAAGTGCAGCCGGACTCGAGCAAGAAACGACCAGCCCAGCACTACCAACGCTTGCTGGAAAGGTCTGCCCGTCCGCGGGAGACAACCAACCAACCAACCAGCCGAGAGGCCGATCTGCTCTCAGTCAGGAAACCTCAATGTAAAACGGCAACCAGGCGGAGAAAGGGGCGTCGGCCAAGCGCCTCCACTTTACCAGCACACCGGAACCACTGGCCACAGTGGACGAGGTGGCCGTCAGAAACAACCGTCCAACTCAAGCGGAAGTGGCTCAAATTGCTGTTGTCGCTCTCAGCGGCCTTCCCAGCCGCAGAGGCAACTGCTTCGGATCTTTATGTCCAAGGAAGGCAAGCAGCGACACCCAAGATGGAAGCCACAACATTGTGGTTCATGGTAAACCTACCCGCACAGGCCAGCTCCTGCACTTTGAGTCCCTTCGCCCACTGGAACCCGAGCCAGAAGCTGTCAGAAGCGCAAACAAGAGAGCAGAAAATACCGGGTCACTCGCTCACCGAGGGGGCAGACGCACAAGTTACAGGCTCTGACCGCCTGTGGCTATCCCACGTGGGTTTTTTTTTCTTTTTTTGTCATATCCAACACACAAAGGGCCACCAAACCCGACCCTGAGAAGCCAAACGGAAGACGGAAAAGCCCCTTATGCCACTGGTTTGTGAAGGAAACTTGGAAGGCCTCCACCAGACAAGATCATTGTGTCAGATTCCATCCAGCAGTTGATCAATGCGACACTCACAGGGCCCCGGGAAGCGCGCACGAAACCTGAGAATCAGGAGCCGGTGGGAGACTGCAGGAGGCAAGGCTGACAAAAAGTGGCTGACACCCTCTGGAGACCGGCTGCTGCGAGGGAAGTGGGGTCCACGGAGTGTGCAGACACAGTGCCCCGCTACCACGAGCCATTTCCTCTGCAGAACTACTGCTCAGGGGGCACCAAACGTGAGCACGTTCTGTGCATTTCTTTCAGCACCATCCACAAGATGCACCCTGCCAGAGTCTGCTGTTGCTGTTTACACAAGAAGGAGAAGTGCACCGTTCCTGGAAGCGCTGCAATACCAGGTCGATGCGTGGAGCGGATGGCGCAAGCCCCAATCGCAGCTCCCTGTTCCAAAAAGCAATTTAATATTTAGTCCCCTGTTGGGGGACGTATCAGATATTAAACTGATAAGAACAGATACTACACTTGATCTTAGCCAAAAGGCCGAGAAGCGATGCCAGAGGGCGCTCGTAGGGGAGGAGGGCACTTCTGGCATGACAAGCTAAAGGACCGGTTGCACGCATGTTGGAATAAAATGTAGACGGAACAAACATAGCGTCAGTTATCACCCTTATATCCATTCACTTAGACAATAGAAAGTGTTTGAATGTGCTGAAGAAGAAATGTTCCTGTGACCCTGATCAGAGACCCCCAGCGAGCCCCAGGTCCTGGAGGTGCCTGAAAGCGCCAACAGCGACCCTGCAGATGTTCACGTTAATCCTGCAAGAATGTGTCAAGAAAAGAACTCGGAAAAACAATTAAAGTAATTACTCTCACATACACACACATAGACAAATAAACACAGCTTGTACAACTGCCTCCCCCCAGTGTTGCACGACCATGTAGTAGGGGACCCCTGAAAGAGAATAAAAAGGAAGGGGCGTGAACTGCATATTCATAGTAGAGCGGCATGCCACTGGGTATGTGGTTTCACTGTCCTCGCTGTGAGTAACTTTGAATATTGTTGTCTGTCTCTTCTGTATTTCTGCATTTAAGTGTTTTTTACAAGTGTCACAGGAGTTTGAACCTGACAACCCACTGACTCATGACGACCTCGCACGTCTACACGTGTTAGGTTTAACATATTGGCCTCTCATGTTACATGGTGTGACTAGGCACATGGAGTCAGTACTCCACTCCCAATTGAACGTCTGTAGCAACTGCACTAAGCCACTTGCTGCCGCTGCCTTTGCTCAGAATGAAGTCACACGAGTGCCACACAGACCGACTCCTTGAGACAACCAGAGTACATTCTCTGAATTTGGACACAGGTCCAGTGGCTGGGCTTGTTGCGGGCGACCTGATGAGACCACCACTTAGCATGTGGCATGTGCGAGAGACTCGTCCGGGCGAGACCGGTCCAATTCATACTTACCTGGCAGGGGAGATACCATGATCAAGAAGGTGGTTCACCCAGGGCGAGGCTCAGCCATTGCACCTGGGTTGAGCTGACCTCTGCGAATTCCCCAAATGTGGGAATCTCGACTGCATAATTTGTGATAGTGGGGGACTGCGTTCGCGCTCTCCCCTGATCCCGTGTTTAAAACAAGAGGCAGGTGCAGCGTCGTGCCGAGCTCCTTGGCTTGCAAGTGCAGCCGGACTCGAGCAAGAAACGACCAGCCCAGCACTACCAACGCTTGCTGGAAAGGTCTGCCCGTCCGCGGGAGACAACCAACCAACCAACCAGCCGAGAGGCCGATCTGCTCTCAGTCAGGAAACCTCAATGTAAAACGGCAACCAGGCGGAGAAAGGGGCGTCGGCCAAGCGCCTCCACTTTACCAGCACACCGGAACCACTGGCCACAGTGGACGAGGTGGCCGTCAGAAACAACCGTCCAACTCAAGCGGAAGCGGCTCAAATTGCTGTTGTCGCTCTCAGCGGCCTTCCCAGCCGCAGAGGCAACTGCTTCGGATCTTTATGTCCAAGGAAGGCAAGCAGCGACACCCAAGATGGAAGCCACAACATTGTGGTTCATGGTAAACCTACCCGCACAGGCCAGCTCCTGCACTTTGAGTCCCTTCGCCCACTGGAACCCGAGCCAGAAGCTGTCAGAAGCGCAAACAAGAGAGCAGAAAATACCGGGTCACTCGCTCACCGAGGGGGCAGACGCACAAGTTACAGGCTCTGACCGCCTGTGGCTATCCCACGTGGGTTTTTTTTTCTTTTTTTGTCACATCCAACACACAAAGGGCCACCAAACCCGACCCTGAGAAGCCAAACGGAAGACGGAAAAGCCCCTTATGCCACTGGTTTGTGGAGGAAACTTGGAAGGCCTCCACCAGACAAGATCATTGTGTCAGATTCCATCCAGCAGTTGATCAATGCGACACTCACAGGGCCCCGGGAAGCGCGCACGAAACCTGAGAATCAGGAGCCGGTGGGAGACTGCAGGAGGCAAGGCTGACAAAAAGTGTCTGACACCCTCTGGAGACCGGCTGCTGCGAGGGAAGTGGGGTCCACGGAGTGTGCAGACACAGTGCCCCGCTACCACGAGCCATTTCCTCTGCAGAACTACTGCTCAGGGGGCACCAAACGTGAGCACGTTCTGTGCATTTCTTTCAACACCATCCACAAGATTGTCTGCTGTTGCTGTTTACACAAGAAGGATTAGTGCACCGTTCCTGGAAGCGCTGCAATACCAGGTCGATGCGTGGAGCAGATGGCGCAAGCCCCAATCGCAGCTCCCTGTTCCAAAAAGCAATTTAATATTTAGTCCCCTGTTGGGGGACGTATCAGATATTAAACTGATAAGAACAGATACTACACTTGATCTTAGCCAAAAGGCCGAGAAGCGATGCCAGAGGGCGCTCGTAGGGGAGGAGGGCACTTCTGGCATGACAAGCTAAAGGACCGGTTGCACGCATGTTGGAATAAAATGTAAACGGAACAAACATAGCGTCAGTTATCACCCTTATATCCATTCGCTTAGACAATAGAAAGTGTTTGAATGTGCTGAAGAAGAAATGTTCCCGTGACCCTGATCAGAGACCCCCAGCGAGCCCCAGGTCCTGGAGGTGCCTGAAAGCGCCAACAGCGACCCTGCAGATGTTCACGTTAATCCTGCAAGAATGTGTCAAGAAAAGAACTCGGAAAAACAATTAAAGTAATTACTCTCACATACACACACATAGACAAATAAACACAGCTTGTACAACTGCCTCCCCCCAGTGTTGCACGACCATGTAGTAGGGGACCCCTGAAAGAGAATAAAAAGGAAGGGGCGTGAACTGCATATTCATAGTAGAGCGGCATGCCACTGGGTATGTGGTTTCACTGTCCTCGCTGCGAGTAACTTTGAATATTGTTGTCTGTCTCTTCTGTATTTCTGCATTTAAGTGTTTTTTACAAGTGTCACAGGAGTTTGAACCTGACAACCCACTGACTCATGACGACCTCGCACGTCTACACGTGTTAGGTTTAACATATTGGCCTCTCATGTTACATGGTGTGACTAGGCACATGGAGTCAGTACTCCACTCCCAATTGAACGTCTGCAGCAACTGCACTAAGCCACTTGCTGCCGCTGCCTTTGCTCAGAATGAAGTAACACGAGTGCCACACAGACCGACTCCTTGAGACAACCAGAGTACATTCTCTGAATTTGGACACAGGTCCAGTGGCTGGGCTTGTTGCGGGCGACCTGATGAGACCACCACTTAGCATGTGGCATGTGCGAGAGACTCGTCCGGGCGAGACCGGTCCAATTCATACTTACCTGGCAGGGGAGATACCATGATCAAGAAGGTGGTTCACCCAGGGCGAGGCTCAGCCATTGCACCTGGGTTGAGCTGACCTCTGCGAATTCCCCAAATGTAGGAATCTCGACTGCATAATTTGTGATAGTGGGGGACTGCGTTCGCGCTCTCCCCTGATCCCGTGTTTAAAACAAGAGGCAGGTGCAGCGCCGTGCCGAGCTCCTTGGCTTGCAAGTGCAGCCGGACTCGAGCAAGAAACGACCAGCCCAGCACTACCAACGCTTGCTGGAAAGGTCTGCCCGTCCGCGGGAGACAACCAACCAACCAACCAGCCGAGAGGCCGATCTGCTCTCAGTCAGGAAACCTCAATGTAAAACGGCAACCAGGCGGAGAAAGGGGCGTCGGCAAAGTGCCTGAAATTGCCAACAGCGACCCTGCAGATGTTCACGTTAATCCTGCAAGAATGTGTCAAGAAAAGAACTCGGAAAAACAATTAAAGTAATTACTCTCACATACACACACATAGACAAATAAACACAGCTTGTACAACTGCCTCCCCCCAGTGTTGCACGACCATGTAGTAGGGGACCCCTGAAAGAGAATAAAAAGGAAGGGGCGTGAACTGCATATTCATAGTAGAGCGGCATGCCACTGGGTATGTGGTTTCACTGTCCTTGCTGCGAGTAACTTTGAATATTGTTGTCTGTCTCTTCTGTATTTCTGCATTTAAGTGTTTTTTACAAGTGTCACAGGAGTTTGAACCTGACAACCCACTGACTCATGACGACCTTGCACGTCTACACGTGTTAGGTTTAACATATTGGCCTCTCATGTTACATGGTGTGACTAGGCACATGGAGTCAGTACTCCACTCCCAATTGAACGTCTGTAGCAACTGCACTAAGCCACTTGCTGCCGCTGCCTTTGCTCAGAATGAAGTCACACGAGTGCCACACAGACCGACTCCTTGAGACAACCAGAGTACATTCTCTGAATTTGGACACAGGTCCAGTGGCTGGGCTTGTTGCGGGCGACCTGATGAGACCACCACTTAGCATGTGGCATGTGCGAGAGACTCGTCCGGGCGAGACCGGTCCAATTCATACTTACCTGGCAGGGGAGATACCATGATCAAGAAGGTGGTTCACCCAGGGCGAGGCTCAGCCATTGCACCTGGGTTGAGCTGACCTCTGCGAATTCCCCAAATGTGGGAATCTCGACTGCATAATTTGTGATAGTGGGGGACTGCGTTCGCGCTCTCCCCTGATCCCGTGTTTAAAACAAGAGGCAGGTGCAGCGCCGTGCCGACCTCCTGGCTTGCAAATGCAGCCGGACTCGAGCAAGAAACGACCAGCCCAGCACTACCAACGCTTGCTGGAAAGGTCTGCCCGTCCGCGGGAGACAACCAACCAACCAACCAACCAGCCGAGAGGCCAATCTGCTCTCAGTCAGGAAACCTCAATGTAAAACGGCAACCAGGCGGAGAAAGGGGCGTCGGCCAAGCGCCTCCACTTTACCAGCACACCGGAACCACTGGCCACAGTGGACGAGGTGGCCGTCAGAAACAACCGTCCAACTCAAGCGGAAGCGGCTCAAATTGCTGTTGTCGCTCTCAGCGGCCTTCCCAGCCGCAGAGGCAACTGCTTCGGATCTTTATGTCCAAGGAAGGCAAGCAGCGACACCCAAGATGGAAGCCACAACATTGTGGTTCATGGTAAACCTACCCGCACAGGCCAGCTCCTGCACTTTGAGTCCCTTCGCCCACTGGAACCCGAGCCAGAAGCTGTCAGAAGCGCAAACAAGAGAGCAGAAAATACCGGGTCACTCGCTCACCGAGGGGGCAGACGCACAAGTTACAGGCTCTGACCGCCTGTGGCTATCCCACATGGGTTTTTTTTCTTTTTTTGCCATATCCAACACACAAAGGGCCACCAAACCCGACCCTGAGAAGCCAAACGGAAGACGGAAAAGCCCCTTATGCCACTGGTTTGTGGAGGAAACTTGGAAGGCCTCCACCAGACAAGATCATTGTGTCAGATTCCATCCAGCAGTTGATCAATGCGACACTCACAGGGCCCCGGGAAGCGCGCACGAAACCTGAGAATCAGGAGCCGGTGGGAGACTGCAGGAGGCAAGGCTGACAAAAAGTGGCTGACACCCTCTGGAGACCGGCTGCTGCGAGGGAAGTGGGGTCCACGGAGTGCGCAGACACAGTGCCCCGCTACCACGAGCCATTTCCTCTGCAGAACTACTGCTCAGGGGGCACCAAACGTGAGCACGTTCTGTGCATTTCTTTCAGCACCATCCACAAGATGCACCCTGCCAGAGTCTGCTGTTGCTGTTTACACAAGAAGGAGAAGTGCACCGTTCCTGGAAGCGCTGCAATACCAGGTCGATGCGTGGAGCGGATGGCGCAAGCCCCAATCGCAGCTCCCTGTTCCAAAAAGCAATTTAATATGTAGTCCCCTGTTGGGGGACGTATCAGATATTAAACTGATAAGAACAGATACTACACTTGATCTTAGCCAAAAGGCCGAGAAGCGATGCCAGAGGGTGCTTGTAGGGGAGGAGGGCACTTCTGGCATGACAAGCTAAAGGACCGGTTGCACGCATGTTCGAATAAAATGTAGACGGAACAAACATAGCGTCAGTTATCACCCTTATATCCATTCACTTAGACAATAGAAAGTGTTTGAATGTGCTGAAGAAGAAATGTTCCCGTGACCCTGATACGAGACCCCCAGCGAGCCCCAGGTCCTGGAGGTGCCTGAAAGCGCCAACAGCGACCCTGCAGATGTTCACGTTAATCCTGCAAGAATGTGTCAAGAAAAGAACTCGGAAAAACAATTAAAGTAATTACTCTCACATACACACACATAGACAAATAAACACAGCTTGTACAACTGCCTCCCCCCAGTGTTGCACGACCATGTAGTAGGGGACCCCTGAAAGAGAATAAAAAGGAAGGGGCGTGAACTGCATATTCATAGTAGAGCGGCATGCCACTGGGTATGTGGTTTCACTGTCCTCGCTGCGAGTAACTTTGAATATTGTTGTCTGTCTCTTCTGTATTTCTGCATTTAAGTGTTTTTTACAAGTGTCACAGGAGTTTGAACCTGACAACCCACTGACTCATGACGACCTCGCACGTCTACACGTGTTAGGTTTAACATATTGGCCTCTCATGTTACATGGTGTGACTAGGCACATGGAGTCAGTACTCCACTCCCAATTGAACGTCTGCAGCAACTGCACTAAGCCACTTGCTGCCGCTGCCTTTGCTCAGAATGAAGTCACACGAGTGCCACACAGACCGACTCCTTGAGACAACCAGAGTACATTCTCTGAATTTGGACACAGGTCCAGTGGCTGGGCTTGTTGCGGGCGACCTGATGAGACCACCACTTAGCATGTGGCATGTGCGAGAGACTCGTCCGGGCGAGACCGGTCCAATTCATACTTACCTGGCAGGGGAGATACCATGATCAAGAAGGTGGTTCACCCAGGGCGAGGCTCAGCCATTGCACCTGGGTTGAGCTGACCTCTGCGAATTCCCCAAATGTGGGAATCTCGACTGCATAATTTGTGATAGTGGGGGACTGCGTTCGCGCTCTCCCCTGATCCCGTGCAGCGCCGTGCCGAGCTCCTTGGCTTGCAAGTGCAGCCGGACTCGAGCAAGAAACGACCAGCCCAGCACTACCAACGCTTGCTGGAAAGGTCTGCCCGTCCGCGGGAGACAACCAACCAACCAACCAACCAGCCGAGAGGCCAATCTGCTCTCAGTCAGGAAACCTCAATGTAAAACGGCAACCAGGCGGAGAAAGGGGCGTCGGCCAAGCGCCTCCACTTTACCAGCACACCGGAACCACTGGCCACAGTGGACGAGGTGGCCGTCAGAAACAACCGTCCAACTCAAGCGGAAGCGGCTCAAATTGCTGTTGTCGCTCTCAGCGGCCTTCCCAGCCGCAGAGGCAACTGCTTCGGATCTTTATGTCCAAGGAAGGCAAGCAGCGACACCCAAGATGGAAGCCACAACATTGTGGTTCATGGTAAACCTACCCGCACAGGCCAGCTCCTGCACTTTGAGTCCCTTTGCCCACTGGAACCCGAGCCAGAAGCTGTCAGAAGCGCAAACAAGAGAGCAGAAAATACCGGGTCACTCGCTCACCGAGGGGGCAGACGCACAAGTTACAGGCTCTGACCGCCTGTGGCTATCCCACGTGGGTTTTTTTTTCTTTTTTTGTCATATCCAACACAGAAAGGGCCACCAAACCCGACCCTGAGAAGCCAAACGGAAGACGGAAAAGCCCCTTATGCCACTGGTTTGTGGAGGAAACTTGGAAGGCCTCCACCAGACAAGATCATTGTGTCAGATTCCATCCAGCAGTTGATCAATGCGACACTCACAGGGCCCCGGGAAGCGCGCACGAAACCTGAGAATCAGGAGCCGGTGGGAGACTGCAGGAGGCAAGGCTGACAAAAAGTGTCTGACACCCTCTGGAGACCGGCTGCTGCGAGGGAAGTGGGGTCCACGGAGTGTGCAGACACAGTGCCCCTGCTTCGCCTTCAAATAGGATCTTTTCAGTTGACCTGGCAGCTTACGGCCATACTACCCTGAAAACGCCCGATCTCGTCTGCTCTCGGAAGCTTAGCAGGGGCGGACCTGGTTAGTACTTGAATGGGAGACCGCCTGGGAATACCAGGTGCTGTAAGCTTTTTATGGTTTCTGCTCTTGCCTGACAGCACAGGGCGCTGTTTGACACTTTTTGCTGGAGTCTAGTTTGGCCTGCGTCGCCTTCAAATAGGATCGTTTCAGTTGACTTGGCAGCTTACGGCCGTACTACCCTGAAAACGCCTGATCTCGGAAGCTAAGCAGGGGCGGGCCTGGTTAGTACTTGGATGGGAGACCGCCTGGGAATACCAGGTGCTGTATGCTTTTTATGGTTTCTGCTCTTGCCTGACAGCAGAGGGCGCTGTTTGACACTTTTTGCTGGAGTCTAGTTTGGCCTGCGTCGCCTTCAAATAGGATCTTTTCAGTTGACCTGGCAGCTTACGGCCATACTACCCTGAAAATGTACGATCTCGGAAGCAATGTAGGGGCGGGCCTGGTTAGTACTTGGATGGGAGACCGCCTGGGAATACCAGGTGCTGTAAGCTTTTTATGGTTTCTGCTCTTGTCTGACAGCAGAGGGCGCTGTTTGACACTTTTTGCTGGAATCTAGTTTGGCCTGCGTCGCCTTCAAATAGGATCTTTTCAGTTGACCTGGCAGCTTACGGCCATACTACCCTGAAAATGTACGATCTCGGAAGCAATGCAGGGGCGGGCCTGGTTAGTACTTGGATGGGAGACCGCCTGGGAATACCAGGTGCTGTAAGCTTTTTATGGTTTCGGCTCTTGTCTGACAGCAGAGGGCGCTGTTTGACACTTTTTGCTGGAATCTAGTTTGGCCTGCGTCGCCTTCAAATAGGATCTTTTCAGTTGACCTGGCAGCTTACGGCCATACTACTCTGAAAACGCCCGATCTTGTCCTTTCTCGGAAGCTAAGCAGGGGTGGGCCTGGTTAGTACTTGGATGCGAGACCGCCTGGGAATACCAGGTGCTGTAAGCTTTTTATGGTTTCTGCTCTTGCCTGACAGCAGAGGGCGCTGTTTGATACTTTTTGCTGGAGTCTAGTTTGGCCTGCGTCGCTTTCAAATAGGATCTTTTCAGTTGACCTGGCAGCTTACGGCCATACTACCCTGAAAACGCCCGATCTCGTCCGATCTCGGAAGCAATGCAGGGGCTGGCCTGGTTAGTACTTGAAGGGGAGACCGCCTGGGAATACCAGGTGCTGTAAGCTTCTAATGGTTTCTGATCTTGCCTGACAGCAGAGGGCGCTGGTTGACACTTTTTGCTGGAGTCTAGTTTGGCCTGCGTCGCCTTCAAATAGGATCTTTTCAGTTGACCTGGCAGCTTACGGCCATACTACCCTGAAAACGCCCGATCTCGTCTGATCTCGGAAGCTAAGCAGGGGCGGGCCTGGTTAGTACTTGGATGGGAGACCGCCTGGGAATACCAGGTGCTGTAAGCTTTTTATGGTTTCTGCTCTTGCCTGACAGCAGAGGCCGCTGTTTGACACTTTTTGCTGGAGTCTAGTTTGGCCTGCGTGGCCTTCAAATAGGATCTTTTCAGTTGACCTGGCAGCTTACGGCCATACTACCCTGAAAACGTCCGATCTCGGAAGCAAAGCACGGGCGGGCCTGGTTAGTACTTGGATGGGAGACCGCCTGGGAATGCCAGGTGCTGTAAGCTTTTTATGGTTTCTGCTCTTGCCTGACAGCAGAGGGCGCTGTTTGACACTATTTGCTGGAGTCTAGTTTGGCCTGCGTCGCCTTCAAATAGGATCTTTTCAGTAGACCTGGCAGCTTACGGCCATACTACCCTGAAAACGACAGATCTCGGAAGCTAAGCAGGGGTGGGCCTGGTTAGTACTTGGATGGGAGACAGCCTGGTAATACCAGGTGCTCTAAGCTTTTAATGGTGTCTGCTCTTGCCTGACAGCAGAGGGCGCTGTTTGACACTTTTTGCTGGAGTCTAGTTTGGCCTGCGTCGCCTTCAAATAGGATCTTTTCAGTTGACCTGGCAGGTAACAGCCATACCACCCGGAAAACGCCCGATCTCGTCCGATCTCGGAAGGTAAGCAGGGGCGGGCCTGGTTAGTACTTGGATGGGAGACCGCCTGGGAATACCAGGTGCTGTAAGCTTTTACTGGTTTCTGCTCTTGCCTGACAGCAGAGGGCGCTGTTTGACACTTTTTGCTGGAGTCTCGTTTGGCCTGCATCGCCTTCAAATAGGATCTTTTCAGTTGACCTGGCAGCTTACGGCCATACTACCCTGAAAACGTCCGATCTCGGAAGCAAAGCACGGGCGGGCCTGGTTAGTACTTGGATGGGAGACCGCCTGGGAATGCCAGGTGCTGTAAGCTTTTTATGGTTTCTGCTCTTGCCTGACAGCAGAGGGCGCTGTTTGACACTTTTTGCTGGAGTCTAGTTTGGCCTGCGTCGCCTTCAAATAGGATCTTTTCAGTTGACCTGGCAGCTTACGGCCATACTACCCTGAAAACGCCCGATCTTGGAAGTTAAGAAGGGGCGGGCCTGGTTAGTACTTGGATGGGAGACCGCCTGGGAACACCAGGTGCTGTAAGCTTTTTATGGTTTCTGCTCTTGCCTGACAGCAGAGGGCGCTGTTTGACACTTTTTGCTGGAGTCTAGTTTGGCCTGCGTCGCCTTCAAATAGGATCTTTTCAGTTGACCTGGCAGCTTACGGCCATACTACCCTGAAAACGCCCGATCTCGTCTGATCTCGGAAGCTAAGCAGGGGCGGGCCTGGTTAGTACTTGGATGGGAGACCGCCTGGGAATACCAGGTGCTGTAAGCTTTTTATGGTTTCTGCTCTTGCCTGACAGCAGAGGCCGCTGTTTGACACTTTTTGCTGGAGTCTAGTTTGGCCTGCGTGGCCTTCAAATAGGATCTTTTCAGTTGACCTGGCAGCTTACGGCCATACTACCCTGAAAACGTCCGATCTCGGAAGCAAAGCACGGGCGGGCCTGGTTAGTACTTGGATGGGAGACCGCCTGGGAATGCCAGGTGCTGTAAGCTTTTTATGGTTTCTGCTCTTGCCTGACAGCAGAGGGCGCTGTTTGACACTATTTGCTGGAGTCTAGTTTGGCCTGCGTCGCCTTCAAATAGGATCTTTTCAGTAGACCTGGCAGCTTACGGCCATACTACCCTGAAAACGACAGATCTCGGAAGCTAAGCAGGGGTGGGCCTGGTTAGTACTTGGATGGGAGACAGCCTGGTAATACCAGGTGCTCTAAGCTTTTAATGGTGTCTGCTCTTGCCTGACAGCAGAGGGCGCTGTTTGACACTTTTTGCTGGAGTCTAGTTTGGCCTGCGTCGCCTTCAAATAGGATCTTTTCAGTTGACCTGGCAGGTAACAGCCATACCACCCGGAAAACGCCCGATCTCGTCCGATCTCGGAAGGTAAGCAGGGGCGGGCCTGGTTAGTACTTGGATGGGAGACCGCCTGGGAATACCAGGTGCTGTAAGCTTTTACTGGTTTCTGCTCTTGCCTGACAGCAGAGGGCGCTGTTTGACACTTTTTGCTGGAGTCTCGTTTGGCCTGCATCGCCTTCAAATAGGATCTTTTCAGTTGACCTGGCAGCTTACGGCCATACTACCCTGAAAACGTCCGATCTCGGAAGCAAAGCACGGGCGGGCCTGGTTAGTACTTGGATGGGAGACCGCCTGGGAATGCCAGGTGCTGTAAGCTTTTTATGGTTTCTGCTCTTGCCTGACAGCAGAGGGCGCTGTTTGACACTTTTTGCTGGAGTCTAGTTTGGCCTGCGTCGCCTTCAAATAGGATCTTTTCAGTTGACCTGGCAGCTTACGGCCATACTACCCTGAAAACGCCCGATCTCGGAAGTTAAGAAGGGGCGGGCCTGGTTAGTACTTGGATGGGAGACCGCCTGGGAACACCAGGTGCTGTAAGCTTTTTATGGTTTCTGCTCTTGCCTGACAGCAGAGGGCGCTGTTTGACACTTTTTGCTGGAGTCTAGTTTGGCCTGCGTCGCCTTCAAATAGGATCTTTTCAGTTGACCTGGCAGCTTACGGCCATGCTACCCTGAAAACGCCTGATCACGTCTGATCTCGGAAGCGAAGCAGGGGCGAGCTTGGTTAGTACTTGGATGGGAGACCGCCTGGGAATACCAGGTGCTGTAAGCTTTTTATGGTTTCTGCTCATGCCTGACAGCAGAGGGCGCTGTGTGACACTTTTTGCTGGAGTCTAGTTTGGCCTGCGTCACTTTCAAATAGGATCTTTTCAGTTGACCTGGCAGCTTACGGCCATACTACCCTGAAAACGCCCGATCTCGTCTGATCTCGGAAGCAATGCAGGGGCGGGCCTGGTTAGTACTTGGCTGGGAGACCGCCTGGGAATACCAGGTGCTGTAAGCTTTTTATGGTTTCTGCTCTTGCCTGACAGCAGAGGGCGCTGTTTGACACTTTTTGCTGGAGTCTAGTTTGGCCTGCGTCGCCTTCAAATAGGATCTTTTCAGTTGACCTGGCAGCTTACGGCCATACTACCCTGAAAAAGCCCGATCTCGTCCGATCTCGGAAGCGAAGCAGGGGTGGGCCTGGTTAGTACTTGGATGGGAGACCGCCTGGGAATACCAGGTGCTGTAAGCTTTTTATGGTTTCTGCTCTTGCCTGACAGCAGAGGGCGCTGTTTGACACTTTTTGCTGGAGTCTAGTTTGGCCTGCGTCACCTGCAAATAGGATCTTTTCAGCTGACCTGGCAGCTTACGGCCATACTACCCTGAAAACGCCCGATCTCGGAAGTTACGAAGGGGCGGGCCTGGTTAGTACTTGGATGGGAGACCGCCTGGGAATACCAGGTGCTGTAAGCTTTTTATGGTTTTTGCTCTTGCCTGACAGCAGAGGGCGCTGTTTGACACTTTTTGCTGGAGCCTAGTTTGGCCTGCGTCGCCTTCAAATAGGATCTTTTCAGTTGACCTGGCAGCTTACGGCCATACTACCCTGAAAACGCCCGATCTCGTCCGATCTCGGAAGCTAAGCAGGGGAGGGCCTGGTTAGTACTTGCGTGGGAAACCGCCTGGGAATACCAGGTGCTGTAAGCTTTTTATGGTTTCTGCTCTTGCCTGACAGCAGAGGGCGCTGTTTGACACTTTTTGCTGGAGTCTAGTTTGGCCTGCGTCGCCTTCAAATAGGATCTTTTCAGTTGAATGACACCTGAAACGTAACAGACCGGACCACCCGAGAGTTAAGGTGGACAGCACTTAGTGAAACCTGACTGCAGTCATGCTGTTGTAGTCTCTGTCGCGCAATTGCTCAGCACGTTTGGCTGTGAACTGAGAGGTTGGTGGTTCGAGCCCACCCAGGGACTCAATACACGCATGTGTTGGACTTTGGACTCCCTCCCTTGTATGAACATTTTTCCCCATTGGCGAACTGTTTTTGTGTTGGTGCCAGATGCACTGCTGGCGCTGTGGCTAAGCTGGTCAAAGTGCCTGTCTCATAAACAGGAGATCCTGGGTTGCATGCGAGAGGGAGCGGGATCGATGCCTGCATTCTCCAAGAAGTCAAGTGCTTTTTTGTAGAAGAGATGTTGGGATCGGAAATGAGTCCAGGATGTGTCCCTCAACATCAGACAAATACCCCAAACCTAATCCTGGCTACGTTCTCTCGACTAGTCTCTTGTCATGTAATAGTGAAGAAACCCAGTCCTTGCTTTATTGTTCCCAAGTACCAAACACTAATCTGAGCCCCAATTTCTATGCCAAATACAGTATTGGTCTAACCCTAAACCCAGTCCACACTCCCTTCTCCAGTTGAGCACCTTATCTTCTTGTGTAGCACTTACCAGAAACTCAAGTCTATCATTTATTGACGGGTTTTATTCGTATTTATGTCGTCAGTCGCTTCAGAATGACAGCAGTTGGCAGATAGCGCTTATGAATGAGCCTAACCGTTCGACCGAGGACCAAGACAAATCCCATCTCCACTCAAAACCTGTCCAAATGTCAGTTACCTGACTGGGAGCAGCAATATCTTTTTATTAATAACATAAATTTGATTAGAGATCAGATGATAGATGTTGATGGTAGACTGTCAGATAAAGAACAATATTGTGTAGGATAAACTGTGTAGTTTTCAATTTAAGAGGATAAGTGTAGATGAGGTAGGAAAACTGTTGCATTCCATTAAAAGCGATAAGCCATGTGGTATTGATAATTACCAGAACCGGCACTTTCGGACAGGGGGTGGAGGAGATTCCTCCCTCTTCCTCTTCTTCTGCTGTTTTTCCTCCACCCTCTTTCTTGTATCATCGAGCTCTCGCTGGAAGAAGTCTGTTTGACTGAACTCTTGAAACGGCATCTTGGGGTTTGTCAGACCTTCTGCACCATATTTTTGGAACACTTTTGTGGAGCAATAAAAGTATCTGACAGGGTCCCGCTGATAGAAGTCATGTATTGATGTCCCATCCCCTTGATATTTTGATTTTGGTTGACCACAGCACAGACATGTTTTTGTTTGAGTTTTTTTGACACGGGAGGTGGTTGCTCCTGCTTCAATGGGGTATGAGCAGGTGGTGGTGGTGGTGGTGGTGGTGGTGATGGTGGAATGACCATAGCTGCAGGCAGTGTCACGACAGGCACAGCAGAGGTAGTGCTGAGCAACTGCCAAAGCTGCTGTGTATGTTGCAGCTTCTCTGGGCTGGTATTTAGTGAAGATGATGTATTGACAAATTTACTGTTGTGTTTTATGTATTTGGAAATATGCAATTTTGATGTTGGATGCAGCATGCTGTTGGGGTCTTTGCTGGACTTGTGGACAAGAGTGCCATACTCCCGAACCACAAGCTTGATCATGTCCTCCTGCCCGCGGTGTTTATTAAGGAGCTCGTCAATTACCGACTTCATTGGAGATGGCCAGCGCTTGTGGTCCAACACAAATACTCTCCCTCCAGTCTTCACTGGTCCAGTGCGGGCAGCAGTCGGAGAACATTGGATGGGCAATCTTCTTGTGGGCTCTAGGCAAAGAAAACCATGAGATACACATTTGTTATTTGGGTCAAACAAGATGCAACAAGGGGACACATGATTAGTTTAGATAAGTTTTTACCTGGCTGTGGCTGAAGCTCAGTAACAGAAGCTTTATTGTCCAAGTCAGATGCTGGGATAGGGGCCACATGACTAGACGTAGTCGCAGTAGCAGTTTGAAGAGGGTGAACAGAGTGGGGAACAAAGCTGAAAAGCCTGGTGGGAGGTGTGGAGGAAGGCTGCACTGGGTCTGCTCCCTGATCAGACAGGATGCCTGGAGAAGGAGCACTTGTGGCGTGGCCGGGGTCCTTCTTGGTTTTATGTTTGTCCCAGTCTACAGGGACCGGACAACATTCTGGCTCCCTGTACTCCAGGCCAAACCTCTCCCTGGTGTCTTCAGCTGCCAGACGAAGAGCAGGGTACTTTTCTTCGCCAAAGACCCGTCTGGAAACAGCATTCAGGGAGCATATCAGTGCAGGGTCGAAAACAGGCGGGAGAGAAACGCCTGGCAGTTTCAGGTCCAGCAGACGCTGATAATTCCAGCGACACACTCCTGTCATGGCCTGGGCCTGGAACAGCTCTGGGGAGACCTGCGTGCCGGTCACCCATTTGGCCTGGTGGAAGTGGTAGCCCTCCTGCTGCGATGTGCCTCTGATGGGGATCCAGACGGGGACTGCTGCACACTCACCTGGCACGTGGTTTAACTGTATCGTTCCTCCATGGCGGTACAGTATGCCCCCTTCCACCTCAGGATCACTGAGGCAACCGCGCAGAATGTGGACTCGTTGGATCCTCCATCTCTTTAGCATGGAGGGCTTATAAAGAGGGATGCCATTCGGATCTGTGGTCAGGTGAAAGTGCTTCAACACCCCTTCCACTCTGAATAAGCATCCCGGGTGGAGGAATCTTTACCCTGCAGTGCTCACGAATATGCTGCTTGGTGGGATTTGCAGGCTGGATGCCACAGAAGACGTATGCCTCCTGGAGCCTCTGCAGGTCTTCCTGGTCCACCACAGAGAAGGCAGCTGACAGGAACTGTGCGAAGGTGCCGTATAACGGGTGATGTTCTGAGGCACACTCACGAAGAAGCCGTTGCATACAGTGGAACAAGTCCAGCTTGATGACGATACTGTTGTTGTAAGAGGTTCTTGATGCACATGTATTTAACAGGTTCCCAGATGTGGCCTCAGTAACAATTGCATCAGTTGTTTGCCAGGCATCCCAGTTGAGATGTTCCTCCGCAGAAGACTCTGCAACCCTGAACGGTGCGCAGCAATCTCTGAGAAACACAAATAGCATATGAAATAATGACATTTAATAGAGTTAATTTTTGATTAAACATTTCTGTTTAAAGTGATGAAGTCTCACCTGTCAACCCACTGAAACTGTGCTTTCTCAATGCCAGCCCTGTTGTAGCGGTTTGAGAGACCCTCATACATCGGCCGCAGGGTTTTGTCCGTCTCAGACTGCACCATGACCCAGGACAGGATCATCCAGTTCTCATTCATCACAGCGTATGACGACATGACACCAGATGAAAAGGTGACTTTCTTGGCCACTTTCCGGGTGTGGTCTGAGCGGAGAGCCTGTCCAAAGGTACCCTGCAGCATCCGCTGAATGGTGTCCTTCTGGTTCCGGAACTCATGCAGCAAGCAGTCAGTGAGGTAGTGGGCAGACACAGAGACCCCGTTCCAGCCATCAGCATCACTGTAGCCCCCAAAAGGCTCCGGTTTTCGCTCCTGCCAAAGGAACTGAGTGATGGTCTTTTGGCCGCCATAAGTTCCTGCCTCTCCATCCATCACATTCTGGCAGCACAGGAGATAGGCCAGGTTGGCACGCTCATACTTGAGATGCAACATCTCGTTGACCTGATTTGCCATGTCTGTGGGTGATTTTCCAGTCCGTCTCAACTCATCCAGTACTGACTTACAGATGGCCTTCTTGTAAGTCAGTAACGCTGGCAACAGATTGGTAAACCTCTTGGGAAGCTTTTCCAGCCAGAGCGGGTTGTCGGAATACCACCTCTTATTGCAGCTCTTACAGCACAGCCTGGAGGAGAGCAGGTAGTATTGCCCAGTGAGGCCCACAATCACTCGCGGTCTCCCGACTCCAGCAGAGACAACACGTGGCTGAGAACAGTCACCAGAGCACGGCAGGGTGTAGTTGTTTTTTAGGCGCCCCATCAAGTAGTCATTTTCCGGCTTTTAGATGAAAAAGGGGTGAAGATGAAAATACTTTGAGGACTGCAGATCATAAATACTGTCAATCAGCTCAGGCTGGGGAGGTAAGCGCCACAGGGAGAAGATTTTCATAGGGTTGTTGACAGGGCGGGAGCCTGGTCACAGACCCATGGACTCCAGTTCCAACTTCATCCATATTTTCTGCTGGTGTGTGCAGTTCCACTTATTGACCTCCTGGTCAAATGACAGAAACTGTTGAGGTGGAGGACTGTTGATATCAGCCACAGGTGGGACTGCCGTAGGTGGGACTGGTGGTTGGTCTAGTTGGAAACAGACATGCACATGTGAATTTTGACACCCTTTTTAATGTGACACTATACTGCTGTGTTATTTACTGTGGGGTCTCTGTGCAGACTGTGGCTCTGATGCAGATAGAGTGGAGGCTACAGGACTTCCAGGAGCACATGCAGTTTCTAAAATGAAACCAAATTACATGTACACTGTGTTAATAATTATATTAATATCAGGTGCAGTCAGTCACATAGAAAGGTTAACCACTCACCTGGGGCAGGCTGTGGGGTCTCTTCTTTGGTCTTTGTTTTCTCTGGTAGCAGAAACATCAACTCCCGTGGGAAAGGCACTGGAATCTTTGGAGGCAGCACAGCTGGTGCTACACAAGGAAAGAGGCGGTGGTGCATTTTACCATGAGTGTAAATCAGTTTGGATTGAAATGGTCAAACATCACTTAAAGCCTTTACCATCTTCTGGTGCATCTGGGCCAGTCGGTGCATGTTCTGTGTCTAAAACCGGAGAAAACGTGATGAAAGACAGATTGATTGAAATATTGGCGTTTCAGGGGTATTAGTAGAGTCACTCACAACAAACTGCCATTTGCTACTTCAACTACTTGGTTTGGCTTTTTAAAGAATTAAATAGACCTTTTTTGTGATGGTCTAGTCTAACCGTAACTAGAGCAGGAGAAGCAGAATGGCTCACTGCAAACACATGCTTCCGGCGTTAGTGAGCAAACATCATTCACCATTTCATCCATTCAAAAGAATGTATTCAAATTATACTTACCCTCTCGTAGGCTGTATCAATTCATAGTCAGTCACTTGGACTGTAGGTAGAACACACATGAAAGGAACAAAAGTAGAACGTGACGAGAACACATGCAATCACAAAATGCCCTTTGAGGTCGGTCATTATTTAAGAACTTCGCCCTGGACCTGAAAACCGTAGCAGCTCTAATGTTGGTGGAGCAGATCCACCTGCAAAACACATAGAAACTAGAGTGATTTACTTTATACAAAACACATAGAAACTAGAGTGATTTACTTTATACAAAACACATAGACAAGGCTAGGAAAGTAAAAGAGCCTAACATGTACATATCCATACGTGGGGTTTTTTTTTCTTTTTTTGTCATATCCAACACACAAAGGGCCACCAAACCCGACCCTGAGAAGCCAAACGGAAGACGGAAAAGCCCCTTATGCCACTGGTTTGTGGAGGAAACTTGGAAGGCCTCCACCAGACAAGATCATTGTGTCAGATTCCATCCAGCAGTTGATCAATGCGACACTCACAGGGCCCCGGGAAGCGCGCACGAAACCTGAGAATCAGGAGCCGGTGGGAGACTGCAGGAGGCAAGGCTGACAAAAAGTGGCTGACACCCTCTGGAGACCGGCTGCTGCGAGGGAAGTGGGGTCCACGGAGTGCGCAGACACACTGCCCCGCTAACACGAGCCATTTCCTCTGCAGAACTACTGCTCAGGGGGCACCAAACGTGAGCACGTTCTGTGCATTTCTTTCAGCACCATCCACAAGATGCACCCTGCCAGAGTCTGCTGTTGCTGTTTACACAAGAAGGAGAAGTGCACCGTTCCTGGAAGCACTGCAAGACCAGGTCGATGCGTGGAGCGGATGGCGCAAGCCCCAATCGCAGCTCCCTGTTCCAAAAAGCAATTTAATATTTAGTCCCCTGTTGGGGGACATATCAGATATTAAACTGATAAGAACAGATTTTTTTTTTTTTTGAAACTGTTTATTGTCACTAATACAGAATTTCACCACATTTCATTATTTTTGAAAACTGCCCTTCAAAAAAGTAAAATACAAAACACCACATTTAAAATAAAAGTGTTCAATTAACTTTTTGTTTTTGTTAAAAGCCAGTGCTGTGGGCAGTAAAAATGATTAAAATTTGTAATGAACATTTTAAAATATCATAAAAAGGAGCTTCAATGTCTTCTGTTGTACAGGAGCGCAGTGAGTCCTTATCAATAGTCTCTACATCCCACTCTCCCAGACAGCTAATCTCCAGGACACTGTCAGGGTACCCTCAGACCCTTATGCTTCTTCTCTTTCTCCTCCTTTTTCCTTCGTAGAGTCAGGCTGCCGCTGCCGAGACCTTTTCTGTGATGCTCCGGGTGCCACCTCCGGGTGGGCACAGACGACTCTTCTTTGCGGCTGTGTCCTTGGCCCGCCGCTTGCAGCTGCGAGGGTTGCTGCAGCCATTCGGATCACAGCCACGGGGGGGATCTGTCTGTGCCTCCTTACCAGCAAGTTGCGGGAGGTCCAGATGGCGTCTTTGATGGCGGCGAGGGCGAGCCACTGCTTCCCGAAGTCTTTGTAGGTTGACTTCTGGTGGCTCACCCCGTAGAGCACAAGCTGTTCATTTAGGACCTCCCTTGCTGGCAAGTCCGGGAAATGTAGGTCGCCGGCTGTCGCCCACAGGTCTACGGCAGCACTGCACTCCCAGAGGAGGTGCCTCACCGACTCCGGTGCGCCACATCCCGGTCGGGGGCAAGTTGGGTTCGCTGACATTCCTCGGGAGTGCATAACAGACCTGACTGGGAGGATCTCGTGGGCCACCATCCATGACAGGTCCCGAAGTCTGTTTGGGAGAGCAGGATGGTTCACATTGCGCCAAACCGATGTGGGCTCGCCGAATGCAAGCCCACGCACTGGACTCACTGGGTCCCGCTCCTGCACGACAGAAATAACAGAGCGATGATTTTTTAAAATGTCTAATGTTTGTCTTTCCAAATTAAAATGTTTTAAAAAAGTCCTTATAAATATATATGCCGGTGGTAAGTTAAAAGCCACAGGTATCGTTAGATCTGTTGGAATCAGTTTGAGCTTTCTTAAGTAGGAGCCCATCCAGTATCGTACCAAGGCTTTGGTCTTGGGAGTACTGGATGAGCCCACTGCATTTTCCAGGTGCAATGCTGTATATCTTGCACCTAAAAACAGTTTCAGATCTGGTATTGCTTTTCCACCTTTTTCTTTTGCCTTTTTGAGAGTATCTCTTCTCACTCTCTCCCACTTGGAGCCCCAAATGAAATAAAAAATGGCTCGATCTAGTTCTAAAAGCACATGTCTTTTGGGGATAAAAACAGAGCTGATCAGTAAAAGCAAAGGTAAAATCACAGCTTTTATGATTAAAACCTTTCCCTCTAAAGTCAGTTGTCTTAGTCCCCAAAAGCCCAGTCTTTGTCTCACTTTCCCTACCACGTCTCCCCAGTTGGTTTCCCCTCCCCCGTCTTTGCCAAATTTAATTCCCAGTATTTTTTGGTCAGTCTGTGTCACAGTCAGGGGAAGTCCTATTTCCTCTGTTGCCGTCCAGGGTCCGTAAAATTGGGCTTGGGTCTTATCCCTATTGAGTTTGGACCCAGAGGCCCGTCCAAACCAGTCAGTCAGGTCCAGTGTTCTGTTAACTGATAAAATATTTGTGCATAAAATGTTAAAATCGTCCATGTATAAAATGCATTTTGTCGTCAGTCCCCCCGGAATAGTCACCCCGTTGATCCATTTGTCCCTTCTCAAAATCTGTGCCAAGGGTTCTATACATAAAATATACAGGAGGGCAGATAACGGACATCCCTGACGGACGCCACAGTTGATTTTAACTGCTTTTGTCAGATTCCCGTTAACCACAAATTTGCTGGTAATTTCCTGGTACAGCAGTCCCACCCACGCTACGAACCTTTCTGGAAAACCCACTTTTTGCAGTACCCTAAAAAGGTACTGGTGCGAGACCCGATCAAAGGCTTTCTCAAAGTCTAAATTTAGTACTACTAGCCGAATATTTCTGTCTCTCGCAAGACAGATGGTGTCACGGATCAGCATGAGGCTGTCTGTGATCTTCCTCCCAGGGATGGCACAGGTTTGATCCGGGTTGATCAAGTCGTCTAAAACCATGGTCATACGTGTGGCTAAAAGTTTGCTAAAAAGTTTACAGTCACAGTTTAAAAGGGTAATCGGTCTCCAGTTTTTCAAGTCGGTCTTGTCTTTAGTTTTGTAAAGGAGTGTCACTATCCCTACTCTAAAACTGTCAGGTAGTCGGCTACTTTGGTCAAATTCATTAAAAACAGTGAGTAAGTCTGGTGCTAAAATGTCCCAAAAAGTTAAATAAAATTCCATGGGAAGTCCATCCTCCCCGGGGGACTTCCCTTTCTTAAAAGCCCTGATACATTTATTTAACTCTTCGTGACTAAAATCCTGTGTTAAAACTATGTTTTCATCAACTGTTTTTTCCATAAAATCAAGTGCTCTTGAGATGACTTCTGGGTTTGTATTTTTGATTTCATAGAGTTCTTGGTAGAAGAATTCTACCGTTTCATTTATCTCATTTTTTGTCTCCACCATGCGCCCGTCTTTGTTTTTTAATTTAAAAATACCTCCTGCTTTGTTCATAATCTTTTTAAAGAAGTACCGGGTACATTTTTCTCCTTCTTCAATTTCTTTTTCCTTACTCCTTAGAAGCACCCCTTTACTTTTAATTTCCGCTAAGGCAGCCATTTCATTTTTTACCTGTTTGATTTCTTCATTAAAATTCAGCCCTTTTTGTGTTAAGTTAAAATAACGTTGTAAACGTTTTTGCAGTCCCAGCATGCATCTCTTTTCTTTATTACATTTTTTTCGCCCTGCTTTTTTAAAAAAGGTCCGGGTCCTTGCCTTCACCATTTCCCACCACTGTGCTCGTGACTCATGCAAGTCTTGAAGGGTCTGCCAGTCCCTGAACCGCTCCCTGTACTGGTTGACCAAATCTTGATCTTCCAGCAGGGAGCAGTTCAGTTTCCACAGACCTCTTCCCACCGCTGCACCAGACGGGAGTGAAAGAGTGCAGGTGAGAACCAGGTGGTCAGAGAAGAAGACAGGGGTCAATCTAGCATCAGTAGGGGCCCAGTCCCGTGTGAATATATAATCTATGCGAGAGGCTCTGGTGCTGTCACCACTGAACCAGGTGAAGCCCTCCTCTCTGGGATGCATGGCTTTATAACAATCATGTAAGTTAAAATCCCTACTCATGTCCTGTAATAAAACTGATGTTTTGTCTACTTTAAAATCTTCCCCCACCCCCTTTCTGTCTTTCCTACTTAAAATACAATTAAAATCCCCTCCCACTATAAAAGGTACCCGGCCTAGCATGTGGGACTGCAAGTTTTCTAGAAAATCATACCTTTCATTTTTGTCGTTAGAACCATAAATATTTAAGAGGTTAAAATCCTGTCCCATAAAAGTCAAATGTGTTAATAGTGCTCGCCCTTCCCTCACCACAGTGCTCCCCTTTACCATGACATGTGGGTTTTTAATTAAAATGGCCACGCCATCATTTTTATTTTCATTTGACCCACTCCATAAGGATGTTTGTGGCCACATTTCTTCCCACTGCTTGTAGTTTGTTAAAAAGGGTAAACCACATTCTTGTAATAAAAACACATCTGACTTAAAAGTTTGATGGAAGGATAAAACACATTGAGCTCTAACTTTCGACTTCACACTTCTCACATTGATGGTAGAGAAGGTGAGAGTCATAAGTATGATTTTTAAGTTTAAAAAAAATAAATTAAAAAACTTAAAAGGGCCTAAAAGTTAAATAATTGCTATAAAATTTATACTGTGACTATGAGATTTCTTGTGAGTGAGGCTCCTCCTTCACTCCAGTGGGTGAGGGTTGGAGGGGAAGAGCCTCCCTTCCCTGCCGACGTCTGGGTGTCGGTCGTTCCTGGAGTCTGCCATTAAAAGTTCGCTTCTCACGAGGGGTTGACTGCAAAACAATATTTAAAAAGGACAGTTCATTTGGGGAGTCCGGGGGGAAGACTCGAGGCTCCTCCAGTGAAGAACTGTCAGAGAGAGCCTCAGGCCTTCCCCGCTTCTCTGATAAAAGAGAGGAGTCAGACAGCTGTGAAGCGAGTCTTTTTGCTTGCTGGCCACTGGGTGGGATGGCTTCCTCTTCTGACTCTGGCGGCGGCAGGATGACTCCCAGATGAGTGCACCCTTCATTTGCCGGCAGACCACTCTGAGTCATGGTTTCTGGGGCCTTTATGAGCCCCTCCCTCTGTCCCGCCTCACCTGTTTCTCCTCCAATCACAGGTTTTGGCGGGAGATTTGAATTTATGGTCTCAACAGCCATATTGGCCCCAGCATTTTCCTCTCCATTTCTCTTTTCTTTTCCAGCCTTTAGCTTGTTGGCAAAGGATTTGGGACAGTCTCTGAAGAGATGGTTTGAGTCTCCACAGAGGTTGCACTTTCTGCCATTGGTACATTGTTCAAAAGTATGTCCAATTTCTCTACATTTCCGACACACAGTCTGCTGACATGCCTCTGCCAGGTGGCCGTGCTCTCCACACTTGCGGCAGAGCTTGGGCTGACCCTGGTAATGTATGTAGCCTCGGTTTTCTCCCAGAACTATCATTGATGGGAGATGTTTCAGACCCTGGAAGCCCTGAGGGTCCTGCCATTGCTGGATGGGGACCCTCCAGGCGCAGTTCCAGATGCCATCTTCATCTCTCACCTTCATAGCCTGGCCTTTAACCGTGCAATATCTTCCCAGCCAAAAGCAAATATCGTCTGCGGTCACTGTCTCATTAAACATTCTAACAATAACGGTTTTAGCCGCATTGTCAGTCAGTTTTTCAACATTGAACACAGACAGCTGGGATTTCACATCTTCATAACGAGTCCAAAACTCTCTCAAAGTTGCAGCAGACTGGAAACTTACGTCATAGCCTTTGTTGTAAGGCAGTGCCAAAATGCAATTGAGGTCATCAGGTTTAAATTGAAGAATTTGTTGGATGATTTTTCTGGAAAAATCCAATCTGGACAGTCCCAGTGACTCACCCTCCATTTCCTTATATGTGAAACGCACACTGTGGTGCCTCCGCATACCGGCATAGCTGGCCGACATGGTGGAGGCACCACCAGCTGAAATTTTCCTGCTCAATGAGAGTTTTAAAACAAATAAATACTTAAAACGCAATAAATACAATAAAAATAAAACTTACCTTGCACTGCTGCGGGAATAAAAGGAGTTAAAGTACACTGAAAAGTGTAGGAAATTTCCTCCCAAATGTTGGCAGAATTCTATGCACCTGAAGCATACAATTCTCCACCCAAAGGAGGCGACCGCAGTCTTAGCCAAAAGGCCGAGAAGCGATGCCAGAGGGCGCTCGTAGGGGAGGAGGGCACTTCTGGCATGACAAGCTAAAGGACCGGTTGCACGCATGTTCGAATAAAATGTAGACGGAACAAACATAGCGTCAGTTATCACCCTTATATCCATTCGCTTAGACAATAGAAAGTGTTTGAATGTGCTGAAGAAGAAATGTTCCCGTGACCCTGATCAGAGACCCCCAGCGAGCCCCAGGTCCTGGAGGTGCCTGAAAGCGCCAACAGCGACCCTGCAGATGTTCACGTTAATCCTGCAAGAATGTGTCAAGAAAAGAACTCGGAAAAACAATTAAAGTAATTACTCTCACATACACACACATAGACAAATAAACACAGCTTGTACAACTGCCTCCCCCCAGTGTTGCACGACCATGTAGTAGGGGACCCCTGAAAGAGAATAAAAAGAGAGGGGCGTTAACTGCATATTCAGAGTGGAGCGGCATGCCACTGGGTATGTGGTTTCACTGTCCTCACTGCGACCAGGAGGAAAACCACATTGGACCTCTTGTAGCAGAGGTTCGACCAACAGTTGTACCCTTCTCTCCAGCACCCTGGAATAGACTTTCCCAGGGAGGCTGAGGAGTGTGTTGCTTTGTCCGGCTCCTTTTGAGTGTCCTCCATTGTCAGCGAACCTCACAAGGGCACAGTTTTTTCCTGATCAGGGCATCATTTTAGGTTGTGTGGATGATTGGTCTTAAGCACCAGATTAAGACTCTTTTCTCTCAGAAGGCACTGCTTGAAATCACACAGCTGGCATTTTCCTGGTCATGTCCATTGTCCTCGACTGGAATGATGTGGCAGCAAAGGACTGTCAGATTGTACAACACAGCTGAGCCCTTCAAGAAAAAGTCAGTGCTCATGAGAGTCAGAGTTCATGTGAGAAGGTCCTTTCAGCAAAGGCCTTCTCAAACTATTTGCCAAGTCAGGACAAAAAGAGGGACTGTGCTGAAACCCGGGATTGAACCAGGGACCTTTAGATCTTCAGTCTAACGCTCTCCCAACTGAGCTATTTCAGCTGCGAAAGTGGTCCTCTGCCAAAGTTTCACTGACCAAGCACCCAGGCACTGCTGGGATTTGAACCCAGGATCTCCTGTTTACTAGACAGGCACTTTGACCAGCTTAGCCACAGTGCCAGCAGTGCATCTGCTGGCACTGTGCAACACAAAAACAGTTGGGAAACAGTTGCCAATGGGGAAAAATGTTCATACAAGGGAGGGAGTCCAAAGTCCTACACATGTGTGGATTGAGAGTCCCTGGGTGGGCTCGAACCACCAACCTCTCAGTTAACAGCCAAACGTGCTGACCAATTGCGTGACAGAGACT
This sequence comes from Doryrhamphus excisus, assembly GCF_037039965.1. Lineage (NCBI taxonomy): Eukaryota > Metazoa > Chordata > Actinopteri > Syngnathiformes > Syngnathidae > Doryrhamphus > Doryrhamphus excisus. The sequence goes on along the minus strand of NW_027621862.1, from coordinate 7,418,524 downwards.
ACAACAGCATGACTGCAGTAAGGTTTCAATAAGTGCTGTGCACCTTAACTCTCGGGTGGTCCGGTCTGTTACGTTTCAGGTGTCATTCTGAATTCTGCCCTTTCGCAGGAAAAGAGCCTTTGTACTTTTTCAACATGAGCTCTAAAGAAAGGTATAAGCTGAGGTATACTGCATTGGCCGGGAATCGGACCCGGGCCTCCCGCTTGGCAAGCGAGAATTCTACCACTGAACCACCAATGCCACGTTGGGAAACACTGTCGGAGAACAAATTAAATTGTCAAGTGGATGTGCCTCTGCAAAGTGGCGCTGAATGACAAAACATCACAACACACGCACGGGATGCCAGGGGAGGCCGAGTACTAACAGAGCTGAGCGAGAGGGCATAAGAAAAAAATTTGTGACCTTGTGGTGGTTACCAGACAGCACCAAGGATATGGTGCATGTCTGATGCGCAATGCATGCCAGGTGATGTTCATCTAGCGAGCAGACATTCTTGTGCGGGACAAGCTCAACAGTAGGAATGTTAAGAGAACTGACCAGTCCGCTATCAATGAAGTTCTCGTCCGCCCCAGAGTCAATTAATGCTGTGGTAGGAGAAGCTTCCCCCGCCCAGGATATCGTACCTTCCACCTGAAGTCGGCCCACCAAAGCGGATGACGCAGCCGGTGTGGAGCGGGCAGTGCCAGCAGCTGGGGAATATCCCTGGTGGAGGAAGTGCGTTGGCGTGCTGGGTGAACTGGACAGCGGGAAATTGTGTGTAGGACTCCCACAGTACAGGCACAGCCACAGGCGTAGACGGTGACTCCTCTAAGCTGACGAAAGGTGACTGGCTCCCAGTTGCATGGGGACGACACTCCCGACGTCGTCAGACGGCGCTCCATTGCTGGAGCAGGGAGGAGTGGTGCCGGAAGAGCCCCGGGAGGTGGGATTTGGAGCCGACGTGTGGGTTGGAGTGGCTCCGCCCGATACGCGTTTCGTAGCGCCTTGTCATTCCAGCAGCTCTCTGCCGCTATCCCGGTTAGCTCAGTTGGTCAGCGTGTGGTGCTAATAACGCCAAGGTCATGGGTTCAACCCCTCGTACTGACCACTCTTCTTTATGTGCTCCAGGAACAACAAAACGGCGACAACCCACTTGCCCCCATATCCAACATCACACCACCCACCTGTGAAACACCCTCGACAAGGCCGCTGAAAACAGCATGTCAAAAGCAGAGTGGCAACAAACCTCTCGGCCACTGAGACTGCAAGAAGCAGATCAATGGGACAGTGGACCCCATTATCTACCCAAAATTTAGACCACCAGTGGAGAGAATGCGGACCGTGAAAGGACAAAACCCCGGCCCTCATAACCAACAGTATTCCACCACGAGGCGGCAACAAATGCCCAACCAAAGCGTCACAGACAGGATTCGAACCTGTGCGGGGAAACCCCATTGGATTTCAAGTCCAACGCCTTAACCTCTCGGCCACCGTGACTGCTTGGAAAAGACCAATGGGGGCAGGTGACCCCATTGTCCTAGAACCAAAATGTTGCTGATGTCAAGGATCAGCTGGCAACATGTGCATGGGAGGAAGACACATGGTTTGTGTGAGGGGCTACACAAGTCTTTCCACTTCTAGTTAAAAGCCAGGCACCTCACATCGTTTCCATAAAGTACCAAGGGATTGTCCTGTTGCCCTTGTATTTTGTGGGCAAAAAGGAGGCGTTTGCAAGTGGACCTCAGACCCTATCACTGGTCACCTGAACAGGGACTTGAATCCCGGACACTTAGATCTAAAGTCTAATGTTCAGGTGACTGGCTCAAACTTTGTCTTGTCTGACCACTCTTTTGTCCAGAAGATATTTGGCTAAGGTGGTCTGTTTTCTTAAACCTGCAAATGTCCAAATACACAAGGTATTGTCTTTGTAGGGCGCATTGACGCACAGTTTGCCAATTGGGAACCACACAAGAGTGGAGCGCAAACATGAATGAACACTGACACTGATGCACCCAGAGAACGTCCCTGGGTGGGCTCGAACCACCAGCCTCCCGGTTAACAGCCGAGCGCGCTGACCGATTGCGCCACAGAGACTCATACCCTGCCAACTTCTGTTCAGTTGAAGCCATACTAACGCATGCTATGCTTCCAGCATGCCCTTTGTTTTGGATGTGACTCGCACTTTCTGGTGTAACAATCAAACAACATTGCAAACCAGGACACCAGCTTTACTCTTTGATGAACGCAAAGTATTTTTGGGTACAATCCAGGGGTCTTGTGCTCTCACGGAAATGGCTCTGTCCTTTTTCAACATGAGTTGAGACGAAATGTATTAAAATGGACAGACTGCATTGGTCACTCAATCAGAATTTCTCAGTTTGCCAATTTCAGACTGCGTGACAAAGAATCAAGTCAAACTCCATCGACAGGATGGACAGGGGACAACAAAGCAGGGAAGATAAGGGATAGGGAGGAGAGGGGAAAAATGCGACCGCTTTTGTTGAGAGCCAGAGGAGTACAGTACAGTATGCCAGAAGATTTGACCTTGTGAGTTGTCCTCATTCAACAAAGGCCTGGATAGCTGTAGGATTGATTATGCTTTTGCAGCTTATCATATACGAATGTGTGTTTTACACTTCTGTACCATACCCTAGACCACAGACAGGCGCTAGACTGTCTGCTGACTCACTTCCCCTTTGTACAAATAAAAGAAGGCTCGCTGCAAGAAGATGATGAGAGACTCCTTGTGCGCTGTTGGTGCTTCCATCAGCTGTCCAATGATCTCCCTTGCTGGCCAGCTTGACAAAATTAAACCCATTGTGTGAGCTCACTGCCTTTCCGTTCCATAGCCGCTAGGTGTTTAGGCCTAGTGGACCTGACATTTTTTCTCTGGTGCCGAAACCCGGGACCTCAACATCTACCTGTTCGAGACGACGTGGGACCAACGAACCGTCGACAGAGTGACAAGTTTCCTTTCCTGTGACGGAGGCCATTCTTTGGTCCTACCCCGTCTTGGAGTGGTGGCGAGGGGTCCCAACGAACCAGGGCTATGCACCGGAAAGGTGAGACGGAAAGACATATACAGTTGGAAGGTAGACATTAACCGAAGTACTGGTTGTGTAGTATCGAAGTACTGATACTGTGTAAAGAAATACACCTATTAAGTAAATTCCTATATACTGTGTCGCGTGTTACTAAAGTAATTGTAGCAATAAGTCGCGTGTTACTAAAGTAATTGTAACAGTGTCGTGTGTTACTAAAGTAATTGTAACAATAAAGTGACTTCACAATGGGAAAAAATCAAAGTAAAGAAATAGAAAGCCACCCAAATGTGATTTACATGCGTAGACAACACCCCGGTAGTTGTTGTTACTTACGCAAATGGGTGACTAAATACGGATATGACCCAACGTTCGAAATGTTGACTAAAATAGAGAAAGTGAAAAAAGAACTGAATGCAGAAAAGGTACGTGGTAAGTGTAGCGATTGCGACGATCAACTGCGCGTGTTGAAATTGTGGGAAGCCGAATGTAAGAAGAGACAACAGAAAGTGGAAGAGAAGAAGAAGAAAAAGGAAGTGAAGATGACTGCAGCTGTGAAAGTTCATCCGGATGAAGAAACTGCACCTCTGCCGAGAACAGAGGAAGTAGGTCCGACGATGCAACGACAGGAAACGGCCCCACCTCAACCGCAAGGCGCCGCGGGGGGTTTGTATCCTGCATTGCCATCTGGACCCAGGGAGGTCGACAGTCCTGCCCGACCCCCTCCTTATCCACAATATTTCTCCCCTCCCTTGACCAGGTCTAAAGGTAATTCACAACAGCCTTACCAGACCTATCCAGTTCAAACAGAAACTCAGACCCCACCCACCGGTGTTTTTCCAATGATCGCCGTGGCAAATCCGAGGTACGGAATTGACCCCAACGTAGACCCCAACCTATTGGTCTACCGCCCCTGGACTCAAACCGAATGCGAGGACGCTTGCAGAGGTTTTGGGTGATGTGGAAGAAGAACCACAAAAGTGGTGCACTAACTTCCGCGATCTATTGACATCCTTCAACTTGAATGGACAGGAAACAGAGGGCGCATTTCGAACCGCCCTGGGACACAGATGGGGAAGAGTGAGAGGCAATTTCACTGGGCGGACCCCAGAGGGACGACCTCTTGCCCACAACAGTGGTGGTTTGGCAGTAGCGGTAGATGGCGTCCTAGGTCGCATTGTGAGAGCCTATCTCAAACCACCAACATTTTCAAAAATCCAGGAATGCAAGCAAGAAGACGGCGAGAAACCCCACGATTTTGTGACAAGATTGGAGAAACTTTTCGTCCAAAATAGTGGCATTCCATACAGTCCCGAAGAAGACGGACCGTATCAAGCAAATTTGCGTCAATGGATCATGAACGGTTTGGACCCTGCAATCAGAAATTTCATCCAAAAACATAATGTGGGGTACCGTACCATGACAAGAAATCAGATCATGGAATGGGCGTGTCATGCCCAACAACAATTGAAGAAAAAGGATGTGGACAACGAGAAAAAGAAAGACCTCAAGTCTATTGCAACATTGGTGGCGTCAATAACGTCAAGCACCGATGAAGTGTATTTTCAAGGGCGTGGCGGCAACCAAAGGCCAAGACGAAACCAAAATCGACAGCCACGCAACAAAACCAATGATGAATGTTACAATTGTGGGAAAAAGGGACACCACTACTACGAGTGCAAAGAACCAAAAAACCCCAAGACCCCACAATGACGCCAAGAGGAAGAACAAGTCGATTTTCTCAATGATGATTCAGACGAACCAGACCAGCAAATTGACGTGTTCGACTTGTCCGTGCTTAACTTACATGACTTTGACCCGCGGGACGAAGACAGACCTTACAGGACTTTGTTGGTAGGACCAGACAAGACGCCAGTCAAGTTCCTTTTAGACTCAGGGGCAGATAAGACAGTGATCAGACAGACGATAAGGGGACTGAAGAAAAGTAATAAGACAGTGATCATGATAGGAGCAGGAGGTCGACCATATGCGCAGGCATACTCAAGACCCATAGACATGGAGGACGAGGACGGCACCACGGTGACTACTACAGTTATCATGGCACCCGATTGTCCGACAAACCTAATGGGTCGGGACCTTATGGCTAAACTAGGATTGAATTTGATCCATCAAAACGGTAAGTTGGTGCCAGACAAACCAGAAATTCTAGTGGTCCAAAGTCGACGCATTCCAGCGACTTTTTACTCGCTCGACCTGACCCCTTCGGGACCCAGGTCCATAACTCAGGCCCTGATGGACACCGCTCAACGACTGTGTCCCACGGGAAGGCCACAGAAGGAATGGCCGCTCCACATTACGCTACTTTTCAGGCGACAAGACCCGCCTGAGAAGCAGTGGGAGCGTGCATTCCACATGTTGGGCCCCCAAACAGTTCACACTCGGTACGTTATTGCATCCGAGAAGGGCTATTGTTGTGCATTAGTGGACCTGTCACCTCAAGCCACCGTCCTGATAAGTCAAAGAACCCCCCACATTTCACTGACCAAGCCCCAAAAGGGACATTGGAAAGAACTTGCCGAGTTCGCCCGGGATGTGACGTTCCCCGGACGAAGTCATTGGGAAGAACAACCTGATGGCACCTACACCTCCGAGGTGTGCGGTTATGGTACTGTTGTAGTACTACCAGTCAGGTGGACAACGGTAGCCACACCTACCGTTCACCTGGCAAACTGACAAGTGCTCATTCAGCCACTGTCAGCCACAGACTTCCCTGACGTTCCGGAAACATTCTGGTCAAAATCAAAAACAGATGTAGGACTCTTAACAACGGCAACACCCGTCCACATTGAAGGCAAAACGGGCTACCAACCGCGAGTCCGTCAATATCCACTAAAACCAGACGCAGTGGAAGGCATAAAACCAGTCATAGCCAACATGGTCAAAGCAGGCATATTAATTGAAGATGACACAACACCCTGCAACACACCAATATTTCCGGTCCGAAAGGCAGATACCTCTGCCTGGAGGCTGGTGCATGATCTGAGGGCAATAAATCAAGTGGTAAAAACCCGTGCTCCATGTGTTCCTGATCCACACACATTGTTGAATGAACTAAGACCCACCCAAAAGGTTTTCACAGTGGTAGATTTGTCAAACGCTTTCTTTTCCATCCCACTTCACCCCGAGTCACGTGGATGGTTCGGATTCACATTCAACAACACCAGGTACACCTACACAAGACTACCACAAGGGTTTTGTGACAGTCCAACAATATTCTCTACTGAAATCACTAGATGTGTAAACAAGCACACCTGGCCTGACTCCACCCAAATTCTCGTCTACGTTGACGACATTCTGATTGCCAGTCCCTCTGAGGATGAAAACAAGCGAGAGGCCAAACGACTGTTTACACATCTGGCTGAAACGGGAAATAAAGCATCACTCCCAAAATTACAATATTGCCAATCTAAAGTCGTGTTTTTAGGACATGAGGTTTCCGAACATGGGCGTCAATTAACCAATGAGCGCAAACAGACAGTGTTAAACGCCCCAAAACCCACCACAAAGCGTCAGATGATGGCTTTCCTTGGGTTGGCCAACTACTGTTGCTCGTGGATTCTTGACTACGCACACGTAACACAACCACTTCTTGACCTGATTTATTCCGAACAAATGGAATTGTCAGCCCATTTGACCTGGACACCGGAGGGAGAGCAAGCATTTGATAACGTCAAGACCGCCATCGTCTCCTCAGGAGTGCTGGCACTCCCCGATTACAGCAAGCCATTTCGACAGACCGTCGACTGTAAGCAGGGGTTCATGACCTCCGTGTTGACACAGCGGTCTGGGGAGAAGGACAGACCAGTGGGGTACTTCTCCAAGAAATTGGATCCGGTGGCCGCAGCACTTCCTCCTTGTGTCCAGGCGGTATGCGCAGCAGCACTGGCAGTTCACGCATCAGCCCAATTAGTGTCGTTCCATCCATTAACACTGTTGGTTCCACATGAAGTAGACATCCTGTTGACACAAACGAAAATGGGTTTTCTATCACTGTCGCGCCATTTGAGCGTAACAGCAACACTGCTATCGCAACCACATTTGACCATTGTCCGGTGTAACACCTTGAACCCCGCCTCTCTGGTACCCACTGATCTTGATGGCGACCCCCATCAGTGTCCTGACCGGGTACAGGAAACGTGTAAGCCTCGTCCGGACCTGATGGACGTCCCACTTACCTCTGGGCACGTTGTGTATGTTGACGGGTCCTCACAAAAGGCCCCTGACGGGACCAATCACACAGGGTTTGCGGTTGTCACAGCCACGGAAACCCTAGCATCAGGACGGCTGCCCAACAATTGGTCAGCCCAAGCCGCTGAACTTAAAGCACTCAGTGAGGCATGTAAGTTGTTTACAAAACGACCCGTCACCATCTACACCGACAGCCAATACGCATGGGGAACACTGCACGTCTTTGCAGCACAATGGCAGAGGCGTGGAATGGTCACCTCCACAGGCAAACCGGTGTTGAATGCACCATTAATTACAGAATTGATCCAAACAGTCCAGCTTCCATCTCAAATAGCAGTTGTTAAATGCAAAGCACACACATCAGGTACAGATTCCACATCCTTAGGCAATGCCAAGGCAGATGAGGCAGCCAAATTGGCTGCTCATGGTCCCCTTTATGCACTTCATGTAGACGCAGATAGTCCCATTCCATTTCAGATCCTGCAGGACATGCAATCAGCTGCCTCCAAAACAGAGCTCACCTCTTGGCAGGAGGATGGCGCCGTCAAATCGCCGTCCGGCCTCTGGGAGGTCGACCTCAAACCATGCATTCCACGAAATTTGTTCCAGGCAGTTGCTAAATTGAGCCATGGGCAGTGCCATGTCTCAACAGGAGGGATGATCTCCCTGGTACAAAAGTCGTTTCATATACCTAAGGGTCTCAATACCTATTTCAAAAATTTTTGTAGGTCATGTCTGACCTGTGCCAAGCACAATCCACAGGGGAACCTGCGTCCTAAGAGAGGTAAAACTCCCGAAGGCACATACCCCTTTGAGATTGTGCACATGGATTATATTGAACTGTCAACGTCCGGTGAATACAAATATTGTCTGGTGCTGATTGATTCCTTCTCAAGGTGGGTTGAACTTGTTCCAACGAAACATCCAAATGCTCTTACAGTGGCAAAAGCCATTTGCAAACACATTGTGCCCACACATGGCATCCCGAAAGTGTTGTGGAGCGACAACGGAACCCACTTTGTGAACGACATCGTGACGTTAATGGGTCAACATCTTGGTATACAATTAAGAAATCACTGTTCATACCATCCCCAAAGTGCTGGACTTGTTGAAAGAACAAACGGAACCGTTAAGTCCAGACTTAAAAAAGCAATGGACGACACAGGCCGCAGCTGGCCTGAATGTTTGTATTTAGTGATGATGTACATGCGCATTGTTCCAACACACACTGGAACGACACCTTTTGAGACAGTCATGGGCAGACCTTTTCAACTACCCATGTGGGAAGGGCACTCAGTACAAGACAAACGGGGTCAGTTAGACCCTATGACTGAGTGGCTATGTAAACTGTTCAAGCAGAAAGAAGTTCAAAGACCAAATGATCTGCCAAGTGTTTCTCTCCCTCCTACACAGGAATTGCTACGACCAGGAGACCAAGTACTGATAAAAGTCATCAAAAGAAAGAACTGGTCTAGTCCAAAGTGGGAGGGTCCCTTCACTGTCCTGTTGACCACGCCAACCGCCTGTAAAATCCAAGAAAGATCCACCTGGGTTCACCAAAGCCATTGCAAAAAGGTAATCCCATTGCAGGATGCTGAGCCTACTGCTCCTGCTTCTCAGCCTTAGTCACCCAGGGGGGTGCACTACGTCATACGGACAGACGCAAAAACAATGGCTGCAGCAGACCGGAACCCAGATCAACCTAACCATCCTGAACAACGATCAGACCGTCACCATTCCGTTGGACCAGTTCCGGTCAGTCCTGACTTCTAGACACACCACCATTCGTAAGCACAGCAGAAAGACACCTCAAGGTCAACCCCGACCAAAGCAAAGACCAACCCAGACCGTCCACCAATGGGAGTTCACGCAAGAAACAAAGATGGCTGAACGGCACAACTACTGGTTCTACTTAATGTCGGCGGACAACGACAAAAAGTGGCAAGAGTGGTCAAACTACATCACTTCCCAAGATGGTGTATATTGGCCCAAATTGAGTATCACAGCCACCGCCAAAGCATGGCGAAACAGGTGGATCAGGACAGTGAAGGCGAAGAGGACGACAACGACGTTTAAAGGACTCAAGGACAAAGTGGACCTCCGGTAAAGTACACCACACATTTGCCGCCGACAGTGGTTCTGACCGCTGTTGAAATGTCCAAAAGAGTTCCAGCTTGTAAATTGCTGCCGGAAGTAACATTGTATTGTGTTGTTTTCAGGTTATTTTCCCAGTACACACATGGCATGAAGCTGCTCTCGTCCCATGCTAGAAGGGAGGGAAGGGAGGAATTTTTTGCACTCACACGACCTAATATGTATTCGCAGGCGTGTGGATGTTTTTTCGCCTCCTTCATGTATGTACATCCTGTTAGTGGACCTATGATGACGGCCACCTAAACTCCACTTTGGGATGGTAGGCGTTTGAAGTGTTAAAACCCACAACAGGAGGGAAATGTAGGATTGATTATGCTTTTGCAGCTTATCATATACGAATGTGTGTTTTACACTTCTGTACCATACCCTAGACCACAGACAGGCGCTAGACTGTCTGCTGACTCACTTCCCCTTTGTACAAATAAAAGAAGGCTCGCTGCAAGAAGATGATGAGAGACTCCTTGTGCGCTGTTGGTGCTTCCATCAGCTGTCCAATGATCTCCCTTGCTGGCCAGCTTGACAAAATTAAACCCATTGTGTGAGCTCACTGCCTTTCCGTTCCATAGCCGCTAGGTGTTTAGGCCTAGTGGACCTGACAATAGCTCAGTTGGTAGAGCATCAGACTTTTAATCTGAGGGTCCAGGGTTCAAGTCCCTGTTCAGGTGGTTAAAGGCCCCTTCCCTGAAATGTTACACCTACTTCCTTTATCCTCCTTCTGTGGTCAAGTACAGTACGCCAGAAGATTTCTGCTCCTTCATCCTCAACACCGAGAAGGCCAAGGAGATGGCCGTGCACACAAGGAATAACTTGTTTAAGTAAACCTTTTCGACCTAGCACCTTTGCGATCTTCCAGGACTGTGGATAAACGCCATTGTCAATAATTAAATTGAAGATATGGCATATGGGCTCCTGAATCAACTTTGCTGCCGCCCTCAGTAACCTACCATCCAAATTATCAGCTTCACATTGCCCCCACTTTTAGACTCGACTGAAAAAGGACTCTCTTGCTTGGTGCTAACATGATGACCATTAGCATGTTAGCATTTAAGCTAATTTACTCATGCTAGTTTTTTTTTTTTACCCCGGACACAGTCTCTTTGAGAGGAGGCTGCGGTCCATCAGGACCAAAACCTCACGCCACAAGAACAGTTTCTTCCCGTCTGCTGTCAGCCTCATCAACAAGGCCCGGAATCCCCCCCCCCTGACACTGTTCACACCCCACCTCTGCCTCACCCTGCCACTTTGACACTTTATATGCGTTAAATTAACGCTCAGTTTGGACTCTTAGGAAAAACAATCAGACTGCACTTCCGGAATAACAAATAAAAAACAGACTGCGTACATATATTTATACTGCATTCTGTATATTTTGTATTTAAATTTTTTAATCGATGTGTCTGCACCTACTTCACCAAAACAAATCCCCAGTCGAGGTCAGCAGGCCCCGTCTCCACTGTAAACTGTGTGGACTGGGCACTGCTTCCCTTTTCAGAGGCGCCGGACGGTTTGCCAGAACCCCTTCGAGGCCGACCGAAAGTCGTGCTCCATGGCCTCACCGAATTCCTCCCACACCCGAGTTTTTGCCTGGACAAGCGCCGAAGCCGCGAACCGTTTGGCCTGACAGTACCTGTCAGCTGCTTCCGGAGTCCCACAAGCCATCAATGCTGGATAGGACTCCTTCTTCAGCTTGACGGCGGCCCTGACCTCTGGTGTCCACCATCGGGTTCGGGGCCTGCCGCCACGACTGGCACCGACCGCCTTGCGGCCGCAGCTCCAGTCAGCCGCCTCAGCAATGGAGGCACGGAATATGGCCCATTCGGACTCAATATCCCGGTCCTCCCCCGGGATGCAGGTGAAGCTCTGCCAGAGGTGAGAGTTGAAGACTCGACGAACGGGAGACTCTGCCAGACGTTCCCAGCACACCCTCACTACTCGTTTGGGTCTACCAGGTCTGTCCAGCATCCTCCCCCGCCATCTAACCCAACTCATCACTGGGTGGTGATCAGTTGACAGCTCAGCCCCTCTCTTCACCCGCCTGTCCAGAACATGCGGACGCAGGTCTGATGACACGACTACAATGTCGATCATAGACCTGCAGCCTAGGGTGTCCTGGTGCCAAGTGCACTTATGGACATCCCTATGTTCGAACATGGTGTTAGTTATGGACAAACTGTGGTTCGCACAGAAGTCCAATAACATCACACCTCCCGGGTTCAGATCAGGGAGGCCGTTCCTCCCAATCACGGTCCTCCAGGTCACACTGTCATTGCCCATATGGGCGTTGAAGTCTCCCAGTAGAACAACAGAGTCACCAGGACTCCAAAAAGACCGGGTACTCCGAACTGCCATTTGGCGCGTACGCACACATGACAGTTAGGACCTTTTCCCCAGCCCGAAGGCGTAGAGAAATTACCCTCTCGTTCACCGGGGCTGACTCCAACACAGAGGCACCAAGCCGGGGGTCTATTGATAAGCCTACACCAGCTCGCTGCCTCTCCCCTGCAGCAACTCCAGAGTGGAACAAGGTCCAGTCCCTCTTTGGGTCATGACCGAAAGAATGACATCTCGGATACAGGCGGCTGAAATGAGTTTCCTCCGTAGGGTAGCTGGACTCACCCTAAGAGATAGGGTGAGGAGCTCAGTCATCCGGGAGGGCTCAGAGTAGAGCCGCTTCTCCTTCACATCGAGAGGAGTCAGTTGAGGTGGCTCGGGCATCTAGTCCGGATGCCTCCCGGACGCCTCCCTGGTGAGGTGTTCCGGGCATACCCAGCCGGGAAAAGGCCCCGGGGCAGACCTAGGACACGCTGGAGGGATTATGTCTCACAGCTGGCCTGGTAACACCTCGGTGTCCTCCCGGTGGAGCTGGAGGAGGTGGCCGGGGACCGGGAAATCTGGGCTTCCCTACTAAGACTGCTGCCCCCCGCGACCTGGACCTGGATAAGCGGAGGAAAATGGGTGGATGGATGGACTTGTATACTAAAATGAGATGGAGATAATTGCAATATTTGTCGGAATAGTTCTGGAACAAATGGTGGAAGGAGTATCAGACCAACATTGCTCTGAGACAAAGATGGCATACGCCAAGAAGAAACATGCAAGTTGGAGATGTGGTGATCGTCAAAGAGGAGGAGGTTCCCCGAAACGAACGGAAACTGGCTGGGATTCTTCAAGTCCATAAGAGTGACAATGGACTAATGAGGACAGTTGCGGTGTTTCACGATGCTTCAATGTCCCGCAATGGCGTGTGAATGCACTCAAGAGCAGTAAATGCATCGAGAACAGCAGTAAAGGAAGCGTGAACTCTTTACTGGACCAGGTCAGCTAAGTAACAAAGACAATACATCTGCAAGCTCTTCAAAGGACACCTAAAGACCACAGCCATAGCAGAGGATGGTTTCGATCCATCAACCTCTGGGTTATGGGCCCAGCACGCTACCGCTGTGCAACCCGACTCAAGGTTCAACGTGACATTGTGACATACAAAAGAGGAACTCCCCATCGGGGAATCGAACCCCGGTCTTCCACATGACAGGCGGAGATACTGTCCACTATACTAACGTGGACTGCTGCTGAGCTGATGTGGTGTCGATTGGCCAAAGGGGAATTCAGAACAGGCTCGTGGCCCATGACCGTTTTCATGGTAGCTGGAGACTTTAACCACTGAAATCCATCCCGCTTATCCTCATCAACGGACTGTATTCCCCACCCGTTACCAGCATGGGGACAATCCAACCCAAGATGGGAACACACTGGACCAGGGACACAGCAACATAGTAGGTGGCACAGACACAGCTTCACATTGCCCCCACTTTTAGACTCGACTGAAAAAGGACTCTCTTGCTTGGTGCTAACATGATGACCATTAGCATGTTAGCATTTAAGCTAATTTACTCATGTCTCAAGGCAAATAGACACATGGCATGATGTGGGGACACTATGGGACTGCCTTAACACTTTTGGACCTTGAGGCTGTCCAGCTCTGCCAGAGGTGAGAGTTGAAGACTCGACGAACGGGAGACTCTGCCAGACGTTCCCAGCACACCCTCACTACTCATTTGGGTCTACCAGGTCTGTATCACCAAAAGAGCTGAACCGCCCAATGTGGGGCTCGAACCCACGACCCTGAGATTAAGAGTCTCATGCTCTCCCCACTCAGCTAACCGGCTAACCGGCTAAAGAATGAATGATTAATTAATTTAATTAATCAGAGGCATCATGACCAGTCTGCATCAAAACATTATCTGAAATCCTGTGGCAGGTTTCTGGCATTGATTCCTAATTCAGTTGCCATCCCTGATAGATGGTAATGGTAATGGTAATCATGCCCGCGTGGCAGGCGAGTCTCTTTGCTTGTCTGACGTCTGTGTCGCATCCTGATTGTCGCATCCTGAACGACAACACATCACAATGTCATACTCTTTGGATTCAAGCACCTTCTGGCGTAATGGGATCCATAACAATCATGTCAGCTGTGGATGCAATGTCAATTCGTTCTTAAAGGGCAAGTGACAAAAAGAAGTACATGGTTCAGAAATCAGCTGCCAAAGTTTCACTGACCAAGCACCCAGGCACTGCTGGGATTTGAACCCAGGATCTCCTGTTTACGAGACAGGCACTTTGACCAGCTTAGCCACAGCACCAGCAGTGCATCTGGCACCAACCCAAAAACAGTTCGCCAATGGGGAAAAATGTTCATACAAGGGAGGGAGTCCAAAGTCCAACACATGCGTGAATTGAGAGTCCCTGGGTGGGCTCGAACCACCAACCTCTCAGTTCACAGCCAAACATGCTGACTAATTGCGCGACACAGACTACAACAGCATGACTGCAGTCAGGTTTCACTAAGTGCTGTCCACCTTAACTCTCGGGTGGTCCGGTCTGTTACGTTTCAGGTGTCATTCTGAATTCTAGCAAGCAGCCATTCTTGTGGGGGACAAGCTCAACAGTAGGAATGTTAAGAGAACTGACCAGTCCGCTATCAATGAAGTTCTCGTCCGCCCCAGAGTCAATTAATGCTGTGGTAGGAGAAGCTTCTCCCGCCCAGGATATCGTACCTTCCACCTGAAGTCGGCCCACCAAAGCGGATGACGCAGCCGGTGTGGTTGGAGCGGGCAGTGCCAGCAGCTGGGAAATTGTGTGTAGGACTCCCACAGTACAGGCACAGCCACAGGCGTAGACGGTGACTCCTCTCCGCTGACGAAAGGCGACTGGCTCCCAGTTGCATGGGGACGACACTCCCAATGTCGTCAGCCGGCTCTCCGCTGCTGGAGCAGGGAGAGAGGAGTGGTGCCGGAAGAGCCCCAGGAGGTGGGATTTGGAGCCGACGTGTGGGTCGGAGAGGCGCCGCCCGATACGCGTTTCGTAGTGCCTTGTCATTCCAGCAGCTCTCTGCTGCTATGCCGGTTAGCTCAGTTGGTCAGCCTGGGGATGCTAATAACGCCAAGGTCATGGGTTCGCCCCCCCGTACTGGCCTCTCTTCTTTATGTGCTCCTGGAACAACAAAACGGCGACAACCCACTGGAAACGACCAATGGGGGCAGGTGACCCCATTGTCCTAGAACCAACCTTTTGCTGATGTCAAGGATCAGCTGGCAACATGTGCATGGGAGGAAGACACATGGTTTGTGTGAGGGGCAACACAAGTCTTTCCACTTCTAGTTAAAAGCCAGGCACCTCACATCGTTTCCATAAAGTACCAAGGGATTGTCCTGTTGCCCTTGTATTTTGTGGGCAAAAAGGAGGCGTTTGCAAGTGGACCTCAGACCCTATCACTGGTCACCTGAACAGGGACTTGAATCCCGGACACTCAGATCAAAAGTCTAATGTTCAGGTGACTGGCTCAAACTTTGTCTTGTCTGACCACTCTTTTGTCCAGAAGATATTTGGCTAATGTGGTCTGATTTCTTAAACCTGCAAATGTCCAAATACACAAGAGTATTGTCTTTGTAGGGAGCATTGCAGTACATGTGACATGTATACTACATATGACATCAGAAATGATGGGTATTTATTCAACAGAACAAGAACAACATTTCTTTTAAATAACAGCATAGGAGCTGATGAAACACAGAGAAGGCACTGCTGGGATTTGAACCCAGGATCTCCTGTTTACTAGACATGTCTGTCAAAAAGTCACAACAGTATACAGTGTCTTCTCTTACGGGCCGCTGCTTACCAGTCGATGGGGTTTGACTTGATTCCTTTTAACATAAAAGCATTCCGTCATCTCTTAATCTATAATCCTGGCTGGCGCTTTTGCAAAAGCTAACATTTTCAAGCAGAGCTTCTGTGTTTCACCAGACCTTTGCAGAAACAAACTGAAATCTGCGACTTGATCAACCTAACTTCTGATCAAATGTGTTGGACCATGGAGGCTTTAATGTGCTTTTGAAAAGTCATTGACACACAGTTTGCCAATTGGGACCCACACAAGTGCTGTGCGAGAGTGGAGTGCATACACGAATGAACAGTGACACTGATGCACCCTGAGAACGTCCCTGGGTGGGCTCGAACCACTAGCCTCCCGGTTAACAGCCGAGCGCGCTGACCGATTGCGCCACAGAGACTCACACCCTGCTGACTTCTGTTCACATACTAACGCATGCTATGCTTCCAGCATGCCCTTTGTTTTGGATGGGACTCGCACCTTCTGGTGTAACAATCAAGGCATTGCAAACCAGGACACCAGCTTTACTCTTTGATGAACGCAAAAGAAGAAGGGAAGATAAGGGATAGGGAGGAGAGGGGAAAGATGCGAGCGCCTTTGTTGAGAGCCAGAGAAGAAGCTCTCCTCTCTGCAAGGTCAAGTACAGTATGCCAGAAGATTTTACGTTGTGAGTTGTCCTGAGACAACAAAGGCCTGGATAACTCAGTTGGTAGAGCATCAGACTTTTAATCTGAGGGTCCAGGGTTCAAGTCCCTGTTCAGGCGGTGAAGGTAGGCCCCTTCCCTGAAATGTTAAACCTACTTCCTTTATCCTCCTTCTGTGGTCAAGTACAGTATGCCAGAAGATTTCTGCTCCTTCATCCTCAAAACCGAGAAGGCCAAGGAGATGACCGTGCACACAAGGAATAACGTGTTTAAGTAACCCTTTTCGACCAAGCAACATTGCGATCTTCCAGGACTGTGGGTAAACGCCATTCTCAATAATTAAATTGAAGATACAGTACGAGACAGGCACTTTGACCAGCTTAGCCACAGTGCCAGCTGTGCATCTGGCACCAACACAAAAACAGTTCGCCAATGGGGAAAAATGTTCATACAAGGGAGGGAGTCCAAAGTCCAACACGTGTGAATTGAGAGTCCCTGGGTGGGCTCGAACGACCAACCTCTCAGTTAGCAGCCAAACGCGCTGACCAATTGCGTGACAGAGACTACAACAGCACACAAGGAATAACTTGTTCGACCTAGCACCTTTGCGATCTTCCGGGACTGCTTTGCGATCTTCCGGGACTGTGGGTAAACACCATTCTCAATAATTAAATTGAAGATATGGCATATCGGCTCCTGAATCAACTTTGCTGCCGCCCTCAGTAACCTCCCAACCAAATTATAAATACCACATGGCTCATCGCTTTTAATGGAATGCAACAGTTTTCCTACCTCATCTACACTTACCCTCTTAAATTGAAAACTACGCAGTTTATCCTACATTGTCTTGATCTTTATAATAGAATCTGACAGTCTACCGTCAACATCTATCATCTGATCTCTAATCAAATTTACTTTATTGATAAAAAATGGAGAAATATTTGCCAATTTGGACAATTGTCAATCTGCCCCCACTTTGGACACATCGTCGTGTTTCATTCATCTTTCAGATGTATCAACAAAAGAGCTGAACTGCCCAATGTGGGGCTCGAACCCAAGACCCTGAGAGTAAGACTCTCATGCCCTACCGACTGAGCCAAACAGGCCTTTTTCAGCTGCAGATATAATTTTTTGTTTTTCTTTTTTATCGATGTGGCCACCTTGATGTTTGATCAATTCCACAGACAACCTTGTTTCTCAGGGAACAGAAGGAGCGAGACTTTCAGTCATCAGTAGTTCTACAAACTCCGACTCAGGCCACATCTTTGTACCCGACATTTCCAATTTATGATGATGAATTTAGGATTTATGATCACTCTGCAACTGCCTCTGAACAGACACCCATGTCCACCCTCTCTTGGGGAACATTTGACTCGACTCAATTAAATGACACACTCAAACCAAAATTCTAGAATCCTCCCAACCCCGTTGGCACATCATGTCCCCACCCCGAGGTTATCAAACTCGCTCCCAAGGAAATGTTGGAACTTGGGAAAGCATTAAGAATGGCAAGAAGTAGGATTAAGAATCCTACTTCTTGCCAAAAGCCTACCCTACCCAAAAGTCTACCCTATGGTAGAAGATAAGATATGCCTTTATTCGTCCCTCAGTGGGGAAATTTGCAAGGTCCCGCAAGTTCCGCAACAGCAGGGGGAGTACTTCAGTATGTTTACAGACCATGGACTCCTCCTAAATTTAGATACATAGCCTTATCCATGCCAAAACCACACAACAACCTCGACCAAATCCTGACTGACATATGTAACTGACTTGGTACATAATCACCGTCTCAACGGAACTGAATTAGCCCAACTGTTGACATTGACCACAGGCTCCAAGTATGGTGCTTTTTGTACGGCCATTTAGCCAATTCTGCCAAAGGGGAATTCAGAACACCCTCGTGGCCCATTACCATTTTGATGGTACCTGGCGACTTCAACCAGTGAACTCCACTGTACCGCTTATCCTCATCAACGGACTGTAATCCCCACCCTTCACCAGCATGGGGACATTCCAACCCAAAATGAGAACACACTGGACCAGGTACACAACAACGTAGTGCGTGGCACAGACACAGCTTCACCCTACCCCCACTTTTAGCCCAGACTGAAAAAGCAGAGAAACCCCTTTGCAGCTGAAATTGCTCAGTTGGGAGAGCGTTGGACTGACTATCTAATGGTCCCTGGTTCAATCCCAGTTTTCAGCACAATTGCTGTTTACATTGTGAGTTGGCAAATAGTTTGTAATGGGGTGACTTTGTTTTCTTGATTTCATCAACATCGATCACGACAACACAGCCAGTTACATATTAAGACCAGACAAGTACAGTTGGGAGGTGACATACAGAATCCTGATGCATATCATGTTACAATCAGACACAAACAGGATGGAGGACCAGACCTTGAGTTCGTGCAAATGTTCACAGCATTAGGTCTGCAAAGTGTTCAGCTGATGCACATTTACTGGAAAGGAAAATGGGCTTTTGTCACGGTAGCCGTGCCGACACAAGCTAAAATGTTTCTCCCGCCAGGACAACACCCACATGAAATTCAAGCTATGCTCGCAGACGAAAAAGAACCAGCTGGAATGAGCAATCTGCACCTCCAAGTCTGAGTTTATGGTTCTTGCCCAGAAAAGCATAGCTCACAGCCGTAATTGTATAGTGGTTCCTACTCTTTGTTGTGGCCGCAGCAACCCCGGCCGATTCAGGGTCATGGCAGGTGTGTGTTGCTTTTGTAATTGTATTGTCTGAAAAGACAAGATTGTCTGTCCACTTGAAGTGTGGTGATGTAAAAATACACTAGTTTTGACCACACCTGTATTTTAGTAAACATTATTAGCATGCAATGAATCAAAGTATAAGGTACGATGTCGGAGATCAAGAACGCTTTTGTTGGGAAAAAAAGCCATAACATATCATTTCGACAATACGGGTATCAAACCCGCTATTTCTTGCATGTAGAGCAAGAACTCTAGCCTTTGAGTTAAATCCCCCCGCTGCACAAGAAGGCTGCCACAATTTCTGCAACACCAAAACACTAATTAAGATGTGTCATTTTGAGTCAGCAAGACCATGTCCACAAAGGAGATGAGGTGACCGAGAGGTTAAGGTGATGGACTGCTAATCCATTGTGTTCTGCACGCATGGGTTCGAATCCCATCCTCAGGACTATACTACTGCACCAGTTTTGACACCACCTGTGTTTTTAGGAAACATCATTAGAATGCAATTAATCCAAGTATCCGGTACCATGTGGGAGATTGAGAATGCTTTTTTGGCAAGAAAAAGGCATACTATACCATTTGGAGAATGCAGGCATCGATTCCACTTCATCTCACATGCGAAGTGAGCGCTCTTGTATGAGCGCGTCATACAAGAATGGGATTTGTTTTTGTGTCCTTCGAATGAAATGTTTTCCGCATGTTGCAGAATTTTCCACAGGAAAGAAATCTTTAAGATGTATCACCAAAAGAGCTGAACCGCCCAATGTGGGGCTCGAACCCACGACCCTGAGATTAAGAGTCTCATGCTCTGCCGACTGAGCTAACCGGGCCTTTTTCTGGCAAGATATCACTTTTTATTTTTTTTTTAATTGATGTGGTCTTTTTGATGTTTGATCAGTTCCACAGCCAACCTAGTTTCTCAGGGAACAAAGGAGCGAGAGGTTCAGTCATAGCTGAGAACTTTGGAAGTGTAGTCATCTTAACCCTCCTGTTATGTTCATTTGTCAGGAACAGCCATGATGTTCCCGGGTCAGTTTGCATGCTTATTTATCTGAAAGATGTCCAAAACCAAAAAAATCCCCACAAGCATTGTTAGTTATTCACTACTAACTCCATTACTAACTATTCTATCAATGTTTAGTGCAATGGTGTACCTTACCTCTCACAGGTAATGGTTTAATTCATTTTAATTAATTAATTAATTTAATTAATCAGAGGCATCATGACCAGTCTGCATCAAAACATTATCGGAAATCCTGTGGCAGGTTTCTGGCATTGATTCCTAATTCAGTTGCCATCCCTGATAGATGGTAATGGTAATGGTAATCATGCCCGCGTGGCAGGCGAGTCTCTTTGCTTGTCTGACGTCTGTGTCGCATCCTGATTGGCTGGCACCAAATGTCAACGACACGAGCGCGGCCCCCGCTTGGCAAGTGAGAATTCTACCACTGAACCACCAATGCCACGTGGGGACACACTGTAAGAGAAAAAAAATCAACTGTCAAGTGGATGAGCCTCTGCAAAGTGGCGCTGAATGACAACACATCACAATGTCATACTCTTTGGATTCAAGCACCTTCTGGCGTAATGGGATCCACAACAATCACGTCAGCTGTGGATGCAACGTCAATTCGTTCTTGAAGGGCAAGTGACAAAAAGACGTACATGGTTCAGAAATCAGCTGCCAAAGTTTCACTGACCAAGCACCCAGGCACTGCTGGGATTTGAGCCCAGGATCTCCTGTTTACTAGACAGGCACTTTGACCAGCTTAGCCACAGTGCCAGCAGTGCATTTGGCACCAACACAAAAACAGTTCGCCAATGGGGAAAAATGTTCATACAAGGGAGGGAGTCCAAAGTCCAACACATGTGTGAATTGAGAGTCCCTGGGTGGGCTCGAACGACCAACCTCTCAGTTCACAGCCAAACGTGCTGACCAATTGCGCGACAGCAATACAACAGCATGACTGCTGTAAGGTTTCTGTTACGGTCTGTTACGTTTCAGGTGTCATTCTGAATACTGCCCTTCCGCAGGAAAAGAGCCTTTGTACTTTTTCAACATGAGCTCTAAAGAAAGGTATAAGCTGAGATATACTGCATTGGCCGGGAATAGTTCAGGATAGTGGATAGTTCAGCTGAAACGTGCTAAACTTTCCCCATTCATTTCCAATGAGAGCGAAAGGCCACTATGAATGCAATATACTTTTGTCCGGGGGTGGCGCTGTGGCGTTCATCCCCACTATCCACTATGGATGTAATATACATTTGTCCAGGAGTGGCGCTGTGGTCGCTTCTGCTCCCTCCACCCACCACATCCATCCTGAACTTCAGGTAACACAGCACAATTGCTTTTTCCGAGCGAGCGACGAGACGACGCGACAAAAACACGGTAAACTACAGTAAAAAAAATATATTTTCTTTTGCATTTCAGGCTACAGAAAAATATTTTGTCTTTGAACTGTTCTGTTTAAATATTTAGTCTTTGAACTGTTCTGTATAGTGTTTAAATTGCTTTCACGTTTCTCTACGTGGGTTTGTGGCGCTATTGTATTGTTCGCTATTTTCCGACCCCGTATACCTATTATATGCATTAGCGACAGTTATTTGGACAAATATAATGATAGCTCATAAGACTTATGTTTTTTTTGTAAGTACAATGTTATAGTTGTTCATGGATAAGTACATATCATCTGTTAAATTAAACTCTTATGAGCTATTGTAAAGTGAACAAAGAAAAGATGATAGTTTATAGACATTGTTGTAGTCTGTAAATGTTCTTGGAAAAGCTCATATATGACAACAATACACATATTTCATACATGTTGCTATCACATACTGTAACATGTACTTGTATTCAGCTCATATATGACAACAATACATATATTTCATACATGTTGCTATCACATACTGTAACCTGTACTTGTATTCATGGTTTTGGATAATAATACATTATATTATTTCATTATTTCTGTCACTGTAGAGAAAAAATGAAGAGATTGTTTTTCCCCGGGCGAATCAGTGTGGTCTTCCGCAGGGGCCCACTGGGATTCCTGCTGCAGGATCCCACCGAGGAGGCCAGGCAAATTAAGGTCAACCCGTCGAGGAGGGACAAGTCTCCTGTTGCACAGCAGGAGGTTGTAAGGCAAAACGCCCTTGCAGTGGTCCGTCAGAGAGGGGGAGATGCTTCAGACCAAACTGAAGTACTGGGCGAGTACATCCTGCAGTTTGGGAAGTACAAGGGGATGTCCTTCCGCTGGCTCCTGGAGAATGACATGGGATACACTGTGTATCTCATCCAAAGCCAACAGAGAGAGGAGGCTGCAGGAGTGCTGGTGGCTGAGGGGCATAGCAAGGACAGCCTTCTGTCACAAAAATGCACAAACTGCAACAGTACCTGCAGAAGCAGCAACAGCAGCAACAGCAGCAGCAACAGCAGCCCTCCACCTCTTTTACCATCGCCTCCACCTGTTCCACCACAACCTTTGCTGAGAGCACGGGTGAGTGTTTTTAAAGTTACACTGCATTGCATATGTATGCATTGGACCATTTTATTACTGTTGAATAACTATATTACCACTCTTTTCTTTATAGCTAAGGACGAAGACGAAGAGCTGGAGAAAGCCATGCTCAGCATCTCTCCAGATATACTCAGTATGTGCAGTTTATGGATATGTACATGTTAGGCTCTTTTACTTTCCTAGCCTTGTCTATGTGTTTTGTATAAAGTAAATCACTCTAGTTTCTATGTGTTTTGTATAAAGTAAATCACTCTAGTTTCTATGTGTTTTGCAGGTGGATCTGCTCCACCAACATTAGAGCTGCTACGGTTTTCAGGTCCAGGGCGAAGTTCTTAAATAATGACCGACCTCAAAGGGCATTTTGTGATTGCATGTGTTCTCGTCACGTTCTACTTTTGTTCCTTTCATGTGTGTTCTACCTACAGTCCAAGTGACTGACTATGAATTGATACAGCCTACGAGAGGGTAAGTATAATTTGAATACATTCTTTTGAATGGATGAAATGGTGAATGATGTTTGCTCACTAACGCCGGAAGCATGTGTTTGCAGTGAGCCATTGTGCTTCTCCTGCTCTAGTTCAGGTTGGACTAGACCATCACAAAAAAGGTCTATTTAATTCTTTAAAAAGCCAAACCAAGTAGTTGAAGTAGCAAATGGCAGTTTGTTGTGAGTGACTCTACTAATACCCCTGAAACGCCAATATTTCAATCAATCAGTCTTTCATCACGTTTTCTCCGGTTTTAGACACAGAACATGCACCGACTGGCCCAGATGCACCAGAAGATGGTAAAGGCTTTAAGTGATGTTTGACCATTTCAATCCAAACTGATTTACACTCACGGTAAAATGCACCACCGCCTCTTTCCTTGTGTAGCACCAGCTGCGCTGCCTCCAAAGATTCCAGTGCCTTTCCCACGGGAGTTGATGTTTCTGCTACCAGAGAAAACAAAGACCAAAGAAGAGACACCACAGCCTGCCCCAGGTGAGTGGTTAACCTTTCTATGTGACTGACTGCACCTGATATTAATATAATATTAACACAGTGTACATGTAATTTGGTTTCATTTTAGAAATTGCATGTGCTCCTGGGAGTCCTGTAGCCTCCACTCTATCTGCAGCAGAGCCACAGTCTGCACAGAGACCCCACAGTAAGTAACACAGCAGTATAGTGTCACATTAAAAAGGGTGTCAAAATTGACATGTGCATGTCTGTTTCCAATTAGACCAACCACCAGTCCCACCTACGGCAGTCCCACCTGCGGCTGATATCAACAGGCCTCCACCTCAACAGTTTCTGTCATTTGACCAGGAGGTCAATAAGTGGAACTGCACACACCAGCAGAAAATATGGATGAAGTTGGAACTGGAGTCCATGGGTCTGTGGCCAGGCTCCCGCCCTGTCAACAACCCTATGAAAACCTTCTCCCTGTGGCGCTTACCTCCCCAGCCTGAGCTGATTGACAGTATTTATGATCTGCCGTCCTCAAAGTATTTTCATCTTCACGCCTTTTTCGTCTAAAAGCCGGAAAATGACCACTTGATGGGGCGGCTAAAAAACAACTACACCCTGCCGTGCTCTGGTGACTGTTCTCAGCCACGTGTTGTCTCTGCTGGAGTCGGGAGACCGCGAATGATTGTGGGCCTCACTGGACAATACTACCTGCTCTCCTCCCGGCTGTGCTGTAAGAGCTGCAATAGGAGGTGGTATTCCGACAACCCGCTCTGGCTGGAAAAGCTTCCCAAGAGGTTTACCAATCTGTTGCCAGCGTTACTGACTTACAAGAAGGCCATCTGTAAGTCAGTACTGGATGAGTTGAGACGGACTGGAAAATCACCCACAGACATGGCAAATCAGGTCAACGAGATGTTGCATCTCAAGTATGAGCGTGCCAACCTGGCCTATCTCCTGTGCTGCCAGAATGTGATGGATGGAGAGGCAGGAACTTATGGCGGCCAAAAGACCATCACTCAGTTCCTTCGGCAGGAGTGAAAACCGGAGCCTTTTGGGGGCTACAGTGATGCTGATGGCTGGAACGGGGTCTCTGTGTCTGCCCACTACCTCACCGACTGCTTGCTGCATGAGTTCCGGAACCAGAAGGACACCATTCAGCGGATGCTGCAGGGTACCTTTGGACAGGCTCAGCTCAGACCACACCCAGAAAGTGGCCAAGAAAGTCACCTTTCACCTGGTGTCATGTCGTCATACGCTATGATGAATGAGAACTGGATGATCCTGTCCTGGGTCATGGTGCAGTCTGAGATGGACAAAACCCTGCAGCTGATGTACGAGGGTCTCTCAAACCGCTACAACAGGGCTGGCATTGAGAAAGCCCAGTTTCAGTGGGTTGACAGGTGAGACTTCATCACTTTAACCAGAAATGTTTAATCAAAAATTAACTCTATTAAATGTCATTATTTCATATGTTATTTGTGTTTCTCAGAGATTGCTGCGCACTGTTCAGGGTTGCAGAGTCTTCTGCGGAGGAACATCTCAACTGGGATGCCTGGCAAACAACTGATGCAATTGTTACTGAGGCCACATCTGGGAACCTGTTGAATACATGTGCATCAAGAACCTCTTACAACAACAGTATCGTCATCAAGCTGGACTTGTTCCACTGTATGCGACGGCTTCTTCGTGAGTGTGCCTAAGAACATCACCCGTTATACGGCATCTTCACAAAGTTCCTGTCGGCTGCCTTCTCTGTGGTGGACATGGAAGACCTGCAGAGGCTCCAGGATGCATACGTCTTCTGTGGCATCCAGCCTGCAAATCCCACCAAGCAGCATATTCGTGAGCACTGCAGGATAAAGATTCCTTCGCCCGGGACGCTTATTCAGAGAGTGGAAGGGGTGTTGAAGCACTTTCACCTGACCACAGATCCGAATGGCATCCCTCTTTATAAGCCCTCCATGCTAAAGAGATGGAGGATCCAACGTGTCCACATCCTGCGCGGTTGCCTCAGTGATCCTGAGGTGGAAGGGGGCATACTGTACCGCTGTGGAGGAACCATACAGTTAAACCACGTGCCAGGTGAGCGTGCAGCAGTCCCCGTCTGGATCCCCATCAGAGGCACGTCGCAGCAGCAGGGCTACCACTTTCACCAGGCCAAATGGGTGACCGGCACGCAGGTCTCCCCAGAGCTGTTCCAGGCCCAGGCCATGACAGGAGTGTGTCGCTGGAACTATCAGCGTCTGCTGGACCTGAAACTGCCAGGCGTTTCTCTCCCGCCTGTTTTCGACCCTGCACTGATATGCTCCCTGAATGCTGTTTCCAGACGGGTCTTTGGCGAAGAAAAGTACCCTGCTCTTCGTCTGACAGCTGAAGGCACTGGGGAGAGGTTTGGCCTGGAGTACAGGGAGCCAGAATGTTGTCCGGTCCCTTTAGACTGGGACAAACATAAAACCAAGAAGGACCCCGGCCACGCCACAAGTGCTCCTTCTCCAGGCATCCTGTCTGATCAGGGAGCAGAGCCAGTGCAGCCTTCCTCCACACCTCCCACCAGGCTTTTCAGCTTTGTTCACCCTCTTCAAACTGCTACTGCGACTACGTCTAGTCGTGTGGCCCCTATCCCAGCATCTGACTTGGACAATAAAGCTTCTGTTACTGAGCTTCAGCCACAGCCAGGAAAAAAAACTTATCTAATCATGTGTTCCCTTGTTCTAATAGTGTTGCATCTTGTTTGAACCAAATAACAAATGTGTATCTCATGGTTTTCTTTGCCTAGAGCCCACAAGAAGATTACCCATCCAATGTTCTCCGACTGCTGCCCGCACTGGACCAGTGAAGACTGGAGGGAGAGTATTTGTGTTGGACCACAAGCGCTGGCCATCTCCAATGAAGTCGGCAATTGACAAGCTCCTTAATAAACACCGCAGGCACAAGGACATGATCAAGCTTGTGGTTCAGGAGTATGGCACTCTTGTCCACAAGTCCAGCAAAGACCCCAACAGCATGCTGCATCCAACATCAAAATTGCACATTTCCAAATACATAAAACACAACAGTAAATTTCTCAATACATCATCTTCACTAAATACCAGCCCAGAGAAGCTGCAACACACAGCAGCT
Organism: Doryrhamphus excisus; assembly: GCF_037039965.1. Taxonomy (NCBI): domain Eukaryota; kingdom Metazoa; phylum Chordata; class Actinopteri; order Syngnathiformes; family Syngnathidae; genus Doryrhamphus; species Doryrhamphus excisus. The sequence goes on along the minus strand of NW_027621862.1, from coordinate 7,392,016 downwards.
TTGCCAGTTGCTCAGCACTACCTCTGCTGTGCCTGTCGTGATACTGCCTGCAGCTATGGTCATTCCACCATCACCACCACCACCACCACCACCACCACCACCACCTGCTCACACCCCATTGAAGCAGGAGCAACCACCTCCCGTGTCAAAAAAAAAACTCAAACAAAAACATGTCTGTGCTGTGGCCAACCAAAATCAAAATATCAAGGGGCTGGGACATCAATACATGACTTTTATCAGCGGGGCCCTGTCAGATACTTTTATTGCTCCACAAAAGTTTTCCAAAAATATGGTGCAGAAGGTCTGACAAACCCCAAGATGCTGTTTCAAGAGTTCAGTCAAACAGACTTCGTCCAGCGAGAGCTCAATGATACAAGAAAGAGGGTGGAGGAAAAACAGCAGAAGAAGAGGAAGAGGGAGGAATCTCCTCCACCCCCTGTCCGAAAGTGCCGGTTCTGCAGGATACAGCTAAAGCAGGGTCCGAACAGCCCCCACATCCACACTGGCTTTCCAGGGCAAGCAGGGAAGTACATCTACTGCTCTGCCAAAGTCTTCTCTATCTATAGAGAGCACGGGATGGAAAGAGAGATGAGCTGGAGGGAGTTCCAGGCCTCTCCTTTTTATGAAAAGCAGAAACAACGGCACCAAAATAAATGATTTTTTTTTTATAATTCATAGCTTGTGATTAGTATTCATTTTTTATCTCTGAGAGTGTTTTTGAGTGTGGCATGGCAACCTGATAAATAAATATTCTTTGTTACATTGGTTTTATTTTGTGTTTTATTTCAAGCACTGGTATCAATATAAGCCTGATATGAATAGTTTGTAATCATATAGGGATTAATTGGAACAAAATTATATTGTGGAGAAGAAAATGGTAACTTGACTGATGCTTAGACGGGATTTGAACCCCTGACTTCATTTCTCCGAAGTCTCTCTTGCTTGTCTGACGTCTGTCTCGCATCCTGATTGGCTGGCAGCAAATGTCAAAAACACCCGCGCGACTCCCACGTGGCAAGCGAGAATTCTACCACTGAACCACCAATGCCACGTGGGAACATACTGTCGGAGAAAAGTGGCGTTGAATGACAAAACATCACAATGTCATATTCTTTGGATTCAAGCACCTTCTGGCGTAAGGGGATCCACAATCATGTCAGCTGTGGATGCACCGTTGACTTCTTTTTGAAGGGCAAGTGACGAAAAGAGGTACGTGGGTCAGAAATCAGCTGCTAAAAGTTTCAGGGACCAAGCAGCCAGGCACTGCTGGGATTTGAACCCCGGATTTCCTGTTTACAAGACAGGCACTTTGACCAGCTAAGCCACAGCGCCAGCCGAGCAACTCTTCGAGACATTAATTGTTCCAATGTTGAGACGACGCCATTTGCTGTGTGTCATTCGTTCAACAGGGGGAGAATCCCGTATATTTGGCACCGATACAAAGGATTTACCAATTGGGAAGAATGCAAGGGCTTTCCAAAAGAGTCCAACACAAGTGTCACTGGGACTGGGACAAATAACTAGGCTCTTTCCTGTGGCCGGTTAGCTCAGTTGGTCAGAGCGTGGTGCTAATGACACCAAGGTCACAGGTTCAACCTCTGTACTGGCCACTCGTCTTTATGTGCTCCAGGAACAACAAAAGCCCAGGGCGTCAACTTACCGGCCCCCATAACCAACATCACACCACCCACCCACCTGTGAAACACTCAACAAGACCGGGGAAAGGTAAAGAAAACAGCATGTCAAAGCAGAGCGGCAACAAACCTCTTGGTCACCAAGACTGCAAGGAGCAGATCAATGGGGGAAATAGACCCCATTATCCTCTACCCAAAATGTAGACCACGGGTGCAGAGAATGCGGACTGTGAAGGAACAAAAAAAGCTCCTGTCAACAACACCCTGGCCCTCACTCGCCAGTGCGGCGTTGTCCGGGAAATATGGACCACAGGTATGTGTCCAAACCGGGGCTTGTTGGTCTAGTGCAGGGGTGCTCATTAAGATCGCGGAGGTGGTACTGGTCGATCGCTGGTCGATCGCGGCGTGACATTAAAAAAATATCATCCTAGCATCAATGCCGTCACTTGATTGATATACAGGGCAGCCATTCAGATGACAACTGAATGTTGCCCTTCGGGTGACCAATCAAATCAAACAACGTCTCTAAGTGCAGCAGAACTTACGATGTCAGCCTATCATCCATCCCCGTTACTTGATTGACATACAGGACAACCAGTCAGATGACAACTGAATTTTGACCTTTAGATCACCGCTCATGCGTAAACAACGATGCAAAGTGCTAAGCTAGCCGGCGAATTGCATCAGATTTTAAGCCCTCGCTAAAGTTTATGGTCACTAAAATGAGTGAAGTAGCTGGACCAAGTAAAAAGGCAAAAACATATCACTTCCATACGGAATGGGAGGTGGACTTTTTTTTCACAACGTCTTTTTCGAAGTGTGTTTGCCTGGCTAACCTGGCTAACCTGGCTAGCCTGGCTAACCTGGCTAACCTGGCTAACCTGGCTAACCTGGCTAACCTGGCTAACCTGGCTATCAGCAGCTACTGTCCGGACTATGCATCCCTGGCTGATTCAATTCAGTGCAAGTCATCAAAGTAAACTCAGGTAATTACAAAAAATGTTAATAGTTAATTATGTGTGTTTTGCAATATTGGCTCATTTGGTTATGTAAGGTACATCAACATACACTGTACTTACTAATAATCCTCAATACATTTGAAAATAAATATATGTTTTGCATTTTTGTAGTGGGTAGATCATTTTGACTCGGTCATTTTAAAAGTAGCTCGCATGCTGAAAAAGTGTGACCACCCCTGATGTAAGCGATCGAAGAGAGCAAATATAGCGAATTTCTGTTGTAAACACCAAGCAGAAATAGTTTTTAACAGAAGCTGTCAGTAGTTGAGGAGAGCAAACATAGAGAACTTACCTTTCACCGAACGAAGCAGGAATGATTTAAACAGAGGATGTCGGTGATTTGAAGTAAGCCAAAATAGCGAATTTCTGTTGTAAACACGTAGCAGAAATAGTTTTTAACAGAAGCGGTCAGTAGTTGAGGAGAGCAACTATAGAGATCTTACCTCTTCTTCAACAGGTTAGATGTGCCTATCCCCCGGCCCAGGACCTCCTGCTGTGACTCCCCCCATCGACACCTCGAGTGGACACAGCCCCACCCACGCCTCCCCCTCCTTTGAGAAAACATTGCAGGAAGCAGGAGTAAATTAAAGTGACCCTTAGATGGCGGCATTTAACAAGTATAATATCAGTACATTCAAGTGAGCACGTTTCAGACCATTGTCAGTTGATTGGACCCTTCTTTTCTTGTTTGATTTAGGAACTAAACAGAGGATGTCAGCGATGGAAGGGTTAGAATAAAGAGGTTGACTGCTGTTAAGAAAAAGAAGAAATAGTTGTTATCAGAAGCTGTCAGTGGTTGAGTAGAGCAAATGTAGATATCTTTATGGACTCGCTAGTGTGCTAGTAATTTGGTACGCATCTGCTTTCTCTTCGTTGAGAATAGGGTTAGAGTCCCGGCTAGGCGGGCGGGTCTGAGCTCGTCCTCTGGATGGGGCAGGAGGAGCACTCTCCATCCCCCGGCTGCTCCTGCCACCCGGTCCCCCTGTGGTTGAGTATTTTTTGTTTTTTTACAGGGGGATGCCGGGAAGTCTTGCTGCCATTCCTTTGGTAAAATACTCAACAAGTCTAACTCATTGTCTTAGTTAAGCAGCTCAGGCTTGGAGGCCGGCCAGATGACTTGGTTGAGTTTACCCAAAAACCAGGCCAGACTCACCTTCCTGGACATGCGATACTCTTCCTTCATCAACAGGTAGGGCTGAGCCCTCCTGCCCCTTTTCTTTCCTCTGAACTCTACGGGAGAGAGGGGTGTCTGGATCCGTGTCGACAAACAGCTTCATTTGGAATAGGTCACCTGTTTCCGTTGCGACTTTTCAAATAGTTCGAAAAGCCTCATTGGCTGGCTGAAAGGACCTTAATTTAATTCTTCAAAAGGCCACCCATTCATACAATGTTAGAAAGGTTACAAGCTAAACCATTGACTCCATGGGCACTAGTTGAGTTGAATCGTTTACCACTGATATGTGTTTGAACTCAAATCTACAAGTAAACTAGGAATCTTATCTCTGAATCTCAGAGAAGACACTGTGCACTGTTGTGATTTTTTTGTGTGCACTTATCTCCTTCGTCTTCTCTGTGTTGAGAAATCCCACCTCCTACCGAGAAGCTCCTTTGTGCAGGCCAGCACCAGTGTGGCGTCATCCGGGAAATATGGACTACAGGTATTTGTCCAAATCGGGGACAAGGGCTCAGGTAGACTCCTAAAGAGATGAAGCTCACTACCTTGTTGCAGACAAATTTAAACTAAAATTACTATTTGTCCTTACAGAAAACATCTAACATCAAAAGCACTGCAACACAATTCATCAATCCAAATCACACAATCCCAATTTAGGTATAAAGGTAATCCTGGACATTTAATGGAAATTCTCAGTGACAAAGAGCCTCCTTGCGGAACTGACCGGGGCTTGTTGGTCTACTCGTATGAGTCTGCCCTTGGATCGGGTTTTGACTTTTTAAATCACAATTACCCGAAAAAAGAATCAGTGAAGGTCACTCAACTCTAATGTTTTCTGACACTGTGTACTTAAAGACTGATAATGTCTGTGGGCTTGCAGGACTCACCTTGATGTCTTTCTTTTGTCCAGAAGATATTTGGCTCGTCCATGTGGGCAGTTTAAGACCTTAGACAATCTTGGAGGTGGCAATTTCAGGACCGGGGCTTCTTTATCCCTCTCCATAGTGAGGTCAAGTACAGTATGCTAGAAGATTTCTGCTTTGTCTCAGTGGATTCAACTTGTGCTTTTGGAGTCAATGGTTTGGCTTGTATCCTCCTCTAACATTGTCTGGATGGGTGGCCTTTTGAAGAATGAAGTTCAGGTCCTTTGCAAAGACTCAACGTGAACAGGGATTGTGCTGAAAACCGGGCTTGAACCACGGACCTTTAGAACTTTAGTCGAAGCTCAGTCATCCAGGAAATATGGATTGTGTGTCCAAACTGGGGACAGATGCTCGTGTACACACCTTCAGAGATCAAGCACATATCCTTGTTACCATTTGCCACGTTGCTATTTGTTTTTGGTAAAAGCAGGAATTGAAAGGCCATGTTTCCACCCAGTTTCAAACTGGTGATATTTTGTGTGTAAGGCAAATGTGAGAACCACTACACTATGGAAACCTGAAGGAAGGTACTTTTAAGGGGACTGGGGAAGTCACAAAGCAGTTGCCAAACAATGAAACACGACACCGTGTCCAAAGTGGGGGCAAATTGACAATTGTCCAAATTGACAAATATTTCTCCTTTGTAGGGAAAATTGCAATTCATATAACATGTTCCAGAAATAATGGGCTTTTCACAATCACAAACGAGGCTTGAAAGGTTTAAAAGCTACCTGTGAAAGAAACACCTTGACTTTAACCACTTTTTATAGCCTAATTAATGTCATTTCATGTGTGTATGGGGGTTAAATTTTTTATTGTGAGATTTGTCTGAAGACATTCCGGACGGATGGGACACTGGTGGAAGAACAGCAGGAACTCTTGTTCACTCTGGGAGATGGTGATATTATCCAGGCACTAGATCTCACAGTGCAGCTCATGGAAATGGGAGAGAAGGCCCTCATCGTAACGTACGCAAAATATGCATATGGTACATGGGGAAGTTCTGAACCAGAGGTCCCCTCCAATGCGTAGCTGTCCCTCGAAGTAGAACTGAAGGAAGCCACTGATGCACCAGACCTAGAGCTGTTGCCTCCAGTGGAAAAGATTGCCCTGGCCAGCTGTAAGAGAGAAGGAGGCAATGTGCATTACCAGCGGGGTGACTACGCTTTTGCTGTCAACTCTTACAGCATCGTCCTGCAGATTACCGAGTTCAGCTCTAAACTTGATATAAGTCCAGAGGAAGAAAGCGAGTTGGTTGATGTGAAAGTGAAGTGTCTAAATAACATGGCTGCGTCTGAGCTCAAACTGGATCACTATGAGGCAGCATTCAAATTGTGTGTCTTGGCCCTCTCTCACCAGCCAAATAATATCAAAGCACTCTTCCGCACGGGCAAGGTGCTGGTCCTGCAAGGCGAATATGCAGAAGCCATTCAAACTCTGAAAAGGCACTAAAGCTGGAACCAAGTAACAAGACAATCCATACAGAGCTGTCCAAACTGGTGAAGAAACACTCAGAGCAGAGAGGAGCAGAACAGGCCATGTACAAGAAGATGCTGGGTAACTCCACCAGCACCACCCCAAAGAAAATCTGTGCCAAATCGTCTAGGAGTTTCAGCTGGAAGTGGTTATTCGGTGCCACTGCGGTCGCGCTATCGGTGGTCTTGGCTGCCAGAAACTGAAGCCATCAGGTGACAAATGAGCACATCTGGCAGCAGTGCCTTCAAACCTTTATGGTCATAGTCAGGGCGGACATGTCAGTCTTGTTGTCACGGTTCAGCATGTCTGTGTTGCGGTGCGACCCCAGGATGCAGAGAGCAGGACCGAAAGCAGGTAAAAATATTTATTTTTGCTATGATTGCAGCAGTAGGAAAAAGGCAACTCAGGTAGCAGAAGGACAAACTAACAATGATCCCACACAGGGAGACGCACACACCTGAACTAAACAGACACTCAAATTAGGGACAGGTGTGGGTGACTATGACAACGGAGGCAGACGAGGCAAAAGACAAAGACAAAACAAGAGCGTGCAAAAAGGAAACCAAAGCCCAGACGGGAAACTCAAACCCAAACTGTCACTTGGGAACCCACACAGGGCGTGACACTTGTCTCTTAACTCACATCTCTACTGTAATTAAGGACTGTCTGTCACGGGGTGTCAAGGGTTGGGCCCCAGATGGCGGGGAGGGGCCGCAGCGACGACGGCGGCGAGCGGTCCCCGTGCTCGCGGCGATAGCAGCCGGCGGGGAGGCGTCCGTGCTGGAGGAGGCGGTCCTCCTTGTGGTCGTTGCTGCGCCTCTCTATCCCGATGGCCAGGGCGATGAGCTCGTCCAGGTTGGATGGAGTCTGCAGAGGAATCATACGTTCCCGGATGTTGTCCGACAGGCCCAGGAAGAAAGCGTCCGCGAGGGAGGACGGGTTCCAGTCGCTCTCTGCCGCCAGAACCCGGAACTCGATGGCGTAGTCGGACGCGCTGCGGCAGCCTTGGCGTAGCCGTAGGAGAGCCCGGGACGCCTCGCGCCCCGGCGGGGTTCGCTGGAAGATCTGCTCCATGGCCTGGGAGAAGGCGGCATATGACGAGCAGACGGGAGAACGGCGGCTCCACTCAGCGGTGGCCCAAGCTCCAGCCCTTCCAGTAAGGTGGGAGGTGACGAAAGCCACTCGCGCTCGCTCCGAGCGAAAAGCCGCTGCCTGCAGTTCGAAGTGGAGCTCGCACTGGGTGAGGAACGGCCGTACCTCCCCTGAATCACCGGAGAACTTCTCCGGCTTGGAGAGCAGCGCGCCAAGAGCAGGTAAGGAGACGTCCGAAGTCGGCGGGAGGTCGGCGGGCTCCTCGGGGGGCACCGGGGGGGTGGTGACGGGAACGTCGCGCTGCAAGGCGGACACCAATGCGCTTAGCTGAGCCTCAAGTGCCTTCATGCGTGCGTCTTGCTGGTCGGCCAGGACCTGAACGCAGGAGCCCAAGGCGTTGAGCTGCTCCTCCTGTTTCCCCAGACGTTGTGCCTGGTGGCGTAGAGCCAACTTAATCGGCAAGCGGCGGCCTTAAATGGGCAGATGATTAGATTGGCTTCAGGTGTGCCCAGTCCTCCCGCCTCCAGCCCGCTCCAGGACATCTGGAAAACATGGAGACGCAGACCAGGAGAAGGCAGGAACAGAACTGTGACACTGTCATGCTCACCGGAAGCTTCATTTATGCATATCTTTGCTTTGGCGCCTTTTTTGTCTTCACTAGATTAAGGCTGCACCATTCTGGGAAAAATTGTGCATGATGATTGTCTTGCTTAGAATTGACTTTGGAATTGTCTTGTTCTGCTTCAAAGAAACTTCCAAAGGTCTATCTGCCATTCTTGAAGGACTGACAATAATCCATCAGTGCTTGCATTGGACATTCCATTCATGAGCGTAATAAAGACGAGCCACAGGAAAGAAGCTGATTATTGATGCCAGTTAGCCTTGCTGATGGTATCTGCTGACAGAGAACCTATTTGAAATGATTATTTATGCATTGCAATGAAAATGAATGTTCTACAAATCCAGTGTAGGATTTGGATAGATATAGGTTTATTTTAAACATTTCTGTCACTTATTACCTCAGGTTTTGTCGATTGTGACCAAATGACCAAACTCCAATATAGATGGTGTATGTTTGATTTAAGTTGCATAATTCAGATCATAAACTTGTTTTGTGGCAGTAGTGCAGCCCTTCTTGAATGAGTGTCCCTGAGTCCAAATAGATATATACAGAAGCGGTAAAAGATAATGCAGATACAATTCCCTTTGTGTGCTGATTTTAGATTTACCAGAATAAAGTTTTTTCTGTCATCACAAAAAAAAAAAAAATTTGATTGTGGGGTATGGTGTGGAACTAGTTAATATGTTAAGCTCATAATTAGTTCTATTTGGGAAAATATGTTTATTTAATAATGGAGCTTATTTTGATTCACAGTATTTCGATGACTAATGTCTTTCAATCATGTGCTGGTCTTTTCCTGTCTGTTAACACCAGGACACTGACCTAGAAGTGGAGCAGACGAAGGGCCTCACTGTGGGTATCCTCACCATGCTAGAGGATGATGACAACTGAGAGCCTCAAAGTGTGAGTGTTGCTGCTGTTGTGGAAGAAAAGATTGTCCTTCAACATCTCCCTGACCTGCCAACTGCTTTTGCTTACCTCTTTGGACTGATCTATGCTTTACACCTCAAGTACCCGAGGGATCTCAGGTACACATTTGAAACTGTTCAGAAGGTTTTCATGGAACTTGGTACAGACCTCTCTGCAAAGGTCAGATCTCTCAAAAACAAACTCCTTCAGTGAATCCCCAAGTTCTGGATCTGAAGTTGTTGACCTCTAAAAGTTCCCTTCTGTCCAGCCAACACCATGTTTTATGCTTTGGCTTCCTAGTTGTGTATCATACAGGTTCTGTATGGTCTTGTATAAAGGACTTATGCTTGGTATTTTAAGGCCAGAAGTTCGTGCACTCGGTAGATTTAGATTCACACTTGTGTATCATATGGGTTCTGTATGGTGTTGTATAAAGGACCTATGCTTGATATTTTAAGACCATACGTTATGGTGCTCAGTAACCTCATTAACATATTTTTTAGATTCATAGTTGTGTAGCATACTGATTCTGTGTGGTCTTGTATCCATGACTCGTGTTTGATCTTTTATTCAATCTCAAAGTTTAAAAGTAGACAATATAGCACAAGTAAACGGCTACTATTTGGACAATTGGGTCTCATTAGTTTGCATGTACTTGGCCCTGTTGGAAGAGATTTGATGCTGGTACAGAATAAATAAATCAAAGGATCTGAATGTATATGATGTATCTGTAATTATTTATACATTTGATTATACATTATTGGTTCTAAATTACACATTTGAGCTACATTATAAACTATTGCAGTGTGCAAGTTTAAATTCCTCCTGAATTATTCTTATAATTCTTATATACTGGACAGTTAATATGAGTATGATTACGATAGTGTTATTACAATGTAAAATATTAAGTTAGAATTTAGGAGGAAGCAAGCACAAATAATTAAAAGTTCTTACAATGTCAAATTATAAGCGAGTCCAACTTAGGGGATAGTTAGCTAAAGTAAAGACCAAAGGTTATTACGATGTAAAATTTTAAGTTAGAATTTAGGAGGAAGCAAGCACAAATAATTAAAAGTTCTTACAATGTCAAATTATAAGCGAGTCCAACTTAGGGGATAGTTAGCTGAAGTAAAGACCAAAGGTTATTACGATGTAAAATTTTAAGTTAGCCGAACTTACTGTTGAGTTGATAAAAGTCTAAATTCAAAGTTGAACAACCTCAGAAGCAAAACTTAAAATATTTAGTTTAATTGTCCAACTTGAAATTTTACTGAAGTTTGCTGCCCTTAAATTTTGAGTTTCTTTTTTTACAGTGCAGGCAATTTCACCTGGATCTCAATTGTCCCAGGTGTCCTTACACCATGACTGAAAATGATTTCATGGATTCCCCGACATGTTTTTGGTCTGAGGATTTGCCATGGATCGCCACCGTCAGTGAAGTCTTGGCACCACGAGTGCCCCCAAAACTGTACGTTGTCGGCAGGATTTGAACCTGCACGGGGAAACCCCAATGGATTTCCAGTCTATCGCCTAACCACTCGGCCACAACAACTTGCAAAGAACCGCACCGATTATACCGTTGTTTTTCAGTTGAAATGCAAGGGAACCTGCCAATTCAGTCAGCAACCATGAAGATCCAGGCAATTTCACCTGGATCTCCATTGTCACAGACGTCTTGACACCACAAGTGCCCCCAAAACTGCACGCTGTCGGCAGAATTTGAACCTGTTAGTTTGAACCCATGTTAGCTTTATTTAGGAAGACCCATTGTGGTCCTTCCGGCTCACAACTACTTAGTGGGATTTCGGATGATCCATTGTGGTCACAGACGTCATGACACCATGACTGCCCCAAAAGACCAGTGGTTAAATTGCAAGGACAACTGCTTGCCAAATTAGTGATACTCAGGATGACCCATTGTGGTCCTTCCAGCTCACGACTTAGTGGGATTTAGGATGGTCCATAGTGGTCCTTCTGGCTGACCTTTTTGTTCAGGTGTCTTGACACCACGAGTGCCCCCAAAACTGTACGTTGTCGGCAGGATTTGATGCGCCAGGATGCCCCAATGGATTTCTAATCCATCGCCTTAACCACTCGGCCACTACAAATTGTCACAAACGCAGAACCTCACAGATTATGTCGTTGTATATCAGTTGAAATGCAATGGTAAATGTTTGCCAATTTTATGAGCAACCATGAGACTTGTCAACGCGTGAGTGGTATTGCAGCTCACGGTTTTGGGGGATCTCACATGAATTCCTATGGATCCCCTGACATGTTTTTGGTCTGATGATTTCCCATGGATCGCCACCATCAGTGATGTCTTGACACCAAGAGTGCCCTCAAAACTGTACGTTGTCGGCAGGATTTGATGCGCGGGGAAAACCCAATTAATTAGTTCATCGCCTTAACAACTTGTCACAGAGCTGGTCCAGTGTTCCGCGACCAGGACGGAAACCACATTGGACCTCTTGTAGCAGAGGTTCGACCAACAGTTGTCCCCTTCTCTCCAGCACCCTGGAATAGACTTTCCCAGGGAGGCTGAGGAGTGTGTTGCTTTGTCCGGCTCCTTTTGAGTGTCCTCCGTTGTCAGCGAACCTCACAAGGTCACAGTTTCTTCCTGATCAGGGCACCGTTTTAGGTGGTGTGGATGATTGGTCTTAAGCGCCAGATTAAGACTCTTTTCTCTCAGAAGGCACTGCTTGAAATCCCACAGGTGGCATTTTCCTGGTCAGGTCCATTATCCTCAACTGGAATGCAGCAAAGGACTGTCAGATTGTACAACACGGCTGAGCACTTCAAGAAGACGTCAGTGCTCATGAGAGTCAGAGTTCATGTGAGAAGGGTTTGTTTTACCCGACTGATTGTTGCAACCGCAACCCTGCTCACGGCTCAACATGACATTGTGACATACAGAACAGGAACTCCCCGTCAGGGAATCGAACCCCGGTGTTCCACGTGACAAGCAGAGATACTGTCCACTATACTACTGAGGACTGCTGCTGAGGCGATGTGGTGTCAATTGGTCAAAGGGAAATTCAGAACAGGCTCGTGGCCCATGACCATGACTCAATCTGGCCTTGATCAGGATAGGCTTTCTCTTCAAAAACTGCCATCGCTGGGGGGTTGGTGGGCAGGACTGGTTGCCATGCCGGTCCTGTATCCCACGGCTTGCTCCGGGCGGTGCTGTGCTGTGCTGGCTTGCCCCGCTCGTTTGGTCGGTAGTGCGGTGGGCGTGTGTGGGCTCCGGTCTTCCATGCTACACTGCACCACCTCACATACAATAATCGCTGTGAGATCCTTTGTTACCCAAGGCTTGTTGTTTGGGTATGTAATCACTTTCCTGGTTGGGATAAGAGACTTCATTTAAACTATAAACCATTTCATTTATATCCTCTGTTGAATCATAAAAACAATTCCAATTCCAGGGGCACATAGGCAATGATTTGTATGCCCCTCCCACTGAACCATAACACAAATATTTTTTGTCATTTTGTTATTGAACCTGCGCAGGGAAAGGCCAATGGATTTCTAGTCCATCGCCTTAACCACTCGGCCACAACAACTTGCAACCTCACCGATTATATTGTTTTTCAGTTGCAATGCAAGGGAAACTGCCAATTCAGTCAGCAATGAAGCTGTGTCTGTGCCACGTATGTGGCTGTGTTCCTGGTCCAACCATCTTGGGTTGGAATGTCCCCATGCTGGTAACGGGTGGGGAATACAGTCCGTTGATGAGGATAAGCGGTACAGAAAATGGATGGATTTCACTGGTTGAAGTCGTCAGCTACCACAAAAACGGTAATGGGCTGCAAGCCTCTGTTTTGAATTCCCTTTGGCCAATCGACACCACAACAACTGTCAGAATTGTAGTTCATTAGATTTGATTAGATATACCTTTATTCATCCCTCAGTGGGAAAATTTACATTGCACAGCAGCAAAGGGGAAATAACTATTTAAGAATAAATAATATAAACAGCCTAAAGTAATAACAGTATAACAATTTTGATTTCCCGACGGAGAGTTCCTGTTTTGTATGTCACAATTCCACGTTGAACCTTGAGCAAGATTACGATTGCAACAACCAGTAGGGTAAAGCAAGAGTTCAAGCACTCTACCATTTGAGCTAATTCCCCCATGCACTGAATCTGAGCTGCCATGTACTAATCTTCACAGACTTTCTAGATTCATTTCATTTACACTGACATGCCATTTCTGTTGTGGCTTTTGTCCAATTTCCTCCCGAATGACACAGCTTCTCCCCCATGTCTAAGAGAAAGTCCAGCCGCACGACAAAACAAAGTCATTTCAGCTGCTTTTACCCACTATCTTATCCTTTCCGTGCTGACTCAAAGCTCATGACCATAGTCGAGGGTAGAAATGTTGATCAACTGGTAAATTCAGAACTCAGCTGAAATGGTCAAACTGCACCTCTGAGTCCGAGTTCATGGGTTTCACCCGGAACAGGACAGCTCTGCTTTAAGACTGCAGTGATTCGACCCCTGCTGAAAAAAACAACCCTCGACCCCAGGAGTATTTCCCACTATAGGCCGGTGTCTAACCTCCCATTTCTGTCCAAGATCCTTGAAAGAATTGTAGCACAACAGCTCAATGATCACATGGCTTTGGGTGATCTTTTTGAACCTTTTCAGTTTGGTTTCAGGATGAACCTATCACGATCTGACCGTGTGGCAGAGAGGGTGGATCCCAAGATGCAGGACACAGCAAGTTCCGGTAAGGTGAAGCTGCTTTAATTGTTCAGGTGAGCGAAACGCAGTAAACGAAAGGCGACGAAGCACAAAAGAGGGCCTCTGTGGAAGGGTGCATGCAGGCACAACACAAAATATGAGGAAGAACAAAGAGCAGTCTTAGAGGCCAGCGGGCTACCGGACGGGTAGGAGGGTGTGTGGCCGAGGCGTGAGTAGCGCTGGAGGGGCACAGGAGCAAGGTCGTAGCTAGGAGCTAGCCTGTAACGTCCACAAAGGAATAATCCAGCACCCTCCTGCCGCAGCTCAGTGCCTTAAGAAGGGAACCGGAAGTGATGTTGATTGGCAGCAGCTGCGCCCATCAGGTAGCTCTGCCCAACTCAAAGGAGGTCCACAACTGCAGATACACACAGAGAGCAGTAAGAGTCCAAATAACAACATGAACCGGGCGTACCCCCCAAACCGACACACAAGGTAACAAAACATGTCACTGCGCAGCGTGACAGAACCACTCCACTGAATCAGCCCTTGCAAAAGTGACAAATGATCTTCTTCTATCTATGGACTGTGACACATCTACAATATTGTTGTGACTTGATCTCAGTGCTGCTTTCGACACTGTCGATCACTCTATCCTACTGGAACGCCTTCAAACATATATTGGTGTTACTGGTCCGGTACTCTCTTGGTTTAGATCTTATCTTGAGGATCGGACGCATCGTGTCGTTTGTGATGATATGACTTCAGAGATTAGCTTTCACTCTTATGCTGATGACACTCAGCTATATGTCCCACTAAAGTTAACTGACCCGCAGGACTGCTTTAATTTGGAGGCTTGTCTCATTGATATTAAACATTGGATGTCCTGTAACTTTTTACTCAGCCCTGCTAAACAGAGCTGCCTGTTTAAGGACACCACTCTGAGTTTTGATAATAGTATAATTTCCCAAAGTGACTCTGTAAAAAATCTGGGTGTGATATTGGACCCGACTCTATCCTTTCATAAACACATTAAGAATGTTACTAAAACAGCATTTTTTCATCTTCGCAATATTGCGAAGATACGACCTATTCTATCCACTTCTGATTCAGAGACCCTAGTTGCAACCTGCTTTCTGGTCTTCCAATGCAAGTCTCAAAAGCTTGCAGTTAGTACAAAATGCTGCAGCTGTGGCTGTTGCAGGAAAGACTCACTTGTTTGTCTTATGCAGAGCTTTATTTCTTGACTGCTCAGAAAACCACACCAATCACAAAGATGGAACATCTTATATAGCGCTAACATTTACGCTCCAAAAAAGAGGGATCAAACCACGCCCCCAACCTACCTACCGACTGGGTGAGAGACCTGCCCCCTAGTGTCCACCACACAACCCCCCCCCCCCCCCCCCGAACACCCAGAAGGGAATCCTAGGGAGAAGGTGAAAACCTAACAGGGGGCCTCACCAGCCTTCCACCACGGCTGCGATGACCATCAGCCGGAGGAAGGGGCAAAACCTGCAAAGGGGAAGAAAGACAGTCCTCTCTGATCCGTGCAGGGTTGGTCGGGGACCTCGGGGGGCGACCACAGCGAGGGACCTGTGCCGGCAACATCCCTTCCCCCGCCACCATGTGCGCAGGTTTAAGCCTATCCACTGCAACAAGCTTGTTGCGGCCGCCAAAATCCAGCACAAAACCTTTACGCCCACGCTCGAGCACCCTAAAAGGACCATCGTAGGGGGGCTGAAGGGGAGACCGGTGGGCGTCATGGCGTACAAAAACAAAACGAGCTGAACTGAGGTCCAGTGGCACGAACGAACGTGGAAAACAGTGGTTAATGGGCCCAGGGGCCCCAGGGCCCTTGGACACGAAGGGGCGCGGTTGGGAAGTAGAGCTCTCGGGTAAAAACTCGCCCGGAATGCGAAGCGGTTGGCCGAGTACCAATTCAGCAGGCGCGGCCTCCAGGTCCTCCTTGGGAGCCGACCACAACCCCAGCATGACCCAAGGCAAACGGTCGACCCAGTTGCCATCCGTGAGCGCGGCCCGCAACGCAGCCTTGAGAGACCGGTGAAAACGCTCACACAAACCGTTAGCCTGAGGGTGGTAGGCTGTAGTGCGGTGCACTTGCACACCCAAGGATGCAGCCAACGCTGACCAGAGCTCCGATACGAACTGGGGCCCCCTATCTGAGGTGATATCGGACGGCGTGCCAAAATGTGCAACCCAGGCCGATAGAAACGCGCGGGCTACGTCAGCAGAGGCAGTGGCAAACAACGGAACCGCCTCGGGCCATCTGGTGGTATGATCCACCATAGTGAGCAGGTGCGTATACCCCTGCAAGGGAGGTAGAGGGCCCACCAGGTCCACATGCACATGGTCAAACCGCCTGTCTGGAATCGGGAATGGCTCTAGGGGGGCCTTCGTATGCCGGTGGACTTTGGCACGCTGACACGCCACACATGCAGCTGCACACTCCCTGACATCCCGCCGAAGGCCAGGCCAGACAAACTTTGCACCGACCAGCTTGACAGAAGCTCGAACCCCTGGGTGCGAGAGGGAATGCATCGCATCAAAAATCCGGCGCCGCCAACCCACCAGAACCACGGGCCGGGGGCGGCCAGTAGAAACATCACAGAGGAGTGTGGGACCACCATCCTGTACCACCACGTCCTCAAGCCGCAGGACAGTGCTCCCGGACACAAGGGATCGGATATCGGGATCGCCGGGTTGATCCGCGGCCATCTGAGAAAAATCTGTCCCGAGGAGCACGGGTGACACAAGTGCCCGAGACAGACAATCAGCAACTGGGTTAGCCTTGCCCGCCACGTGCTGAATGTCCGTCGTGAATTCCGAAATGGCCGCCAAGTGGCGCTACTGGCGGGCCGACCATGGCTCAGTCACTTTGGACATAGCAAAAGTAAGCGGATTATGGTCGACATAAGCTGTGAATTGGCGGCCCTCCAACAAGAAACGAAAATGGCGGCATGCTAGGTAAAGCGCCAATAACTCCCGGTCAAAAACGCTATACTTTTGCTCGTTGTCATGCAGCTTGCGGCTGAAAAATGCAAGTGGCTGCCACACACCCTCTACTCGCTGCTCGACTACCGCACCAACGGCAATGTCAGACGCGTCTGTTGTCAAGGCCACCGGCGCTGCAGCAACGGGGTGAGCAAGAAGCGCAGCATCGGCGAGGGCGGACTTAGCCTGCTGGAAAGCCTGGACCCGCTCAGAGGTCCAGTCAAGGGGGTTGTTAGCCTTTTTCTGCCGCAAGGCTGCGTACAGTGGTTGCAGGAGGTGGGCAGCGCGAGGAAGGAAACGGTTATAAAAATTAACTATGCCCAAAAATTCCTGCAGCGCTTTGACTGTAGCCGGGCGGGGAAAGTCAGCCACTGCCTGTACCTTGGCCGGTAAGGGAATAGCACCCTGTGATGAAATGCGGTGGCCCAAAAAATCTATCACCGGCAGCCCAAACTGGCATTTGGCCGGGTTAACAATGAGGCCGTGCTCATCGAGGCGACGAAAAACCTGCGTAAGGTGCAACAGGTGCTCCTCAGCCGAAGGACTGGCCACCAATATGTCGTCAAGGTAGACGAACACAAAAGTGAGGTCACGCAACACCGAGTCCATCAGCCTCTGAAAGGTATGCGCCGCCCCCTTGAGGCCGAAAGGCATGCGCAAAAACTCGAAAAGGCCGAACGGGGTAATTACTGCAGTCTTGGGCACGTCCTCGGCACGCACAGGGACCTGATGATAACCGCGGACCAGGTCGACCTTGGAAAAAACTGTTGCCCCGGCCAGGCGGGCGGAAAAATCCTGAATGTGCGGAATGGGGTAGCGATCGTGCGCGGTGATATTGTTGAGACGGCGGAAATCGCCACATGGCCGCCATGACCTGTCCGCCTTGGGCACCATGTGTAGAGGTGAGGCCCACGGGCTCTTAGACCGCCTCACGATGCCCAAGCGCTCCATCATGGCGAACTCCTCTTTGGCCGTGACCAATTTAGCAGCGTCAAGGCGACGAGCGCACGCAAAAACCGGCGGTCCCCTTGTGGGAATGAAATGCTCAACACCATGTAAGGTATCCGCGGTAGAAAAAGATGGTGTGATCAAGGCCGGAAATTCCGCCAACAGACGCTGGAAAACGTCACCCGACGTCAAAAAGTTAGCTGTGTTAAGGGCCCCCCGTCTTGCACGGAAATGTAGCAAATGACACAGCATCAATCAAACGGCGATTGGCAACATCCACAAGTAATCCATTAGCACACAAAAAGTCAGCGCCGATAATAGGGACAGTTATAGAGGCAATGACAAAGTACCACTCGAACTCACGCCCGTGGAAACAAACAGTCACCGACCTTGAGCCAAACGTGTCGATGGATGAGCCATTCGCGGCACTTAATAGAGGCCGGCCGCCCCGGGCCGCCTTGTCCGTGCGTCCCGGGGGAAGCAAACTGACTTGCGAGCCGGAGTCCACCAAGAAACACCTTCCCGACAGCGAGTCGTTAACGAAGAGCAGCTCACTCCGTTCACCGGCGCCCACAGCTGCTACTGGACGCCGGCGCTGGCGTTTCCCGGAGCCGCGAAAGCGCAGGGGGGAGAACAACGCCGAGCCTTTGCGCCGAACCGCTGGTGAAAGAAGCACAGGTCCTTCCCGCGCCGCTTCTGAGACACACCAGCCACCACTGCTGAGTCCGCGTCCTCCGTCACCGTCTGCTGAGGGTCCGCCTCCACACCGTGCACCGCGAACCGTCTCGTAGCAAGGAGGACTCGATCGGCGTCCTCAGCCAACCCCCAGTAGTCGCCCGCGGCCAAACAAGGAGAGTTAGCCAACACCGCTCGTACCGGAGGGGGAAGTTGGCGCAGGAAAATGTGCGGGAAAAGGAACCCGCCGTCATCCGAGCCCAACAGCGACAGCATATTGTCCATCAAGTCCGCGGCCGTGCCATCGCCCAAGCCGGGCAGCGAAAGCAGTCTGTCAGCTCTCTCCGCGGGTGACAGACAGTACCTCCTAAGCAGAAGTTGCTTGAGCGTGTCGAACTTCCCAATACATGGAGGTGCGCGCAACAGCTGCATGACATGGCGAGTGGTCGTCTGATCAAGAGCAGCAACGACCATGTAGTACATGGAGGCGTCTGTCGCGATTCCCCTCAAGTGGAACAGCGCCTCGATGTGCTGAAACCACGAAGCCGGGTCGCTCTGCCAGAACTCCGGGAGCTTCGCTGCAGCTCCGACCACTGGGGCTGGGAGTTGGGGCGACATGGCCGAGTAGGAATCACACTGATCCGCCTCTTGAAACATGTTCAACGGGGTCACCAATGTGGCTGTTGCAGGAAAGACTCACTTGTTTGTCTTATGCAGAGCTTTATTTCTTGACTGCTCAGAAAACCACACCAATCACAGAGATGGAACATCTTATATAGCACTAACATTTACGCGCCAAAAAAGAGGGATCAAACCACGCCCCCAACCCGCCTACCAACTGGGTGAGAGACCTGCCCCCTAGTGTCCACCACACAACCCCCCCACGTAAGGACACGTAAGTGTGACCATATTTCTCCAATACTAGCCAACCTGCACTGGCTCCCAGTTCATTTAAGATGTGACTTTAAGGTACTGCTTCTGGTTTACAAAATCTTACATGGGTTGGCACCTTTTTATCTGGTTGACCTAATTGTACCTTATGCTCCGTCTAGAAACCTACGCTCACAACACGCCGGTCTTTTGACTATCCCGAGAGCCAGAAAGAAGTATGCGGGCTCTAGAGCCTTTTCCATTCGGGCCCCAACGTTGTGGAATGCTCTACCTGTTAATATTAGAGCTGCTACCCAGTAGAAATGTTCAAGTCGCGACTTAAGACTCATTTCTATACTTTAGCGTTTAGTTAAAAATATTCCCTGCCTGTTTTGACTGCCGCTCCTTCTCTCTCCCATATGTGGAGGGGGGGTCCAGGAGAGGCTGTTTGGAAGTTGCCTTGATGAACCTGGACATCTGACGTGGCCCACCTTGTGGAGGCGCTGCAGCAGAGGGATGGTGATCATCTCAAGACCCGCGGCTGCCCAACTGTTCTAATGGCATTACATCTTGGACCTGGACTATTATACTCTCTGTTTATATTTAACTGTCACATGTTAACCTCTCCACATCCATTGCAGCTTGGTCATCCTAGAAGGGGGATTCCCCCATCTGCGGTCCCTTCTCAAGGTTTCTTTATCCCTAATGGGTTTTGAGTTTTTCCTTGCCCTGATGGCGGTTCAGATCAAGGGATGTCGTTTGTCGTCTATTGTCTATAATATACTGTTGCCTGCTTGTTAAGCCCTTTGAGGCTCTTTTGTGATTAAGGGCTATATAAATAAACTTGACTTGACTTGGAGGTGGTGGGAGAGAGGAGGATGTTGGCTAAGCTATCATCCATGTTGGAGAACGACTCCCACCCCCTGCAGGACACTTTGACAGCACTAGAAAGCTCCTTCAGTGATAGACTGCTTCACCCCAAGTGTGTGAAGGAGCGATATCGCAGGTCATTTTTTCCTGCAGCTGTCAGGCTGTACAACCAGCACTGCTATCGATAGACTTCTACACTGTGATGTACATCTGTGTAATACTTGCTTTTATAGTCAGTATAGTTACTCCAGACCCCATTCACTGTGCAATATCTGATCAACCTCCATGTGCAATATTAAGGGCTCTAAATGCAATATACTAAGTTCTATGTGAAGTATTTCCATAATGCCTCATATTAACTCTAACAAGATCTCAGTGTATAGACTGGTCATATATCCCATCTCATTTCATATTATCTACATACTGTATTGTATATAACTCTGGGGAAAACTGTTGATTTTGTTAATACTTGGGCTGTTCCTATTGTTTATTTTTCTATATTGTGTATTTTGTACTGCTTAACTGATTCTGTACTGCAAATCTCCCCACTGAGGGACGAATAAATGCATATTTATCTTATCTTAATTAGGATACTTCACTTGTTTTTCATCAAAAAAATACATATCCAAACTGTTTTTTATTGTTTCGCCACTTTGTTACTTCTGAAAGACCGAGTGTTTGCATCACACGCTGCCCAGATATTTATCCCGTATTCAGCTGGTTTGGAAGGCATGTATTGCCTAAATGGGCAGCGACCTCTGAATGCCACCAGCCTTTCATCCACTGTGATATTAGGGCCTGGGTTATAGAGAAGTGGAAGCTGCTCTACCCACTTGTCCCACACTGTCCTAATAGCTGCCAGCTTGTCTTTCTCCTGTCTACCAGCCAATGTTTCTCGATTATCAAATCGGATCACTCTGGAGAAAATGTGAAAAGTCTCCAGAGACATTGTGGCTCAAAATATAGCTCTCTCTGCCTGTCGCTGCATCCCACACTTGCTGTCGATTCATCCTTTGACTCGTCAACCCCAGCCAGGATGAGGAGCCCCAAATATGCATCGAAATGGGTTTTGTCCAACTCTTTCCACTTCTCCCCAAAAACATGCCTCATTTCTAGATTAGTAATTTCCAGAATGATTTTCTGTATTGAATTAGGCATGACCAGCTCAAAAGCTGACTTGATTTCAGTCACTGCCATCCTCGTGGGCCCTGGCCCTGTTTTTATTTTATTTTTTTCTGCAGACAGTTTTGCCTGACACATGGTATTGGATGATGAAGACCACTGTATTTCAGCTTTTTTTTTCAAAGTATTCCTTCCACCGTCCAACTACATCCCCAGTCGAGGTCAGCAAGCCCTCGTCTCCACTGCAAACAGTGTGGACCGGGCACTGCTTCCCTTTTCTGAGGTGCCGGATGGTTCGCCAGAACTTCTTCTAGGCTGACCAAAAGTCGTGCTCCATGGCCTCATGGAATTCCTCCCACAACCGAGTTTTTGCCTCAATAACCGCCGACGCCGCGAACCGTTTGGCCTGACAGTACCTGTCAGCTGCTTCCGGAGTCCCACAAGCCATCAATGCTCGATAGGACTCCTTCTTCAGCTTAACAAGAGCCCTGACCTCTGGTGTCCACCATCGGGTTTGGGGCCTGCCGCCACGACTGGCACCGACCGCCTTGTGGCCGCAGCTTTGGTCAGCCGCCTCAGCAATGGAGGCACAGAATATGGCCCATTCGGACTCAATATCCCGGTCCTCACACAGCACAGACATGATTTTGTTTTTGTTTGTTTTTATTACGCAATAGCTGGTAGCTGGTGCTCCAACAGGGTATGAGCAGGTGGTGGTGGTGGTGATGGTGGAATAACCATAGCTGCAGGCAGTATCACTGCAGGCACAGCAGTGGTAGTGCTTAGCGACTGCCAAAGCTGCTGTGTATGTTGCAGCTTCTCTGGGCTGGTATTTAGTGAAGATGATGTGTTAAGAAATTTACTGTTGTGTTTTATGTATTTGGAAATATGCAATTTTGTTGTTGGACGCAGCATGCTGTTGGGGTCTTTGCTGGACTTGTGGACAAGAGTGCCATACTCCTGAACCACAAGCTTGATCATGTCCTCGTGCCTGCGGTGTTTATTAAGGAGATTGTCAATTGCCGACTTCATTGGAGATGGCCAGCGCTTGTGGTCCAACACAAATACTCTCCCTCCAGTCTTCACTGGTCCAGTACGGGCAGCAGTCGGAGAACATTGGATGAAAGGCTTTTTTTCCTGTGAAAGGGCAGAACTCAGAATGACACCTGAAAAATAACAGACCGGACCACCTGAGAGTGAAGCACTTGAGTATTTGCAAATGGCCATGCGCGTGTTGTTGACATTTGCTGCCAGGCAATCAGGATGCGAGACAGACGTCAGACAAGCAAAGAGACTTTGGAGAAATGAAGTCATGTGTTTGAATCCCATCTAAGCCATCAGTCAAGTCACCCTTTTCTTCTCCACAATATTATTGTTTTCCAATTAATCCCTATATCATTACAAACTATTCCAGCCCATCAGGCTTATATTGATACCAGTGCTTGAAATAAAATACAAAATCAATGCAATGTAACAAAGAATATTTATTTATCAGGTTGCCACACTCAAGAACACTCTCAATAATAAAAAATAAATAACAATCTACATGTAAGCAGTTATGAATAACAAATATATTGTTCACTTATTTTGCCGCCTTTGTTTCTCCTTTTCATAGAAAGGAGAGGCCTGGAACTCCCTCCAGCTCATCTATTTTTCCATCTCGTGCGCTCTATAGATGGCGAACACTTTGGCAGGAAAGTAGATGTACTTCTTTGAAGCCAGTGTGGATGTGGGGGCTTTTCGGGCCCTGCTTCAGCTGCATCTTGCAGAGGCACTTTCGGACAGGGGGTGGAGGAGATTCCGCCCTCTTCCTCCTCTTCTGCTGTTTTTCTTCCACCCTCTTTCTTGTCTCATCCAGCTCTTGCTGGAAGAAGTCTGTTTGACTGAAATCTTTAAACGGCATCTTAGGGTCTGTCAGATCTTCTGCAGCAATAAAAGTATCTGACAGGGCCCCGCTGATAAAAGTCATGTATTGATGTCCCATCCCCTTGATATTTTAATTTTGGTTGGCCACAGCACACAGTTTTTGTTTGAGTCTTCTACGTGACAGGCGGAGATATTGTCCACTATATTAACGAGGACTGCTGTTGAGTTGATGTGGTGTCAATTGGTCAAGGAGGAATTCAGAACAGGCTTGTGGCCCATGACCGTTTTTATGGTAGCTGGAGACTTCAACCAGTGAAATTCATCCATTTTCTGTCATCAACGGATTGCATTCCCCACCTGTTACCAGCATGGGGACATTCCAACCCAAGATGAGAAAACACTGGACCAGCTTCACCCTACCCCCACTTTTAGATCAAAAGTATGAGCTACCCAGGCCTTTGGTGACAAGACTTGCAAACGCCTCCTATTACCTTCAAAATACAAGGGCAGCAGGACAACCCCTTGGTACATTATGGAAAGTATGTGAGGTGCCGGACTTTTAACTGGAACTGGAAAGAGTTGTGTAGCACCACACACAAACCTGAGCGCGGGTCTCCCGCGTGGCAGGCGAGAATTATTCCACTGAACCACCGATGCTTGCATAGGCACAGTGGACTTGCGATGCAGGTCACTGGGAAGATATTCGGCTCGAAGGACCATTTGGTTCCCCATTCATGTCCGTCAAAAAATCACAACAGTGTACAGTGTCTTCTCTGAAGGGCCCTTGCTTACCAGTTGATGGGGTTTGACTTGATTCCTTGTCACATAAAAGCATTCTGTCATCTCTTGATCTATAATCCTGGTTGACGCTTTTGCAAAAGCCTATATTTTTAGCAGAGCTTCTGTGTTTCACCAGACCTGCGCAGAAACTAACCGAAATCTGTGACTTGATCAACCTAACTTCTGATCAAATGTGTAAGACCATGGAAGCTGCAATGTGCTTTTGAAAAGTCATTGACACACAGTTTGCCAATTGGGAACCACACAAGTGCTGTGCAAGAGTGGAGCGCAAACATAAATGAACAGTGACAAAATGTATTAAAATAGACAGACTGCATTGGTCACTCAATCAGAATTTCTCAGTTTGCTATGTGACAAAGAATCAAGTCAAACTCTATTGACAGGGAAGTGGAGGTCCTTCAGACAAGACAGTATTGCCATTCTTTCCTGACAGACATAACACAAGCAAAGGGCTTGTCCTTTGAGCCGGAGTTGAACCAACGACCTAAGGATGCCAGCTTGAAC
Organism: Doryrhamphus excisus; assembly: GCF_037039965.1. Lineage (NCBI taxonomy): Eukaryota > Metazoa > Chordata > Actinopteri > Syngnathiformes > Syngnathidae > Doryrhamphus > Doryrhamphus excisus. The sequence goes on along the minus strand of NW_027621862.1, from coordinate 7,367,810 downwards.
CACTACAGCCCTCCGCTCTTTCAACTGAGATATTGAAGGTCTTGTCGCTTTGAGGCGAGTGTGTACGGCCGAGCGTGCCACGGTGTCTCATTGAGGTTGTGGGCTTTAACACGCTGTGGCTGAGAATGCCACTTTTGACAGAATTTTACAAAAGGCAAATAACTCCTTGGAGACTGCGGGCATTGATCCCACAACAAGACAAGACAAGGTGCTAGACAAGAGAATGCAGTTAGGACTGGGTTTAGGGTGATACCTATGGCTGTAATTGACGTAGATATCGGGATTGGGGCCCGGATTCGTGTTCGGTACTTGGGAACATTTAATCACAAAAAAACAAAATCATTTTTGGAGAATGTGGGCATTGATCCCGCGACCTCTCACATGCTAAGCTAGTGCTCTACTATTTGAGCTAATTCCCCTGCTGCTGCAGCGTTGGCATAGAAGGTTCAGTCTCCTAACTATTTTGGGTCTTTTGCTGGAGTCTAAGCGTCTCTGCCTTTCAGAGTGCAGCTACACTGCAGTGCCTGGTGGTCTCGTGGCTAGGACTTGGTGCTCTCACTGCTGCGGCCCCGGTTCGGTTTGTGGTCAGAGAGCTGCCATTTGGACAGGTTTGAGTGGAGGATTTTGGTTGATCAAACGGTTCAGGTCACCTTTAAGCGCTATCTGCCAAGGAGTGGAAGGACCACAATGGGTCATCCTGAATATCACTAAATTGGCAAACAGTTTTCCTTGCTATTTAACCACTGGTCTTTTTGGGGCAGTCATGGTGCAAGGACGTCTGTGGCCAAGATGGACCATCCAAAATCCCACTAAGTAGTTGTGAGCTGGAAGGACCACAATGGGTCATCCTAAATAAATTGCTAACTAAGTTTCAAACTAACAGGTTGAAATTCTGCCGACAACATGCAGTTTTGGGGGCACTCCTGGTGTCAAGACTTCACTGACAGTGGCGATCCATGGGAAATCCTCAGATTAAAAATGTGTCAGTGGATCCATGGGAATCCATGTGAAATCCCCTAACCAAAACCACATGGTCCTCATGGGAAATCCCCTGACCCAAAATGTGAGCCGAAATACCACTAATGAGTTGATAATTCTCATGGTTGCTGACTGAATTGGCCAACACTTTTCCTTGCATTTGTACTGATATAACACAGAATAATTGGTGCATTTTAACCATTGGTCTTTTGGGGCAGTCATGGTGTAAAGACGTCTGTGACAATGGAGATCCAGGTGAAATTGCCTGGATTTTCATGGTTGCTTACTGAATTGACAAACACTTTCCCTTGCACTTTGACTGATATCCAACGTTATAACTGGTGAGGTTCTGTGCATCTTACAAGTTGTTGTGGCCAGTGGTGCAAGCGATGGACTACAAAATCCATTGGGGTTTCCCAGCATAGGTTCAATTCCTGCTGACAACGTGTGGTTCTGGGGGCAGTCATGGTGTGAATTCTTCCTTGCACTGGTCTTTTGGGGCAATTATGGTTTAAGGACATCTGTGACAATGGAGATCCAGGTGAAATTGCCTGGATCTTCATGGTTGCTGAGTGAATTAGCAGGTTACCTTGCACTTTGACTGATATCCAACGGCATAATCGTGAGGTTCTTTGCAGCTTAGTTGTTGTGGACGAGTGGTTAAGGTGGCGGACTTGAGATCCATAGGGATTTCTATGCGCAGGTTCAAATCCTGTTGACCACGTGCAGTTTTGGGTTCAGACTTTTCTGACGGTGGTGATCCATGGGAAATCCTCAGACCAAAAATGTGTCAGGAGATCCATGGGAATCCATGTGAAATCCCCTGACCAAAACCACTCATGAGTTGACAAGTCTCATGGTTGTTAACAGTTTCCATTACATTTCAACTGATATACAGCAACATCATCTGTGAGGTTCTGAGCTTTTGAGCAACAAGTTGTTGTGGCCGAGTGGTAAAGTGTTTCTCCGTGCAGGTTCAAACCCTGACGACAAAACTGACGACAGTTTTGGGGGCAGTTGTGGTGTTTGGGCTGTTTCTTCCTTTAACAGTAAGAGTATTATTACTTACACTTACTTAAAGATTTGAATTCAAATACAAATACAACTGAATTAAGAATCATTGCCAGAAACCGGCACAGAATTTCAGACAATGCTTTGATGCAGACTGGTCACGATTCCTCTGAAGTTCACCAAAGCAGACCTGACTTAAGGTGACTACACTTCCAAAGTTCTCAGCTATGACTGAACCTCTCACTCTTTGTGTTCCCTGACAAAAGAGGTCGGCTGTGGAATTGATCAAACATCAGGATGGCCACATCAATAAACACAAAAATGATATCTAGTGGAGTAAAAAAGCCTGGTTAGCTCAGTCGGTAGAGTGTGTGACCCCCCCCCCCCCATTTATGTTCTTATTTATTGTTTGTTCTCTTTTATCTTGTATTTTATATTGGTGTTTTTATATCTTTTGTACTGGTACCTTGGGTGTCCTGAAAGGCGCTTTGAAATAAAATGTATTATTATATTATTATTTATTATTATTATTATTAATCTCGGGGGAGTTTGAGCCCCACATTGGGCGATTTAGCACTTTTGTTGATACGTCTGAAAGATATCTTTCCTGTGGAAAATTGTTCAACATGCAGAAAACATTTCATTCGAAATATACAAAAACAAACCCCATTCTTGAATGACCTTCAGACTCGAATGTCTGTGACAGATGTCAAGGATCAGCTGGCAAGATGTGCATGTGAGGAACACACTTGGTTTGTGTGTGGTGCTACGAACAAATCATACAAATCAAACACAGTTTCGAAATGAGGACCTTTTGCGTGTAGGGCAAACATGGAAACACTACACTATGGAAACCTGGAGGAAGGGGCTTTTAAGGGGACTGGGGAAGTCACAAAGCAGTTGCCAAACAATGAAACACGACGATGTGTCCAAAGTGGGGGCAGATTGACAATTGTCCAAATTGACAAATATTTCTCCTTTGTAGGGATAATTGTAGTTCATATAGTAACATGTTCCAGAAATCATGATCGCGGCTTGAAAGGTTTAGAAAGAAACACCCTAGCCACCCTCGGGTCCACCTTGATTTCGGTGGACTAAACTTGTGCCCTTGGAGTCAATGGTTTGGCTTGTAACCTCTACGAACGTTGGCAGAAAGGGTGGCCTTTTGAATAACAAAGTTAAGGTCCTTTCAGCCAGCCAATATGGCTTCTCAAACTGAAAACTCGCAACGTAAACAGGGATTGTTCTGAAACCTGGGCTTGAACCAGATACTTTTTGAACTTCAGTCTAACGCTCTCCCAAGTGAGCTATTTCAGCTGCAACGGTGGCATCCTGCTTTTTCAGTCGGAGCTAAAAGTGAAAGTAGGGTACCTACTTTTTAAAAAAAGTACGATATCCAACTTCAAATACAAATGGCCGCCATTTTTCAAGATGGCCACCATTCATAGACGTTCTAAATCGTATTTGCACTAAAATAATGACAAAATAATGTCATTGTGATAATCTGTACATCAAAATATATGTTTTTGGACACAAGGAGTTCAATTATGTATTCAAAATTTCAATATCATCAATTGTTATAGCTATATAATGACAATTATGTGACTTTTACATGCATAAATGTCTCAGTGAAGTTACCAATATGGTATCACAATTCTTCATGACAGAAGTGCAATAGATTGAACTGAATTTAGCCTGAATCATTGTTTTACTCTTTACATTTGCAGGAACACAGTTGTGTGCAGTTCAGAGTGTAGCGATAACATTTGCATGGGCCCTGACATTCACCAGTGCAGCGGCATTTGGTCAGCTGCTGGCAGGACTGATCAATGTGTGGAAGGGTTGACCACAAAACTTCCCAGGATTCCCCTTGCTTTCTCCAGCCCCAGTTGCTAGGGCTTTCAGAATGCATTTGGCAGACCGTTGCTTGGCCCCATGCAGGCAGCTTGGAAGGTTGATCGTTTGACATGCTGAACAAGCGATGAAGTTGTTGGTGGGATGGAATCATAGGACCGTTGTTTCCGAGCATACAAGTGCAGTCTTGCCTCATCAACCTTTGTAGTGTTGCTGTGTTGCACATAGTGACAACAATTTTTTCAAGAATGTCAAGGTCGGCATCTTTTATGGTAGGTGGGTACTTGCTGAGTTTCCTGAACACTGGGCTCACCTCAGGACAAACTGCCCATGTTTGCCATGCTGTTGTCTTCCTCTACCTCGAAATGCTGACACAACATCACAGCCAGTGAAGGCATGAAAGAAGAGCATGCCACTGGATTTCTCTGGGCCGAGGTTCCTCACCAAGTCATGAATTGGGAACCATCTAATGGACTGCCCCTGGCCGAATTCAACTCAAAACATTTCCAAGCCAGCATCTTGAAGACTCAAAGACCCAAACTGCTATGACAAGAATGTCTGTGTCACATCAACACAGACTTTGTCTGCTGCTTGGCTGCATGGAGGGCATGTGTGAAAATCCTGGAGTCAGCTTCTTCATGATTGCAAGGCTGTAGGCTTTCAAAGTTGATGGGTTTGTTTGACAAGACCTTCTCCCCTTTGGTCCCCTACTCCTAGCCCGATCGTTCATCCAACGCTGTTTAGATCCCATGCGATCTGTACACCTTCCGGGTAACTAAAGCCCCGTTACCCTTGGCTCGGCTTTCCCGCGCTGGCACACCCTGTCTATTCAGGCGCGACTATCTAACAACTACACTACAACTGACTACACTTCTATACTAGTTGAGATGTATATTGGGCTTATTAGATAGCATTTGGGACACTTATGTATACTAAGTTGCCTATTTAATACTACAACAGTTAGTAATTATACAACTACAACTACAACTACATTTAGTACACTACAAGCCCATTGAACCCCATGCTGAGTTTCGCAGCAGTGATGTCATCAGTCTGCCCTGGTTGTGCTATGACATCACTCTCATGAGGTAATACAAACCAACAACATTAATATTTGAAAGTTACAGTAATGTAACAAATACATAGCAGAGGACAAGTAAACTTTGTGACCAGGTAGCTTAGAAGCATACAACTTTTCTGATATAAACACCAATTTATAGTAATGTCAGGCTCCATATTGAAAAATGGTGTCCATATTGGAATTTTGAATACATTATTGGATTTAATAAATTATAATACATTCATTTGGCATTCTGTCCATAAAAAAATATTGTGTTTATTTGAGTTCTACTTCAACAAGTACATGTTTTTCAAATTTGCTCTGGCGGCCATGTTGAAAATTGGCAGCCATATTACATTTTATGTTGGATATCGTACTTTTCTTAAAATATGTATCTGAAATGTCATCTGTGCCAATTTTGGTGCTTGTATCACCAAGTGAAAGATTCTTATGAAATGTTTGGATAATCTGCCCATATTGGTACTTTATGGAACTAGTGAGGTGCCTGGCTTTTAACTGGAACTGAAAAGACTTGTGTAGCCCCGCTCACAAACCAAGTGTCTTCCTCACATGCACATGTTGCCAGCTGATCCTTGACATCAGCTGTCACAAAGATTCACGTCATTTGGGGAACTCATCCTGATCCACGGTTACCACTGATTTGTATTTGAACTCAAATCAGCAAGTAAATAAGTAATACACTAACTGGTAAAGAAAAACACAGTCCAAACATTTGATTGCTGTATGGCAAGTTGGTTCCACCAAGACTTGAACTTGGATCACAAGATTCAAAGTCCAGAGTGCTAACCATTACACCATGGAACCTGCAAGCGTACAGACATCGTCGGGTCCTGAAGTACATCCTGTCAGATTACATTAGAGTTGATAGAACTTCACTGATGCTGTTGTTTTGGGAATTGTGTAGAAAAAAAGCAGTAATCAGGTCAAAGGACAGGGAGGGCTTGTCCGGGAATTGAACTCGGGACCTCTCGCACCCGAAGCAAGAATCATACCACTAGACCAACAAGCCCCTTTCTGGACAAACACCTGTGGCCCATATTTCCCGGCGATATTGCACTGGCGAGTGATAGGGGCTTTTTTTGTTCACAGTCCGCATTCTCTGCACTCGTGGTCTAAATTTTGGGTAGAGGATAATGGGGTCCACTGCCCCCATTGATCTGCTCCTTGCAGTCTTGACAATGGGGTCGCCCACCCCCATTGATCTGCTTCATGCAGTCACGGCGGGCGAGGTTTGCTGCCGCTCTGCTTTGCCATGCTGTTTTCTTTACCTTTCCCCGGTCGGTTGGCAGCCTTGATGGGGGTGTTTCACAGTTGACTGGGTTGTGCGCTGTTGGTTATGGGGCCTGGGGGGTTTTGGCCTTTTGTCGATGGAGTCGATGGAGAGAGCTGGGTGAACAGTTGTAAAGGATATTTTTTCACCTTTTGGGGATTGGAACATTGACTTTGTCCGTAGAAAATTTGTTATGTCGAGAGTGGTGTTTAGAAGAAAATCAGTTTTGGTGTTGTTAAACTCATTTAAAGAGCACCTGTTCAGATGGTGGGGCACCCTGCTAACAGGTGGCAAACCTCCTGATGTGGGCTTCGCCCCCCTTGATTGACCCTGAAAACGTCCGATCTCAGAAGCTAAGCAGGGGCGGGCCTGGTTAGTACATGGATGGAATACAAGGACAATACAAGGGAATACAAGGGCAACAGGACAATCCTTTGGTACTTCATGGAAACGATGTGAGGTGCCTTTTAACTAGAAGTGGAAAGACTTGTGTAGCCCCTCACACAAACCATGTGTCTTCCTCCCATGCACATGTTGCCAGCTGATCCTTGACATCAGCAAAATTTTGGTTCTAGGACAATGGGGTCCCCTGCCCCCATTGGTCTTTTCCAAGCGGTAACAGTGGCCGAGAGGTTAAGGCGTTGGACTCGAAATCCAATGGGGTTTCCCTGCACAGGTTCAAATCCTGTCTGTGACGCTTTGGTTGGGCATTTGTTGCCGCCATGCTGTTTACCTTGTGGTGGAGTACTGTTGGTTATGAGGGCTGGGGTGTTGTCCTTTCGAGGCCCGCGTTCTCTACAATGGTGGTCTAAATTTTGGGTAGAGGATAATGGGGTCCACTGTCCCCATTGATCTGCTTCTTGCAGTCTCGGTGGCCGAGAGGTTTGTTGCCACTCTGCTTTTGACATGCTGTTTTCAGCGGCCTTGTCGAGGGTGTTTCACAGGTGGGTGGTGTGATGTTGGATATGGGGGCAAGTGGGTTGTCGCCGTTTTGTTGTTCCTGGAGCACATAAAGAAGAGTGGCCAGTACGAGGGGTTAAACCCATGACCTTGGCGTTATTAGCACCACACGCTGACCAACTGAGCTAACCGGGATAGCGACAGAGAGCTGCTGGAATGACAAGGCGCTACGAAACGCGTATCGGGCAGAGCCGCTCCGACCCACACGTCGGCTCCAAATCCCACCTCCCGGGGCTCTTCCGGCACCACTCCTCCCTCCCTGCTCCAGCAGTGGAGCGCCGTCTGACGACGTCGGGAGTGTCGTCCCCATGCAACTGGGAGCCAGTCGCCTTTCGTCAGCGGAGAGGAGTCACCGTCTACGCCTGTGGCTGTGCCTGTACTGTGGGAGTCCTACACACAATTTCCCGCGGTCCAGTTCGCCCAGCACGCCAATGCTCTTCCTCCACCAGGGATATTCCCCAGCTGCTGGCACTGCCCGCTCCAACCACACCGGCTGCGTCATCCGCTTTGGTGGGCCGACTTCAGGTGGAAGGTACGATATCCTGGGCGGGGGAAGCTTCTCCTACCACAGCATTAATTGACTCTGGGGCGGACGAGAACTTCATTGATAGCGGACTGGTCAGTTCTCTTAACATTCCTACTGTTGAGCTTGTCCCCCACAAGAATGTCTGCTCGCTAGATGAACATCATCTGGCATGCATTGCGCATCAGACATGCACCATATCCTTGGTGCTGTCGGGTAACCACCACAAGGTCACAAATTTTTTTCTTATGCCCTCTCGCTCAGCTCTGTTAGTACTCGGCCTCCCCTGGCATCCTGTGCGTGTGTTGTGATGTTTTGTCATTTAGCGCCACTTTGCAGAGGCACATCCACTCGACAATTTAATTTGTTCTCCGACAGTGTTTCCCAACGTGGCATTGGTGGTTCAGTGGTAGAATTCTCACTTGCCAAGCGGGGGCCGCGCTCGTGTCGTTGACATTTGCTGCCAGCCAATCAGGATGCGACACAGACGTCAGATGATGTCGGCATGATTACCATTACCATTACCATCTATCAGGGATGGCAACTGAATTAGGAATCAATGCCCGAAACCTGCCACAGGATTTCAGATAATGTTTTGATGCAGACTGGTCATGATGCCTCTGATTAATTTAATTAATTAATTAATTAAAATGAATTAAACCATTACCTGTGAGAGGTAAGGTACACCATTGCACTAAACATTGATAGAATAGTTAGTAATGGAGTTAGTAGTGAATAACTAACAATGCTTGTGGGGATTTTTTTGGTTTTGGACCTCTTTCAGATAAATAAACATGCAAACTGACCCGGGAACATCATGGCTGTTCCTGACAAATGAACATAACAGGAGGGTTAAGATGACTACACTTCCAAAGTTCTCAGCTATGACTGAACCTCTCACTCCTTTGTTCCCTGAGAAACTAGGTTGGCTGTGGAACTGATCAAACATCAAGAAGACCACATCAATTGAAAAAAACTAAAAAGTGATATCTTGCCCGAAAAAGGCCCGGTTAGCTCAGTCGGGAGCGCATGAGACTCTTAATCTCCGGGTCGTGGGTTCGAGCCCCACATTGGGCGGTTCAGCTCTTTTGGTGATACATCTTAAAGATTTCTTTCCTTTGGAAAATTCTGCAACATGCGGAAAACATTTCATTCGAAGTACACAAAAACAAATCCCATTCTTGTATGACGCGCTCATACGAGAGCGCTCACTTCGCATGTGAGATGAAGTGGAATCGATGCCTGCATTCTCCAAATGTTATAGTATGCCTTTTTCTTGCCAAAAAAGCATTCTCAATCTCCCACATCGTACCGGATACTTGGATTAATTGCATTCTAATGATGTTTCCTAAAAACACAGGTGGTGTCAAAACTGGTGCATTAGTATAGTCCGATGAGGATGGGATTCGAACCCATGCGTGCAGAACACAATGGATTAGCAGTCCATCACCTTAACCTCTCGGTCACCTCATCTCCTTTGTGGACATGGTCTTGCTGACTCAAAATGACAGATCTTAATTAGTGTTTTGGTGTTGCAGAAATTGTGGCAGCCTTCTTGTGCAGCGGGGGGATTTAACTCAAAGGCTAGAGTTCTTGCTCTACATGCAAGAAATAGCGGGTTTGATACCCGTATTGTCGAAATGATATGTTATGGCTTTTTTTCCCAACAAAAGCGTTCTTGATCTCCGACATCGTACCTTATACTTTGATTCATTGCATGCTAATAATGTTTACTAAAATACAGGTGTGGTCAAAACTAGTGTATTTTTACATCACCACACTTCAAGTGGACAGACAATCTTGTCTTTTCAGACAATACAATTACAAAAGCTACACACACCTGCCATGACCCTGAATCGGCCGGGGTTGCTGCGGCCACAACACAGAGTAGGAACCACTATACGATTACGGCTGTGAGCTATGCTTTTCTGGGCAAGAACCATAAACTCAGACTTGGAGGTGCAGATTGCTCATTCCAGCTGGTTCTTTTTTGTCTGCGAGCAAAGCTTGAATTTCATGTGGGTGTTGTCCTGGCGGGAGAAACATTTTAGCTTGTGTCGGGACGGCTACCGTGACAAAAGCCCATTTTCGTTTCCAGTAAATGTGCATCAGCTGAACACTTTGCAGACCTAATGCTGTGAACATTTTCGCGAACTCAAGGTCTGGTCCTACATACTGTTTGTGTCTGATTGTAACATTGCTGTGTACCTGGTCCAGTGTGTTCTCATTTTGGGTTGGAATGTCCCCATGCTGGTGAAGGGTGGGGATTACAGTCCGTTGATGAGGATAAGCGGTACAGTGGAGTTCATTGGTTGAAGTCGCCAGGTACCATCAAAATGGTAATGGGCCACGAGGGTGTTCTGAATTCCCCTTTGGCAGAATTGGCTAAATGGCCGTACAAAAAGCACCATACTTGGAGCCTGTGGTCAATGTCAACAGTTGGGCTAATTCAGTTCCGTTGAGACGGTGATTATGTACCAAGTCAGTTACATATGTCAGTCAGGATTTGGTCGAGGTTGTTGTGTGGTTTTGGCATGGATAAGGCTATGTATCTAAATTTAGGAGGAGTCCATGGTCTGTAAACATACTGAAGTACTCCCCCTGCTGTTGCGGAACTTGCGGGACCTTGCATTTCCCCACTGAGGGACGAATAAAGGCATATCTTATCTTCTACCATATTATCTTCTACTTCTTGCCATTCTTAATGCTTTGCCAAGTTCCAACATTTCCTTGGGAGCGAGTTTGATAACCTCGGGGTGGGGACATGATGTGCCAACGGGGTTGGGAGGATTCCAACTATGGTCTTTTGGTTTGAGTGTGTCATTTAATTGAGTCGAGTCAAATGTTCCCCAAGAGAGGGTGGACATGGGTGTCTGTTCAGAGGCAGTTGCAGAGTGATCATAAATCCTAAATTCATCATCATAAATTGGAAATGTCGGGTACAAAGATGTGGCCTGAGTCGGAGTTTGTAGAACTACTGATGACTGAAAGTCTCGCTCCTTCTGTTCCCTGAGAAACAAGGTTGTCTGTGGAATTGATCAAACATCAAGGTGGCCACATCGATAAAAAAGAAAAACAAAAAATTATATCTGCAGCTGAAAAAGGCCTGTTTGGCTCAGTCGGTAGGGCATGAGAGTCTTACTCTCAGGGTCTTGGGTTCGAGCCCCATATTGGGCAGTTCAACTCTTTTGTTGATACATCTGAAAGATGTCTTTCCTGTGGAAAATTGTTCAAAATGCAGAAAACATTTTATTCAAAATACAAAAAAACAAACCCCCTTCTTGTATGACCACAATTCCTAACTTGGTTGGCTGTGAAATTAACTAGGGACCTTTTGCGTGTTCGGCAAACGTGACAACCACAACACTATGGAAACCTGAAGGAAGGGATTTTTAAGGGGACAGGCGAAGTCACAAAGCAGTTGCCAAACAATGAAACACGACGATGTGTCCAAAGTGGGGGCAGATTGACAATTGTCCAAATTGGCAAATATTTCTCAATTTTTTATCAATAAAGTAAATTTGATTAGAGATCAGATGATAGATGTTGACGGTAGACTGTCAGATTCTATTATAAAGAACAAGACAATGTAGGATAAACTGCGTAGTTTTCAATTTAAGAGGGTAAGTGTAGATGAGGTAGGAAAACTGTTGCATTCCATTAAAAGCGATGAGCCATGTGGTATTTATAATTTGGTTGGGAGGTTACTGAGGGCGGCGGCAAAGTTGATTCAGGAGCCCATATGCCATATCTTCAATTTAATTATTGAGAATGGTGTTTACCCACAGTCCTGGAAGATCGCAATGTTGCTTGGTCGAAAAGGGTTACTTAAACACGTTATTCCTTGTGTGCACGGTCATCTCCTTGGCCTTCTCGGTTTTGAGGATGAAGGAGCAGAAATCTTCTGGCATACTGTACTTGACCACAGAAGGAGGATAAAGGAAGTAGGTTTAACATTTCAGGGAAGGGGCCTACCTTCACCGCCTGAACAGGGACTTGAACCCTGGACCCTCAGATTAAAAGTCTGATGCTCTACCAACTGAGCTATCCAGGCCTTTGTTGACTTAGGACAACTCACAATGTAAAATCTTCTGGCATACTGTACTTGACCTTGCAGAGATGAGCGCTTCTTCTCTGGCTCTCAACAAAGGCGTTCGCATCTTTCCCCTCTCCTCCCTATCCCTTATCTTCCCTTCTTCTTTTGCGTTCATCAAAGAGTAAAGCTGGTGTCCTGGTTTGCAATGCCTCGATTGTTACACCAGAAGGTGCGAGTCCCATCCAAAACAAAGGGCATGCTGGAAGCATAGCATGCGTTAGTATGTGAACAGAAGTTGGCAGGGTGTGAGTCTCTGCGGCGCAATCGGTCAGCGCGCTCGGCTGTTAACCGGGAGGCTGGTGGTTCGAGCCCACCCAGGGATGTTCTCTGGAAGCATCAGTGTCACTGTTCATTCATGTTTGCGCTCCACTCTCGCACAGCACTTGTGTGGGTCCCAATTGGCAAACTGTGTGTCAATGACTTTTCAAAAGCACATTACAGCTTCCATGGTCCAACACATTTGATCAGAAGTTAGGTTGATCAAGTCGCAGATTTCATTTTGTTTCTGCAAAGGTCTGGTGAAACACAGAAGCTCTGCATGAAAATATTAGCTTTTGCAAAAGCGCCAGCCAGGATTATAGATTAAGAGATGATGGAATGCTTTTATGTTAAAAGGAATCAAGTCAAACCCCATCAACTGGTAAGCAGCGGCCCGTAAGAGAAGACACTGTATACTGTTGTGATTTTTTGACAGACATGTCTAGTAAACAGGAGATCCTGGGTTCAAATCCCAGCAGTGCCTTCTCTGTGTTTCATCAGCTCCTATGCTGTTATTTAAAAGAAATGTTGTTCTTGTTCTGTTGAATAAATACCCATCATTTCTGATGTCATATGTAGTATACATGTCACATGTACTGCAATGCTCCCTACAAAGACAATGCCCTTGTGTATTTGGACATTTGCAGGTTTAAGAAAACAGACCACATTAGCCAAATATCTTCTGGACAAAAGAGTGGTCAGACAAGACAAAGTTTGAGCCAGTCACCTGAACATTAGACTTTTGATCTGAGTGTCCGGGATTCAAGTCCCTGTTCAGGTGACCAGTGATAGGGTCTGAGGTCCACTTGCAAACGCCTCCTTTTTGCCCACAAAATACAAAGGCAACAGGACAATCCCTTGGTACTTTATGGAAACGATGTGAGGTGCCTGCCTTTTAACTAGAAGTGGAAAGACTTGTGTAGCCCCTCACACAAACCATGTGTCTTCCTCCCATGCACATGTTGCCAGCTGATCCGTGACATCAGCAAAATTTTGGTTCTAGGACAATGGGGTCACCTGCCCCCATTGGTCTTTTCCAAGCGGTCACAGTGGCCGAGAGGTTAAGGCGTTGGACTCGAAATCCAATGGGGTTTCCCCGCACAGGTTCGAATCCTGTCTGTGACGCTTTGGTTGGTAGGTGGGAGGAAACCCGAGTACCCGGAGAAAACCCACGCATGCACAGGGAGAACATGCAAACTCCACACAAAGATGGCCGAGGGTGGAATTGAACCCTGGTCTCCTTGCTGTGAGGTCTGCGCACTAACCACTAGACCGCTGTGCCATTAATTAATCAATTAAAATTAATTAAACCATTACCTGTGAGAGGTAAGGTATTGATCAAAGAAGACCACATCAATTAAAAAAAATTAAAAAGTGATATCTTGGCCGAAAAAGGCCCGGTTAGCTCAGTCGGGAGAGCATGAGACTCTTAATCTCAGGGTCGTGGGTTTGAGCCCCACATTGGGCGGTTCAGCTCTTTTGGTGATACAGACCTGGTCGACCCAAATGAGTAGTGAGGGTGTGCTGGGAACGTCTGGCAGAGTCTCCCGTTCGTCGAGTCTTCAACTCTCACCTCTGGCAGAGCTTCACCTGCATCCCGGGGGAGGACCCGGGATATTGAGTCCGAATGGGCCATATTCCGTGCCTCCATTGCTGAGGCGGCTGACCGGAGCTGCGGCCGCAAGGCGGTCGGTGCCAGTCGTGGCGGCAGGCAGCGAACCCGATGGTGGACACCAGAGGTCAGGGCCGCCGTCAAGCTGAAGAAGGAGTCCTATCAAGCATTGATGGCTTGTGGGACTCCGGAAGCAGCTGACAGGTACTGTCAGGCCAAACGGTTCGCGGCTTCGGCGCTTGTCCAGGCAAAAACTCGGGTGTGGGAGGAATTCGGTGAGGCCATGGAGCACGACTTTCGGTCGGCCTCGAAGGGGTTCTGGCAAACCGTCCGGCGCCTCCGAAAAGGGAAGCAGTGCCCAGTCCACACTGTTTACAGTGGAGACGGGGCCTGCTGACCTCGACTGGGGATTTGTTTTGGTGAAGTAGGTGCAGACACATCGATTAAAAAATGAAAATACAAAATATACAGAATGCAGTATAAATATATGTACGCAGTCTGTTTTTTGTTTGTTATTCCGGAAGTGCAGTCTGATTGTTTTTCCCAAGAGTCCAAACGCATATAGAGTGTCAAAGTGGCAGGGTGAGGCAGAGGTGGGGTGTGAACAGTGTCAGGGGGGGGGATTCCGGGCCTTGTTGATGAGGCTGACAGCAGACGGGAAGAAACTGTTCTTGTGGCGTGAGGTTTTGGTCCTGATGGACCGCAGCCTCCTCTCAAAGAGACTGTGTCCGGGGTAAAAAAAAAAAAAAAACTAGCAAGACAGCCTCAAGGTCCAAAACTGTTAAGGCAGTCCCATAGTGTCCCCACATCATGCCATGTGTCTATTTGCCTTGAGACATGAGTAAATTAGCTTAAATGCTAACATGCTAATGGTCATCATGTTAGCACCAAGCAAGAGAGTCCTTTTTCAGTCGGGTCTAAAAGTGGGGGCAATGTGAAGCTGTGTCTGTGCCACCTACTATGTTGCTGTGTCCCTGGTCCAGTGTGTTCCCATCTTGGGTTGGAATGTCCCCATGCTGGTAACGGGTGGGGAATACAGTCCGTTGATGAGGATAAGCGGGATGGATTTCAGTGGTTAAAGCCTCCAGCTACCATGAAAACGGTCATGGGCCTCGAGCCTGTTCTGAATTCCCCTTTGGCCAATCGACACTACATCAGCTCAGCAGCAGTCCTCGTTAGTATAGTGGACAGTATCTCCGCCTGTCACGTGGAAGACCGGGGTTCGATTCCCCGACGGGGAGTTCCTCTTTTGTATGTCACAATGTCACGTTGAACCTCAAGTCGGGTTGCGGTTGCAACAACCAGTCCGGTTAAACAAACCCTTCTCATTAGAACAAAACCTTTCTTAATCTTCTTCTCAAGGTGTTCAGGTGTCTTGTACAATCTGACGGTCTTTTGCTGCCAAATCATTCCAGTCGTGGATAACGGAGCTGACCAGGAAAATGCCAGCTGTGGGATTTCAATCAGAGCCTCCTGAGCGTAAGGAACCTTAATCTGGCGCCTTCGATCACTCATCCACCCAACCTAAAACGGTGCCCTGATCAGGAAAAAAAAACTGTGACCTTGTGAGGTTCACTGACAACAGAGGACACTCAAAAGAAGGCGCACAAAGTAGGGTACTTGTACACACGTCGACAGCAGAGTGGCGCAGCGGTAGCGTGCTGGGCCCATAACCCAGAGGTCGATGGATCGAAACCATCCTCTGCTATGGCTTTGCTCTTTACGTGTCCTTTGAAGAGCTTGCAGATGTATTGTCTTTGTTACTTAGCTGACCTGGTCCAGTAAAGAGTTCACGCTTCCTTTACTGCTGTTCTCGATGCATTTATTGCTCTTGAGTGCATTCACACGCCATTGCGGGACATTGAAGCATCGTGAAACACCGCAACTGTCCTCACTTGTCCATTGTCACTCTCATGGACTTGAAGAATCCCAGCCAGTTTCCGTTCGTTTCGGGGAACCTCCTCCTCTTTGACGATCACCACATCTCCAACTTGCATGTTTCTTCTTGGCGTATGCCCTCTTTGTCTCAGAGCAATGTTGGTCAGATACTCCTTCCACCATTTGTTCCAGAACTATTCCGACAAATATTGCAATTATCTCCATCTCATTTTAGTATACAAGTCCATCCATCCATCCATTTTCCTCCGCTTATCCAGGTCCAGGTTGCGGGGGGCAGCAGTCTTAGTAGGGAAGCCCAGATTTCCCGGTCCCCGGCCACCTCCTCCAGCTCCACCGGGAGGACACCAAGGTGTTCCCAGGCCAGCTGTGAGACATAATCCCTCCAGCGTGTCCTAGGTCTGCCCCGGGGCCTTTTCCCGGCTGGGTATGCCCGGAACACCTCACCAGGGAGGCGTCCGGGAGGCATCCAGACTAGATGCCCGAGCCACCTCAACTGACTCCTCTCGATGTGAGGGAGAAGCGGCTCTACTCTGAGCCCTCCCGGATGACTGAGCTCCTCACCCTATCTCTTAGGGTGAGTCCAGCTACCCTACGGAGGAAACTCATTTCAGCCGCCTGCGTCCGAGATGTCATTCTTTCGGTCATGACCCAAAGCTCATGACCATAGGTGAGGGTGGGAACATAGATCGACCGGTAAATTGAGAGCTTTTTTAACCACGACGGTCCGTTACATTGACCGCATTACTGCCGAGGCTGCACCGATCCGTCTGTCGACCTCACGCTCCCACTTTCCCTCACTCGTGAACAAGACCCCGAGATACCTAAACTCCTCCACCTGGGGTAGGACCTCATTCCCAACCCGGAGGGAGCACTCCACTCTTTTACGACTGAGCACCATGGCCTCTGATTTGGAGGTACTGAGTCTCATCCCAGACGCTTCACACTCAGATGCAAACCGTCCCAGTAAGCGCTGAAGGTGACAGCCCGTAGAGGCCATAAGAACCACATCATCTGCAAATAGCAGAGATGAGATTCTAAGGCCCCTGAAACAGATTCCCTCAACACCTTGGCTGCGCCTAGAAATTCTGTCCATGAAAACTGTGAACAGAATCGGTGACAAAGGGCAGCCTTAGCGGAGGCCAACGTTTACCGGAAACAGGCTTGACTTACTACTGACAATGCCAACCAGACTCCTGCCCCGTTTGTACAAGGACCAGATAGCACGTAGCAGCGCGCCACCAATCCCCGCCAAAGTACGCCACGAGGGACACGGTCGAATGCCTTTTCCAGATCCGCAAAGTACATGTGGACTGGTTGGGCAAACTCCCATACACCCTCCAGCACCCTCGTGAGGGTGTAGAGCTGGTCCAGTGTTCCATGACCAGGACGAAAACCGCATTGGACCTCTTGTAACAGAGGTTCAACCAACGGTCGTACCCTTCTCTACAGCACCCTGGAATAGACTTTCCCAGGGAGGCTGAGGAGTGTGATCCCCCTATAGTTGGAACACCCACTCCGGTCACCCTTCTTGAAAAGGGGGACCACCACCCCGGTCTGCCAATCCAAAGATACTGTTCTCGACTTCCACGCAATGTTGAAGAGACGTGCCAGCCAAGACAGTCCCTCAACATCCAGAGCCTTGAGGAATTCCGGGCGGAACTTGTCCACCCCGAAGCTTTGCCACTGAGGAGGTGACAGAGGAGGAGGAACCGTACCTCGCCCAGATGTGGGATACCGGGGCCTCACCCTGGAGCCAGGCCCGGGGGAGGGGCTCGCAGGTGAGCGCCTGGTGATCGGGCCTTCACCCCCAGCCACATGGGATCTCCCCCTCGTAGACCCACCACCTGCGGGGGCAAGCATAAGGGTCCGGTGCATTATGTGTTGGGTGGCGGTCAAGGGCGGGTGCATGGGTGACCTGGTCTTCGGTGGCCAAAAACTGGTTCTTGGGACATGAAATGTCACTTCTCTGGTGGGAAAGGAACCTGAACTTGTGCAAGAGGTTGAGATATTCCGACTAGACATAGTCGGACTCACCTCGACGCACAGTTTGGGTTCGGGAACCAAACTCCTCGAGAGGGACTGGACCTTGTTCTACTCTGGAGTTGCTGCAGGGGAGAGGCAGTGAGCTGGTGTAGGCTTATCAATAGACCCCCGGCTTGGTGCCTCTGTGTTGGAGTCAGCCCCGGTGAACGAGAGGGTAATTTCTCTACGCCTTCGGGCTGGGGAAAAGGTCCTAACTGTCATTTGTGCATACGCGCCAAACGGCAGTTCGGAGTACCCGGTCTTTTTGGAGTCCTGGTGACTCTGTCGTTCTACTGGGAGACTTCAACGTCCATGTGGGCAATGACAGTGTGACCTGGAGGGCCGTGATTGGGAGGAACGGCCTCCCTGATCTGAACCCGGGAGGTGTGATGTTATTGGACTTCTGTGCGAACCACAGTTTGTCCATAACTAACACCATGTTCGAACATAGGGATGTCCATAAGTGCACTTGGCACCAGGACACCCTAGGCTGCAGGTCTATGATCGACATTGTAGTCGTGTCATCAGACTTGCGTCCGCATGTTCTGGACAGGCGGGTGAAGAGAGGGGCTGAGCTGTCAACTGATCACCACCCGGTGATGAGTTGGGTTAGATGGCGAGGGAGGATGCTGGACAGACCTGGTAGACCCAAACGAGTAGTGAGGGTGTGCTGGGAACATCTGGCAGAGTCTCCCGTTCATCGAGTCTTCAACTCTCACCTATGGCAGAGCTTCACCTGCATCCCGGGGGAGGACAGGGATATTAAGTCCGAATGGGCCATATTCCGTGCCTCCATTGCTGAGGCGGCAGACTGGCGGTCGGTGCCAGTCGTGGCGGCAGGCCCCGAACCCGATGATGGACGCCAGAGGTCAGCTGAAGAAGGAGTCCTATCCAGCACTGATGGCTTGTGGGACTCCGGAAGCAGCTGACAGGTACTGTCAGGCCAAACGGTTCGCGGCTTCGGCACTTGTCCAGGCAAAAACCCAGGTGTGGGAGGAATTCGGTGAGGCCATGGAGCACGACTTTCGGTCGGCCTCGAAGGGGTTCTGGCAAACCGTCCGGCGCCTCCGAAAAGGGAAGCAGTGCCCAGTCCACACTGTTTAAAGTGGAGACGGGGACTGCTGACCTCGACTGGGGATTTGTTTTGGTGAAGTAGGTGCAGACACATCGATTAAAAAATGAAAATACAAAATATACAGAATGCAGTATAAATATATGTACGCAGTCTGTTTTTTGTTTGTTATTCCGGAAGTGCAGTCTGATTGTTTTTCCTAAGAGTCCAAACTGAGCGTTAATTTAACGCTCAGTTAAATAGAGTGTCATATAGAGTGTCAAAGTGGCAGGGTGAGGCAGAGGTGGGGTGTGAACAGTGTCAGGGGGGGGATTCCGGGCCTTGTTGATGAGGCTGACAGCAGACGGGAAGAAACTGTTCTTGTGGCGTGAGGTTTTGGTCCTGATGGACCGCAGCCTCCTCTCAAAGAGACTGTGTCCGGGGTAAAAAAAAAAAAAACTAGCAAGACAGCCTCAAGGTCCAAAAGTGTTAAGGCAGTCCCATAGTGTCCCCACATCATGCCATGTGTCTATTTGCCTTGAGACATGAGTAAATTAGCTTAAATGCTAACATGCTAATGGTCATCATGTTAGCACCAAGCAAGAGAGTCCTTTTTCAGTCGAGTCAAAAAGTGGGGGCAATGTGAAGCTGTGTTTCTGCCACCTACTATGTTGCTGTGTCCCTGGTCCAGTGTGTTCCCATCTTGGGTTGGAATGTCCCCATGCTGGTAACGGGTGGGGAATACAGTCCGTTGATGAGGATAAGCGGGATGGATTTCAGTGGTTAAAGTCTCCAGCTGCCATGAAAACGGTCATGGGCCACGAGCCTGTTCTGAATTCCTCTTTGGCCAATAGACACCACATCAGCTCAGCAGCAGTCCTCGTTAGTATAGTGGACAGTATCTCCGCCTGTCACGTGAAAGACGGGGGTTCGATTCCCTGACGGGGAGTTCCTCTTTTGTATGTCACAATGTCACGTTGAACCTCGAGTCGGGTTGCGGTTGCAACAATCAGTCCGGTTAAACAAACCCTTCTCATTAGAACAAAACCTTTCTTAATCTTCTTCTCAAGGTGTTCAGGTGTCTTGTACAATCTGACGGTCTTTTGCTGCCAAATCATTCCAGTCGTGGATAACGAAGCTGACCAGGAAAATGGCAGCTGTGGGATTTCAACCAGAGCCTCCTGAGCGTAAGGAACCTTAATCTGGCGCCTTCGATCACTCATCCACCCAACCTAAAACGGTGCCCTGATCAGGAAAAAAAAACTGTGACCTTGTGAGGTTCACTGACAACAGAGGACACTCAAAAGGAGCCGCACGATGTTGATAAGGGAGGTCTGAATTTAATTGATTTAGTCTTGAAGAAACAGGCACTGAGACTAAACGTGCTCAGAAAATTTCTGGATCCAGATTGTCGGGCTCCCTGGAAGGAGTTTTTCCTGAAGGATCTGGGTGTATTAAATAATTTTGGTGTATTTAATCTTTGTCTGTTGCCCCCCAGCCCAGTGCTCGGGGTCCTCCCGAACTTTGTAAGGGAAGCCTTACAGGCGTGGGCCGCTTTGAGGCCTTTTGCTGTGGCAGTTCCTGGTTCATGGATTGATTTGTGTAAAATGCCTCTCCGATTCAATCCAGACCTCCTCTCTTCTCCCTCCAAAGAGAGGACAAAGATGATGGGAGAGTCAATGGAGAGAGCTGGGTGAACAGTTGTAAAGGATATTTTTTCACCTTTTGTTATGTCGAGAGTGGTGTTTAGAAGAAAATCAGTTTTGGTGTTGTTAAACTCATTTAAAGAGCACCTGTTCAGATGGTGGGGCACCCTGCTAACAGGTGGCAAACCTCCTGATGTGGGCTTCGCCCCCCTTGATTGACCCTGAAAACATCTGATCTCAGAAGCTAAGCAGGGGCGGGCCTGGTTAGTACATGGATGGAATACAAGGACAATACAAGGGAATACAAGGGCAACAGGACAATCCCTTGGTACTTCATGGAAACGATGTGAGGTGCCTGGCTTTTAACTAGAAGTGGAAAGACTTGTGTAGCCCCTCACACAAACCATGTGTCTTCCTCCCATGCACATGTTGCCAGCTGATCCTTGACATCAGCAAAATTTTGGTTCTAGGACAATGGGGTCACCTGGCCCCATTGGTCTTTTCCAAGCAGTCACGGTGACTTGAAATCCAATGGGTTTCCCCGCACAGGTTGGAATGCTGTCTGTGACGCTTTGGCTGGGCATTTGTTGCCACCATGCTGTTTACCTTGTGGTGGAGTACTGTTGGTTATGAGGGCTGGGGTGTTGTCCTTTCGCGGCCCGCGTTCTCTACAATGGTGGTCTAAATTTTGGGTAGAGGATAATGGGGTCCACTGTCCCCATTGATCTGCTTCTTGCAGTCTCGGTGACCGAGAGGTTTGTTGCCACTCTGCTTTGACATGCTGTTTTCTTTACCTCTCCCCGGTCTTTCAGCGGCCTTGTCGAGGGTGTTTCACAGGTGGGTGGGTGGTGTGATGTTGGATATGGGGGCCAGTGGGTTGTCGCCGTTTTGTTGTTCCTGGAGCACATAAAGAAGAGTGGCCAGTACGGGGGGTTGAACCCATGACCGCGGCGTTATTAGCACCACACGCTGACCAACTGAGCTAACCGGGATAGCTGCAGGGAGCTGCTGGAATGACAAGGCGCTACGAAACGCGTATCGGGCGGAGCCTCTCCAACCCACACGTCGGCTCCAAATCCCACCTCCCGGGGCTCTTCCGGCACCACTCCTCCCTCCCTGCTCCGGCAGTGGAGCGTCGTCTGACGACGTCGGGAGTGTCGTCCCCATGCAACTGGGAGCCAGTCGCCTTTCGTCAGCGGAGAGTAGTCACCGTCTACGCCTGTGGCTGTGCCTGTACTGTGGGAGTCTTACACACAATTTCCCGCTGTCAATCACCCAGTTGATTGACAGTTGATTTTTTTCTCTTACAGTGTGTCCCCACATGGCATTGGTGGTTCAGTGGTAGAATTCTCACTTGCCAAGCGGGGGCCGCGCGCGTGTTGTTGACATTTGCTGCCAGCCAATCAGGATACGACACAGACGTCAGACAAGCAAAGAGACTCGCCTGCCACGCGGGCATGATTACCATTACCATTACCATCTATCAGGGATGGCAACTGAATTGAGAATCAATGCCAGAAACCTGTCACAGGATTTCAGATAATGTTTTGATGCAGACTGGTCATGATGCCTCTGATTAATTAAGTTAATTAATTAATTAAAATGAATTAAACCATTACCTGTGAGAGGTAAGGTACACCATTGCACTAAACATTGATAGAATAGTTAGTAATGGAGTTAGTAGTTAATAACTAACAATGCTTGTGGGGATTTTTTTGGTTTTGGACCTCTTTCAGATAAATAAACATGCAAACTGACCCGGGAACATCATGGCTGTTCCTGACAAATGAACATAACGGGAGGGTTAAGATGACTACACTTCCAAATTTCTCAGCTATGACTGAACCTCTCGCTCCTTTGTTCCCATGGGAACTAGGTTGGGTGTGGAATTGATCAAACATCGAGAAGACCACATAAATTAAAAAAAAAAAAAAAAGTGATTTCTTGGTTGAAAAAGGCCCGGTTAGCTCAGTTGAGAGAGCAATGTGGGTTCGAGCCCCACATTGGGCGGTTCAGCCCTTTTCTTGATACATCTTAAAGATTTTTTTCCTGTGGAAAATTCTGCAACATGCGGAAAGCATTTCATTCGAAGGACACAAAAACAAATCCCATTCTTGTATGACCACAAATGGTAGAGCGCTCACTTCGCATGTGAGATGAAGTGGAATCGATGCCTGCATTCTCCAAATGGTATAGTATGCCCTTTTCTTGCCAAAAAAGCATTCTCAATCTCCCACATCGTACCGGATACTTGGATTAATGATGTTTCCTAAAAACACAGGTGGTGTCAAAACTGGTGCATTTGTATAGTCCGATGAGGATGGGATTCAAACCCATGCGTGCAGAACACAATGGATTAGCAGTCCATCACCTTAACATCTCGGTCACCTCATCTCCTTTGTGGACATGGTCTTGTTGACTCAAAATGACACATCTTAATTAGTGTTTTGGTGTTGCAGAAATTGCGGCAGCCTTCTTGTGCAGCGGGGGGATTTAACTCAAAGGCTAGAGTTCTTGCTCTACATGCAAGAAATAGCGGGTTTGATACCCGTATTGTTGAAATGATATGTTATGGCTTTTTTTCCCAACAAAAGCGTTCTTGATCTCCGACATCGTACCTTATACTTTGATTCATTGCATGCTAATAATGTTTACTAAAAATACAGGTGTGGTCAAAACTAGTGTATTTTTACATCACCACACTTCAAGTGGACAGACAATCTTGTCTTTTCAGACAATCCAATTACAAAAGCAACACACACCTGCCATGACCCTGAATCAGCCGGGGTTGCTGCGGCCACAACACAGAGTAGGAACCACTATACAATTACGGCTGTGAGCTATGCTTTTCTGGGCAAGAACCATAAACTCAGACTTGGAGGTGCAGATTGCTCATTCTAGCTGGTTCTTATTCGTCTGTGAGCATAGCTTGAATTTCATGTGGGTGTTGTCCTGGCGGGAGAAACATTTTAGCTTGTGTCGGCACGGCTACCGTGACAAAAGCCCATTTTCCTTTCCAGTAAATGTGCATCAGCTGAACACTTTGCAGACCTAATGCTGTGAACATTTGTTGTATGTCACCTCCCAACTGTACATGTCTGGTCTTAATATGTAATTGTCTGGCTGTGTTTCGTGATCGATGTTGATGAAATCAAGAGACCAAAGTCACACCTTTACAAACTATTTGCCAACTTACCTTCATGGGAAAGGGAACATCAAGAGGTCCCACCAAATGGTTGACCCTAGGAGCTTACCTCGCATGGGTGTGACAAACTGTGCCAGAAGAATGGGTGTGTAGACTAACCCCCATACATGAGGGTGGCATCGGGGGAGTGACATGAATGTCTCTATTCTATTGTAATATAATTCATTTGCATGCTATGGAGTGTAAAAGTTCCCGCCAAGAGACCACTCTTGGCCAGACACCTACAGGCCGCCATGCATACTGTGTGTTGTCTGGCCCCTTTGTTTTGCAAAGGTAATAAAAACTGGCAGAGTTATGTATTTATTTCAGGCATTCTCTATCCTACTTGGGATGATGGAAATTTTTCCACAACAGACTTAAACCCACGCCTCATTAGAGACTGCAACCTGAATGCAGCGCCTTCGACTGCTCGGCCATCCTGACCCCCCAGAGCCCACTTTTTAAAAGGCATTCATACACTCTGCGTGGTTATTATGTTATGTTAGTGTCAGGTTCAAACTCCTGTGACACTTGTAAAAACACTTAATTACAGAAGAGACAGACAACAATATCCAAAGTTGCTCGCAGCGAGGAGAGTGAAACAACATACCCAATGCTGCTCCACTCTGAGTATGCCATTCATGCTCCTCTCTTTTTATTTCTTTAGGAGGTCCCTAATACATGGCCGTGCAACTCTAAGGGGAGGGGGAAGCAAGCAGTTGCACAAGCTGTACTTGTTGTCTATGTGTGTGTGTGTATGTGAGAATAATTACTTTTTGTGCATGAGTTCTTGTCTTGGCACATTTTGCATGATGAACAGGAACATCTTCAAGGTCACTGCTGGCATTCCCAGACACCTGCAAGATTAGTGGTGCTGGCAGTTGCTGGTCAGCGTCATGGAATGTTCCTGCTTCAAAACACTCAAGACTATTGTCTATTGTCTAAGCAAACGGATATAAGGGTGATAACTTAACACTATAATAATTGTAATTACATTTTATTCTAACAGTTAGTCCAGATGAACAGCCTAGTTATTTGTGTCAGTCCCAGGGACCATTTCTAGACCCTTGTGTGACACTTGTGTTGGACTCTTTTGGAGAGCCCTTGCATTCTTCCCAATTGGTAAACCCTTTGTATCGGTGCCAAATATACGGGATACTCCCCCTGCTGACCGAATGACACACGACAAATGGCGTCGTCTCAACGTTGGAGCAGTTTATGTCTAGAAGACTAAAGGCAGCATTGCCAGGGTGACTTGCTCGGCTGGCGCTGTGGCTTAGCTGGTCAAAGTGCCTGTCTTGTAAACAGGAAATCCTGGGTTCAAATCCCAGCAGTGCCTAGCTGATTGGTCTGTGAAACTTTGGCAGCTGATTTCTGACCCACGTACCTCTTTTCATCACTTGCCCTTCAAAAACGAGTCAATGGTGCATCCACAGCTGACATGATTGTTGTGGATCCCGTTACGCGAGAAGGTGCTTGAACCTAAAGAGGATGACATTGTGATGTTTTGTCATTCAGCAGCACTTTGCAGAGGCTCATCCACTTGATAGTTTAATTGTTTTCTCTTACAGTGTGTCCCCACGTGGCATTGGTGGTTCAGTGGTAGAATTCTCGCTTGCCAAGTGGGGGCCGCGTGTGTGGTGTTGACATTTGCTGCCAGCCAATCAGGATGCGAGAGAGACGTCAGAGAAGCAGAGAGACTTCAGAGAAATGAAGTCAGTGTTTTCAAATCCCGTCTAAGCCATTAGTCAAGTCACTGTTTTCTTCTCCACAAGATTATTTTTTCCAATTAATCTCTATATCATTACAAACTATTGCTATCTGTCACGCCCTGTGTGGGTTTGCACGTGACAGTTTATGTTTGAGTTCCCGGTCTAGGTTTTGGTTTCCATTTAGAACTCTTTTTGTGTTGGACTTCCTCTTTTGCCTTGTCTGCCTTAGTTGCCATAGTTACCCACACCTGTCCCTAATTTGTGTATCTATTTAGTTCAGGTGTGTGCGTCTCCCTGTGTGGGATCATTGTATAGTTTGTCCGTCAGCTAGTTGAGTTGCCTTTTCCTGCTGCTGCAATTAATGCATGAAATAAATATTATTTACCTGCATTTGGTCCTGCTCTCTGCATCCTGGGGTCGCACCTCAACAAAGACATGCCGTACCGTGACACTATAAGGCTTATATTGATACCAGTGCTTGAAATAAAATACAAAATCAATGCAATGTAACAAAGAATATTTATTTATCAGGTTGCCACACTCAAGAACACTCTCAATAATAATAAAAAATAATAATAATCCACATGTAAGCAGATATGAATAATAAATATATTGTTCACTTATTTTGCCGTCTTTGTTTCTCCTTTTCATAGAAAGGAGAGGCCTGGAAATCCCTCCAGCTCATCTCTTTTTTTATCCTGTGCTCTCTATAGATGGAGAACACTTTGGCTGGGCAGTAGATGGATGTGGGGGCTTTTCGGGCCCAGCTTCAGCTGCATCCTGCAGAAGCACTTTCGGACAGGGGGTGGAGGAGATTCCTCCCTCTTCCTCTTCTTCTGCTGTTTTTCCTCCACCCTTTTCTTGTCTCATCCAGCTCTTCCTGGAAGAAGTCTGTTTGACTGAACTCTTTAAACGGCATCTTAGGGTCTGTCAGACCTTCTGCAGCAATAAGAGTATCTGACTGGGCCTTGTTGATAAAAGTCATGTGTTGATGTCCCATCCGCTTGATATTTTGAGGTGGTGAAATAACCATAGCTGCAGGCAGTGTCACGACAGGCACAGCAGTGGTAGTGCTTAGCAACTACCAAAGCTGCTGTGTATGTTGCAGTTTCTCTGGGCTGGTATTTAGTGAAGATGATGTGTTGAGAAATTTACTGTTGTGTTTTATGTATTTAGAAATGTGCAATTTTGTTGGATGCAGCATGCTGTTGGGGTCTTTGCTAGTGTTTATCTAGGAGATCATCAATTGTGGACTTCATTGGAGTCGGCCAGCGCTTGTGGTCCAACAGAAATACCCTCCCTCCAGTCTTCACTGGTCCAGTTGGGGCAGCAGTTGGAGAAGTTTGGATGGGCAATCTTTTTTGGGCTCTAAGCAAATAAAACTATGAAAAACACATTTGTAATTTGGTTCAAACAAGATGCAACTATGAGAACAAAGGGACACATGATTAAGTTTTTACCTGGCTTTGCTTTGGCTGAAGCTCAGTTAGAGAAATTTCACAAATAATTATAACATACAAATAACTGTTGCTAATGCTAATAGGTATACTACGTGTAATAGGTATACTCCGGCGGTGTCAGGTTCAAACTCCTGTGACAACTTGTAAAAACACTTAAATACAGAAATACAGA
This sequence comes from Doryrhamphus excisus, assembly GCF_037039965.1. Taxonomy (NCBI): domain Eukaryota; kingdom Metazoa; phylum Chordata; class Actinopteri; order Syngnathiformes; family Syngnathidae; genus Doryrhamphus; species Doryrhamphus excisus. The sequence goes on along the minus strand of NW_027621862.1, from coordinate 7,341,021 downwards.
AGAGACAGACAACAATATTCAAAGTTACTCGCAGCGAGGAGACCCAGTGACATGCCGCTGCACTCTGAATATGCAGTTCACACTCCTCTCCTTTTATTCTCTTTCGGGGGTCCCTACTACATGGTCGTGCAACTCTAAGGGGGGGTGGAGAAGGCAGTTGCACGAGCTGTATTTGTTTGTCTATGTGAGTGTGTATGTATGTGAGAGCAATTACTTTTAATGTTTTATGAGTTCTTATCTTGACACATTCTTGCAGGATTAACATGAGCATCCGCAGGGTCGCTGTTGGCGCATCCAGGCACCTCCAGGACCTGGGGGTCGCTGGGGGTCTCTAATCAGGGTCACAGGAACATTCCTTCTTCAGCACATTCAAACACTTTCTATTGTCTAAGCAAATGGATATAAGGGTGATAACTAACAAAATAATACTTGTATCTACATTTTATTCTAACAGGCGGTCGTAAATAGCAAACAATAGCGGAAGTGGCACCGCCACACCACGAACACCCACATAAAAACATGAAAGCAGAGCAGTTCAAAGACAAAATATTTAGAAGTATTTGTGCTGTTTCACTTTTACTGTAGTTTACCATGTTTTTGTGATGAAACCTGGGATTGAACCAGGGACCTTCAGATAGTCAGTCGAACGCTCTCCCAACTAAGCAATTTCAGCTGCAAAGGTGTTCCTCTGCATTTTCTGTCTGGGCGAAATGTGGGGGTAGGATGAAGCTGCGTCTGTGCCACATCTGTGGCTGTGTACGTGGTCCAGTGTGTTCTCATCTTGGGTTGGAATGTCCCCATGCTGGTAACGGGTGGGGAATACAAACCGTTTGATGAGGATAAGCGGTACAGAAAATTGATGGAGTTCATTGGTTGAAGTCTCCAGCTACCATAAAAATGGTCATGGGCCACGAGCCTGTTCTGAATTCCCCTTTGGCCAATCGACACCACATCAACTCAGCAGCAGTCCTCGTTAGTATAGTGGACAGTATCTCCGCCTGTCATGGCGGGTTTTGATTCCCCGACGGGGAGTTTCTCCTTTTTATGTCACGTTGAACCTTGAGCAGGGCTGCGTTTGCAACAACCAGTCGGGTAAAACAAACCCTTCTCACTCGAACAAGACCTCTCTTAATCTTCTTCTTAAGGTGTTCAGGTGTCTTGTACAATCTGACAGCCTTTTGCTGCCAAATCATTCCAGTAGTGGATAATGGAGCTGACCAGGAAAATGCCAGCTGTGGGATTTCAACCAGTGCCTCCCGAGCGTAAGGAACCTTAATCTGGCGCTTTCGATCCACCCTCATCCACCCAACCTAAAATGGTGCCCTGATCAGGAAAAAACTGTGACCTTGTGAGGTTTGCTGACAACAGAGGACACTCAAAAGGAGCCGCACAAAGCAGGGTACTTGTACAGATGTTAGCAGCAGAGTGGCGCAGCGGTAGCGTGCTGGGCCCATAACCCAGAGGTCGATGGATCGAAACCATCCTCTGCTATGGCTGTACTCTTTACGTGTCCTTTGAAGAGCTTGCAGATGTACTGTCTTTGTTCCTTAGCTGACCTGGTCCAGTAAAGAGTTCACACTTGCTTTACTGATGTCCTCCATGCATTTATTGCTCTCGAGTGCATTCACATGCCAATGCGGGACATTGAAGCATCGTGAAACACCCTAACTGTCCTCACTGGTCCATCGTCACTCTTATGGCCAGTTTCTGTTCATTTCGGGGAACCTCCTCCTCTTTGACGATCACCACATCTCCAACTTGCATGTTTCTTCTTGGCGTATGCCATCTTTGTCTCAGAGCAATGTTGGTCAGATACTCCTTCCAGAACTGTTCCGATAAATATTGCACTTGTCTCCATCTCATTGTAGTATACAAGTCCATCCATCTATCCATTTTCCTCCGCTTTTCCAGGTCCGGGTCGCGGGGGCAGCAGTCTTAGTGGGGAAGCCCAGACTTCCCGGTCCCCGGCCACCGAGAGGACACCAAGGCGTTCCCAGGCCAGCTGTGAGACATAATCCCTCCAGCGTGTCCTAGGTCTGCCCCGGGGCCTTTTCCCGGAACACCTCACCAGGGAGGCGTCCGGGAGGCATCCGGACTAGATGCCCGAGCCACCTCTACTGACTCCTCTCGATGTGAAGGAGAAGCGGCTCTACTCTGAGCCCTCCCGGATGACTGAGCTCCTCACCCTATCTCTTAGGGTGAGTCCAGCTACCCTATGGAGGAAACTCATTTCAGCCGCCTGTATCCGAGATGTCATTCTTTCGGTCATGACACAAAGCTCATGACCATAGGTGAGGGTGGGAACATAGATCGACCGGTAAATTGAGAGCTTTTTAACCACGACGGTCCGGTACAGCGACCGCATTACTGCCAAGGCTGCGCGATCCGTCTGTCGACCTCACGCTCCCACTTTCCCTCACGCGTGAACAAGACCCCAAGATACCTAAACTCCTCCACCTGGGGTAGGACCTCATTCCCTTTTCCGACTGAGAACCGTGGCCTCTGATTTGGAGATACTCAAATTTGGAGTCTCATCCCAGATGCTTCACACTCAGATGCAAACCGTCCCAGTAAATGCTGAAGGTCACAGCCCGAAGAGGCCATAAGAACCACATCATCTGCAAATAGCAGAGATGAGATTCTAAGGCCCCTGAAACAGACTCCCTCAACACCTTGGCTGTCCATGAAAATTGAAAAAAAACTGGTTCTTGGGACATGGAATGTCACTTCTCTGGTGGGGAAGGAACCTGAACATGTGCAAGAGGTTGAGATATTCCGACTAGACAGTTGGACTCACCTCGACCCACAGTTTGGGTTCCGGAACCAAACTCCTCGAGAGGGGCTGGACCTTGTTCTACTCTGGAGTTGCTGCAGGGGAGCGGCAGCGAGCTGGTGTGGGCTTATTAATAGACCCCCGGCTTGGTGCCTCTGTGTTGGAGTCAGCCCCGGTGAACGAGAGGGTAATTTCCCTACGCCTTCGGGCTGGGGAAAAGCTCCTGACTGTCATTTGTGCGTAGGCGCCAAACGGGAGATCGGAGACTACAACGCCCATGTGGGCAATGACAGTGTGACCTGAACGGGCGTGATTGGGAGGAACGGCCTCCCTGACCTGAACCCATGCGGTGTGATGTTATTGGACTTCTGTGCGAACCACAGTTTGTCCATAACTAACACCATGTTCAAACATAGGGATGTCCATAAGTGCACTTGGCACCAGGACACCATGGGCCTCAGGTCTATGATTGACTTTGTTGTCGTATCATCAGACCTGCGTCCGCATGTTCTGGACAGGCAGGTGAAGAGAGGGGCTGAGCTGTCAACTGATAACCACCTGGTGATGAGTTGGATTAGATGGCGGGGGAGGATGCTGGACAGACCTGGTAGACCCAAACAAGTAGTGAGGGTGTGCTGGGAACGTCTGGCAGAGTCTCCCATTCGTCGAGTCTTCAACTCTCACCTCTGGCAGAGCTCCACCTGCATCCCGGGGGGAAGCACCGGCGGTCGGTGCCAGTCGTGGCGGCAGGCCCCGAACCGGATGGTGGATACCAGAGGTCAGGGCCGCCGTCAAGCTGAAGAAGGAGTCCTATCCAGCATTGATGGCTTGTGGGACTCCGGAAGCAGCTGACAGGTACTGTCAGGCCAAATGGTTCGCGACTCCGGCGGTTGTCGAGGCAAAAACTCGGGTGTGGGAGGAATTCGGTGAGGCCATGGAGCACGACTTTCGGTCGGTTCTGGCAAACCATCCGGCGCCTCTGAAAAGGGAAGCAGTGCCCAGTCCACACTGTTTACAGTGGAGACGAGGCCTGCTGACCTCGACTGGGGATGTAGTCGGATGGTGGAAGGAATACTTTGAGGCCCTTCTCAATTCCACTGACATACCTTCCATAGAGGAAGCAGAGTCTGAAGCAGAGTGTCTGACAAGTCCTCCCTGACAAATTTACCAGGTGGTCAGAATCAGAATCAGAAATGGTTTTATTGCCGGGTATGATCAAACGCATACTCGGAATTTGTTTTGGTGAAGTAGGTGCAGACACATCTATTAAAAAATGAAAATACAAAATATACAGAATGCAGTAAAAGTATATGTACACAGTCTGTTTTTTGTTTGTTATTCCGGAAGTGCAGTCTGATTGTTTTTCCTAAGAGTCCAAACTGAGCGTTAATTTAACACATATAGAGTGTCAAAGTGGCAGAATGAGGCAGAGGTGGGGTGTGAACAGTGCCAGGGGGTTCCGGGCCTTGTTGATGAGGCTGACAGCAGATGGGAAGAAACTGTTCTTGTGGCATGAGGTTTTGGTCCTGATGGACCGCAGCCTCCTCTCAAAGAGACTGTATCCGGGGTGAGAGAGATCGGCCACAATCCTTTCTGCACGCCTCAGGGTCCTGGAGGCGTACAGATCCTGGAGGGATGGAAGATTGCAGGAGGTGAGGATGGACTCAATGATGGGGGTGTAGAAGTGCACCATCATTGTCTTTGGCAGGATTAATTTTTTCAGCTGCCATAGGAACGTAGGAAGTACATCCTCTGCTGTGCCTTCTTGATGAGGGAGCTGATGTTCGGCTCCCACTGGAGGTCTTGGGAGATGATGGTACCCAGGAAGCGGAAGGACTCCACAATGTCAATCGTAGAGTCACAGAGGGTGATGGGGACAGGAGAGGCTGAGTTCTTCCTGTTGTCCACAACCATCTACACTGTTTTTAGGGTGTTGAGCTTCAGGTTGTTCAGGTTGCACCAAGTCGCCAGATGGTCAACCTCCCACCTGTAGGTGAACTTGTCGCCGTCAGAGACGAGTCCGATGAGGGTGGTGTCGTCCGCAAACTTCAGGAGCTTGACAGACTGGTGACTGGAGGTGCAACTGTTTGTGTACAGGAAGAGCAGAGGAGAAAGAACACAGCCCTGGGGGGATCCGGTGCTGACGGTTTTTGTATCTGAGATGTGTTTGCCCAGCTTCACGCACTGTTTCCTGTCAGACAGGAAGTCTGTAATCCACCTGCAGGTGGAGTCAGGCATGCTCAGCTGGGAGAGCTTCTCCTGGAGCAGAGTTGGGAGGATGGTGTTGAAGGCGGAGCTGAAGTCCACAAACAAGATCCTAGCATAGGTTCCTGCGGAGTCCAGGTGCTGGAGGACCAACACACCGAGGCAGCCCTCTGCGGCGCCATTTTGGAAACACGTGGTGGCATGGGAATAGATGACTACATGGTAATCAGGTGGTTAGGTGTCAGTGGTTCCAGACACATGGGTTGTTTACATTGTCCACAGTAAGAGGGTGATTATTCACAACAGACATGGCTTCATAAAGAAAGGTTCTCAAGGAACTGTCATTCAACCTGCCAGCACTGTTTGCTAGGACTGAAATGAGCATGCTTCTGATGGTTCTGATCTGGCGCTCCCAAACACCTCCCATATGGCTTGCATTTATGACAAAGTTGCATTGCTTGTCTGCCAGGTATTCTGCTACTCTTTCTGTGTTTATTTCCTTTAGTGACTTTTCCATTTCATTTTCAGTTCAAACTAAGTATGTTCCTTGATATGATCGGATGTGCCAAACAGCACCTCTGATGGCAAAGAAGCATTTTAGGGCATTGATGAATGAGTCAGTGGTCATGTCCTCGAGCATCTCTATGTGAACACCTCCAGAACATAGACAAGTGAATAGTAGGCCGTACTGTTTTTGTTCTTTACGCCCTTGTTTTGTGTGAAAGGGGCCAAAACAATCCATGCCACCATAGGTAATTGGTGGGGAAGGCTCAATGCAGTCTTGAGGTAAGTTAGCCATCTTTTGTTCCTCCGTTGCTCCTCGAGCTTTCCGGCATGGGATGCACTGTTGACTATGTTGAGCCGCTGCTTTGCTCCCTCCCACGATCCAGTAGTCAGTTAATTCAAGAACCAATATAGTTCTGAGAATGGACCTTAGCTCAAATGGCATAGCACTTGCTTTGCATGTGAGAGGTAGCGGGATTGATTGCCTAAATTCTACAAGGAATGCTTTGTTTTATTGGCTAATTGTAGGCCATTCGCCATAGCGCACTCCAAGGTTACAGAGGTCAAAGGTAAGCTTATATTCAGCAGCACAGTGGCGAAAGGTAAATTTATGTGCATTACCGTTTCCACAGGTTCCCGATTGGTACAACCCGGCATTAATACCTCTTAGTGTAATTCTACCTTACTGGTGGATGCCTTCTTCTGGCCGATCCTCAGGGCTGACCTCTGGTGGTGGTGCGGTGGACCCGGCGTGAGTGATAGGTTACCGACCGAGAACATGACTGGTGTTTGTGCCCCGATTTCTTTCCTTCCTCCAATAACAGTATTGTTAATTGATGTGGAGCGCCTATAGTGCTACTTCCGTAGGGTCTCACCTCATGCCACCGGACGCCCTGAGGACCAGACAAGGTGTGTAAACCCCAACCTGACGTACACTGACGCCATAGGTGCCCTTGGATAGGTTTTTCTTGTGATGGTGTCCTGTTGGTTATGAGGGCGGGGTGTTGTTGACGGGGGCTTTTGTTGTTCCTTCACGGTCCGCATTCTTTGCACTCGGGGTCTAAATTTTGGGTAGAGGACAATGGGGTCGCCGCCCCCATTGATCTGCTTCATGCAGTCACGGTGCGTGAACTGTTTTTGTGTCCGTGTCAGATGCACAGGATTTCCTTTTCTACTAAAGGCACCATTGTCAAGTTTGCATGCTTCGCAGGCCCAATGCTTAGAATTACATGCTTAGAAAAGAGGGGCTCATTGGTTCCAATTCCAGCAGTCCTCTACTGGTATTTCCATGACTCTGGTTTTTATACTTTTTATCAGAGGTCACGTTGAGGTACAAAGACTGTTTTCAGGAGAAATGCCACCCTGACCCTCCAGAGTCCACTTTTTAAAAGGCATTCATACACTGCGTTTTGTTTTCCATGTGGTTATTATGTTATGTTAGTCCAGATTAACAGCCTAGTTATTTGTGTCAGTCCCAGGGACCATTTCTAGACCCTCTTGTGACACTTGTGTTGGACTCTTTTGGAGAGCCCTTGCATTCCTCCCAATTGGTAAACCCTTTGTATCGGTGCCAAATACATACGGGATTCCCCACCTGCTGACCAAATGACACACGACAAGTGGCGTTGTCTCAACGTTGCAAGCAGTTAATGTCTAGAAGAGTAAAGGCAGCATTGCCGGGGTTACTTGCTCAGCTGGCGCTGTGGCTTAGCTGGTGAAAGTGCCTGTCTAGTAAACAGGAGATCCTGGGTTCAAATCCCAGCAGTGCCTGGTGCGTGGTCCGTGAAACTTTGACAGCTGAATTTTGATCCACGTACCTCTTTTTGTCACTTGCCCTTCAAAAATGAGTCTACCGTGCATCCACAGCTGACATGATTGTTGTGGATCCCATTACGCCAGAAGGTGCTAAATCCAAAGAGTATGACATTGTGATGTTTTGTCATTCAGCGCCACTTTGCATAGGCTCAGCCACTTGACAGTTTAATTTTTTCTCCGACAGTGTTTCCCCATGTGGCATTGGTTGTTCAGTGGTAGAATTCTAGCTTGCCAATGCAGTGTCAGCTGTGTTGTACAATCTGACAGTCCTTTGCTGCCAAATCCTTCCAGTCATGGATAATGGACCTGACCAGGAAAATGCCAGCTGTGGGATTTCAACCAGTGCCTCCTGAGCGAAAGGAGCCTTAATCTGGCGGTGAATGGTAGGCCCCTTCCCTGAAATGTGAAACCAACCTCGTTTGTCCTCCTACTGTGGTCAAGTACAGTATGCCAGAAGATTTCTGCTCCCTCATCCTCAACACCGAGAAGGCCAAGGAGATGACCGTGCACACAAGGAATAACTTGTTTAAGTAAACCTTTTCGACCTAGCTGACCCAGAAAAAAAGTCAGTCTTTGTTTGTTAAATTATCCCAGTCACCATGAGGATGTGTGCTGGTTTAGTGCATATGCAGAAGTTAGTTCCCATCGTGTAATGATGTTTGGTCTGCTAATGTAATCTGACAGTGTGTACTCCAGGACGCTACAATGCACTTGCATGTTCCATGGTGTAATGGTTTGCACTCTGGACTCTGAATCCAGTGATCCAAGTTCAAGTCTTTGTGGAACCTACTTTCCCTGCAGCAATTGAGTGTTTGGACTGTGTCTTCCTTTAACAGTAAGTGTATGGTGACTTTTTTACTTACTCTACAAATCAGCTGTAACCGTGGATCAGGAGTTCCCCAAATGACGCGAATGTTTGTGACAGCTGATGTCAAGGATCAGCTGGCAGCATGTGAGGAAGAAACTTGGTTTGTGTGCGGGGCTACACAAGTCTGTCCAGTTTCAGTGGTTCGGTGAAGGGTAGTCATCAAGAAGTCATTCTTTGTTTGTTAAATTCTCCCAGTCACCATGAGGATGTGTGCTGGTGAAGTGCATATGCAGAAGTTAGTTCCCATCGTGTAATGATGTTTGGTGTGTCTGAGGGGTTGTAGCTCAGTGGTTGAGCATTTGACTGCAGATCAAGAGGTCTCCAATTCAAGTCCTGATGCACTCCCTTGTTTGAAGAATGAATGCATGGCTCAGACACCCTTGGGAATAGCAACAACTTGTGGTCATGTATCTTGAGTCTGTGTAATATAACTCTAGATTGCTTCCCATTTTGCATGGCCTTTTTTCGATCTTCCAGGACAAACCTACCATCCAAATTTTCAATACCAAATGGCTGGTCACTTTTAATGGACAGTGGACAACAGTTTTCCTAGCTTATCTACACTTATCCTCTTAAATAAACAACTGCACAGTTTATCCTACATCATCTAAACAAATCATCCAAACAAATATCAATCCCACTACCTCTCACATGCAAAGCAAGCGCACTACCATTTGAGCTAATTCTGCTGCTGTTGCAGTGTTGGCAGAGAAGGTCCATGGTGGTCTAGTGGCTAGGATTCAGTGCGCTTTGGATAGGTTTTGACTGGAGATAGGATTTGTCTTCGGTCTCGGTTGAATCGTTGGGGTCATCTTGAAATGCTATCTACGAACTGCTGTCATCAGCTCAGCAGCAGTCCTCGTTAGTATAGTGGAAAGTATCTCCGCCTGTCACATGGAAGACCGGGGTTCGTTACACTGAAGGGGAGTTCCTGTTTTGTATGTGACAATGTCATGTTGAACCTTGAGCAGTGTTGCGGTTGCAACAACCAGTCGGGTAAAACAAACCCTTCTCATGGGAAAAAGACCTCTCTTAATCTTCTTCTCAAAGTGCTCAGCTGTGTTGTACAATCTGACAGTCCTTTGCTCCCAAATCATTCCCGTCGTGGATAATGGACCTGACCAGGAAAATGCCAGCTGTGGGATTTCAACCAGTGCCTGCCGAGCAAAAGGAGCCTTAATCTGGCGCTTTAGACCACTCATCCACACAACGTAAAAACCAAAGGCCTGGATGGCTTAATTCGTAGGATGCATTCAGAGAGTGTCCCTGGGTGGGCTCAAACCACCAGCCTGCCGGTTAACAGCCGAGCCACTGGCCGACCGGCCACAGAGACTCACACCAAAAACCAAAACCACATGGTCCTCATGGGAAATCCCCTGACCCAAAATGTGATCCCAAATACCACTAATGAGTTGACAAGTCTCATGGTTGTTGACGTAATTGGCCAACACTTTTCCTTGTATTTGTACTGATGTAACACGGAATATTTGGTGCATTTTAACCATTGGTCTTTTGGGGCCGTCATGGTGTAAAGACATCTGTTACAATGGAGATCCAGGTGAAATTGCCTGGATCTTCATGGTTGCTGGCTGAATTAGCAGGTTACCTTCCACTTTGACTGATATTACGGCATAATCACTGGGTTTTTTGCATCTTACAAGTTGTTGTTGTCGAGTGGTTAAGGTGATGGATTTGAAATCTGTTGGGTTTTCCCCGCGCAGGTTCAAATCCTGTCGACCACATGCAGTTTTGGGTTCAGTCATGGTGTCAAGACTTTTCTGACGGTGGTGAGTCATGGGAAATCCTCAGACCAAAAATGTGTCAGGGGATCCATGTGAAATCCCCTGACTCATGAGTTGACAAGTCTCATGCTTGTAACAATACTGGCAACCAGTTTCCATTGCATTTCAACTGATATACAGCGACATCATCTGTGAGGTTCTGAGCTTTTGACAAGTTGTTGTCCACGGTTACCACTGTGTATTTGTACTCAAATCAACAAGTAATCACACATTAACGGTCAAGGAAAACACAGTCCAAATGTTTGATTGCTGCAGGGCAAGTTGGTTCCACCAAGACTTGAACTTGGATCACTGGAGTCAAAGTCCAGAGTGCTAACCATTACACCACGGAACCTGCAAGGGTACAGACATTGTCAGGTCCTGAAGTACATCCTGTCAGATTCCATTATTGAACTTGATTGAAGTTGATTGAACTTCACTGATCCTGTTGTTTTGGGAATTGTGTCGAAAGAAAAAGCAATAATCAGGTCAAAGGACAGGGAGGGCTTGTCCAGGAATTGAACTCGGGACCTCTAGACCAACAAGCCCCTGTTTTGACAAATACCTGCGATCCATATTCCCCGGGCAACGCCGCACTGGGGCGTGAGGGCCGGGGTGTTGTTGACAGGGGCTTTTGTTGTTCCTTTACGGTCCGCATTCTCTGCACTCGTGGTCTAAATTTTGGGTAGAGGATAATGGGGTCCACTGCCCCCTTTGATCTGCTCCTTGCAGTCTTGCAGTCTCAGTGACCAAGAGGTTTGTTGCAGCTCTGCTTTTACATGCTGTTTTCTTTACCTCTCCCCGGTCTTTCTGCAGTCTTGTCGAGGGTGTTTCACAGGTGGTTGTCACTGTGGGCTTTTGTTGTTCCTGGGGCACATAAAGAAGAGTGGCCAGTACGGGGGTTGAACCCGTGACCTTGGCGCCACGCTCTGACCAACTGAGCTAACCGACCACAGGACACCATTGCATCAAATGTTTCCAGCTCAAATAAACTAACTCATCCTTAACAGACCGCATTCTCTGTGCTCGTGGTCAAAATTTTGGTTCTCGGACAATGGGGTCATCTGCCCCCATTGGTCATGCAGTCACGGTGGGCGAGAGGTTTGCCGCTGCTCTGCTTTGCCATGCTGTTTTCTTTACCTTTCCCCGGTCGGTTGGCAGCCTTGATGGGGGTGTTTCGCAGTTGACTGGGTTGTGCGCTGTTGGTTATGGGGCCTGGGGGGTTTTGGGCTTTTGTCGCCGCCATGCTGTTTTCCTTGTGGTGGTGTACTGTTAGTTGTTGTCAACGGGGGCTTTTGTTGTTTCTTCACGGTCCGCATTCTCTGCACTCGTGGTCTGAAGAGGATAATGGGGTCCACTGCCCCCATTGATCTGCTCCTTGAGTCTTGGTGACCAAGAGGTTTTTTGCCGCTCTGCTTTGACATGCTGTTTTCTTTACCTTTCCCCGGTCTTGTCGAGGGTGGGTGGTGTGATGTCGGTTATGGGGGCCGGTAAGTTGCCAACCAAGGCTTTTGTTGTTCCTGGAGCACATAAAGAAGAGTGGCTAGTACGGGGGTTGAACCTGTGACCTTGGCGTTATTAGCACCACGCTCTGAGTAACTGAGCTAACCGGCCACATGACACCATTGCAATATTTTATGTTTTTTTTTTATTTTATGTACCCCAAAGCAGACTCAATCGGTACGCTGGGGTCTGAGGGCGATAAGCGGGTATCTGGTGGACACCTTGTTTGTGCTCTTGACATGCATTTCGGGACAGTTTAACAATTGGCTTTTGATGGTGGAACAAGCTAAAACAAGGAAAACAGATTGTTTAGCGTGCCTGGGAGTGGGCCCCTTATTGCAAATAGTTCCCGCTGTGATTTCCGCCGAGTGTCCCTGATGAATACATCCACTGCTCCAGAAGCAGCCTCGGCTAATTGTCGGCCATTCGCCGTAGCGCACCCCGAGGTTACAGAGGTCAAAGGTAAGCCCATATTCAGCAGCACAGTGGCGAAAGGTAAATTTATGTGCATTACCGTTTCCACAGGTTCCCGATTGGTACAACCCGGCATTAATATCTCTTGGTGTAATTCTACCTTACAGATGGATGCCTTCTTCCGGCCGATACTCAGGGCTGACCTCTGGTGGTGGTGCGGTGGACCCGGCGTGAGTGATAGGTTACCGACCGAGAACATGACTGGTGTTTGTGCGCCGATTCCTTTCCTTCTTCCAATGACAGTATTGTCAGTAGATGTGGAGCGCCTAGTGCATAGTGCTACTTCCGTAGGGTCTCACCTCATGCCACCGGCCGCCCTGAGGACCAGGCGAGGTGTGTCAACCTCACCCTGGTTAGACACCCCCAACCCGTACATTGACGCCATAGGTATCCCTCGTGGCGTCCCAGAGGAGTATAAAATTACAGATCAGGTTATATCCAGTTTTGCTTCTATCATCCCTTTGATTTCCATTAACTATAATACCGAAGTGATTCATTATCTGCATTATAACGTTCAGCGTCTCTCTAATCAAACTGAAGAAGCGTTCAGAGCAGTTAGTGTAGCAGTTAGCTACTTCTCTGATGGCCTTCCAGACTTGCATGGCAGTTGACATGCTATAAGCAGAAAAGGGTGGTGTGAGTGTAAGGTACATAAAAGATAAGGTAACATGGTTAAAAAAAAAACAGTTTAAAATGTATAAATATGGTTAGAGCATTTAAGAGTAGTAATAGTTCATGTCATATATATAAAATTCAGTTGTAAAAGAAAAAAGACACCCTACTATTTTTTATATGTTTGTGTCTAAAATAACCAAATCTCCATTGTTGGCGTTTGAGTGTAATACCGCAAGGTCCACTAGGGGGTGCTAGCAGTGATGGCGGTATAGAGTAGGTGACAAAACGACAGAGGAAGAATAAATCCTGAGGGTGAATATACGTCAAGTCATCGTGGATTGTCTTCTTTATTCTGTACCACATGTTAGTATAAAGTAGAAATAATGTATGCAAATGACTGTAAAGAGTGTAGAAGTTGCTAAAGTAAACAGCTGACTGCAAAGTGGTTTGTTATAAATGTTTTGTAGAGCACTTGAGCACATGTGAAATGGCTAACGGCTAATGCTAGCAGTCCTTAATGTATGGTGAATAGCATTCAGCAGGTTAACTGCAATATGTGAAATGTGTTACTGATAGTATTGTACTAAAGATATGTGACAAGTATACATTGGCTGTGGAAATTGTCACTAGATTGACATGTAAAGCCGATGTCTTAACATCACAAATGTTTAGCTGTTCAAATGTTTGTTTAACCAATAATGCTGGAAACAAACGGCCAACTGTTGGTGTAGTCATCTTATGAGATCTGAAGTGCTGTTATTGTTCTGAGAGAAAGAATAAATCCTGAGGGTGAATATACGTCAAGTCATCGTGGATTGTCGTCCTTATTCTGTACCACAGGATTTTCAAGGCATACAACCCCTCCCGGTGGTGGAGGGGCAACATTTTGGGGGTCGTCCGGGATGATTTCTGTGTCCTAGAGCGCAGCAAATCATCAATCCATTGAACCTGTCATCAGTTCATGGACAGACACACCACCATTGTGATCCAAGATGTCAGCACGCGAGTTGCAGCGAAGCATTCAGAAGCAACTGCACCAGTTGATCAGCTCTTCAAACACTGACGTACTCCACAAGTTGACTGCTTCCATTGAAGAAAAGAGGCCTGGGCTGGGGCTTACCACGACAGCGGTAACATAAAGGGAGGGATCCAAACCACACTGCACCCGTGACTCAGCAAACCAAAAGTGGAAAAAAAGGGACCAACAGGGAAACCGCTGCCACTCTGGGCCCTCAGCACCTGCCAACGAAAAATAACGTCCTTAAACGCATAAAAGCAAGGCAACCCTCACACACACTTCAGTAATTAAAAGTCAATTTCAAGAGGGGCTCTGTCAAAGAGGGATTCAGGTAACCCTCTATGGGCTCACGCTGACACTGTTGTCCAGGCTGTATTGCCACTGCTTCAGCCGCGGTGGGTGGGGATGAATGGAGGAGGAAGAAGAAGTGGAATGAAAGAGGCAGGTCCCGGAATTGACACCTCCAAGATCGACTGAGGTCTTAAACTGCCCACACGGACAAGCCAAATATCAGCAAAGGTTGAGCCAGTCACCTGAAGGTTAGATTTTTGATCTGAGTGTCCCGGATTCAAGTCCCTGTTCAGGTGACCAGTGACAGGGTCTCAGGTCCACTTGCAAACGCCTCCTTTTTGCCCTCAAAATACAAGGGCAACAGGGCAATCCCTTGGTTCCACCAAGACTTGAACTTAGACCACTGGATTCAAAGTCTGGGGTGCTAACCATTACACCACGGAACCTGCAAGGGTACAGACAGCGCCGGGCCCTGAAGTACATCCTGTCAGATTACATTAGCGTTGATATAACTTCACTGATGGTGGTGTTCTGGGGATTGTGTGGAAGGGTAGTTCAGGGGCAGGGAGGGCTTTTTTTGTTCCTTCACGGTCCGCATTCTCTGCACTCGTGATGTAAAAGTTTGGATAGAGGATAATAGGGTACACTGCCATCTTTGATCTGCTCCTTGCAGTCTTGGTGACCAAGAGGTTTGTTGCCGCTCTGCTTTGACGTGCTGTTTTCTTTACCTTTCCCCGGTCTTTCTGCGGTCTTGTCGAAGGTGTTTCACTGGTGGGTGGGGTGATGTTGGTTATGGAGACCAGTGGGCTGTCGCCGTGGGCTTTTGTTGTTCCTGGAGCACATAAAGAAGAGTGGCTAGTACGGGGGTTGAACCCGTGACCTTGGCGTTATTAGCACCACGCTCTGACCAACTGAGCTAACCAACCACCGGACGCCATTGCATCAAATGTTTCCAGCTCAAATCAACTAACTCATCCTTAACAGACGCATTCTCTGTGCTCGTGGTCGAAATTTTGGTTCTCGGACAATAGGGTCATCTGCCCCCATTGATCATGCAGTCACGGTGGGCGAGAGGTTTGCTGCTGCTCTGCTTTGCCATGCTGTTTTCTTTACCTTTCCCCGGTCGGTTGGCAGCCTTGATGGGGGTGTTTCGCAGTTGACTGGGTTGTGCGCTGTTGGTTATGGGGCCTGGGGGGTTTTGGGCTTTTGTCCCCGCCATGCTGTTTTCCTTGTGGTGGTGTACTGTTAGCTGTTGTCAACGGGGGCTTTTGTTGTTTCTTCACGGTCCGCATTCTCTGCACTCGTGGTCTGAAGAGGATAATGGGGTCCACTGCCCCCATTGATCTGCTCCTTGAGTCTTGGTGACCAAGAGGTTTTTTGCCGCTCTGCTTTGACATGCTGTTTTCTTTACCTTTCCCCGGTCTTTTCGAGGGTGGGTGGTGTGATGTCGGTTATGGGGGCCGGTAAGTTGCCAACCAAGGCTTTTGTTGTTCCTGGAGCACATAAAGAAGAGTGGCTAGTACGGGGGTTGAACTCGTGACCTTGGCGTTATTAGCACCACGCTCTGACCAACTGAGCTAACCGGCCACAGGACACCATGGCAATATTTTATGTTTTTTTTTTATTTTATGTACCCCGACGCAGACTCAATCGGTACGCTGGGGTCTGAGGGCGGGTACCTGGTGGACACCTTGTTTGTGCTCTTGACAGGTATTTCGGGACAGTTTAACAATTGGCTTTTGATGGTGGAACAAGCTAAAACAAGGAAAACAGATTGTTTAGCGTGCCTGGGAGTGGGCCCCTTATTGCAAATAGTTCCCGCTGTGATTTCCGCCGAGTGTCCCTGATGAATACATCCACTGCTCCAGAAGCAGCCTCGGCTAATTGTCGGCCATTCGCCGTAGCGCACCCCGAGGTTACAGAGGTCAAAGGTAAGCCCATATTCAGCAGCACAGTGGCGAAAGGTAAATTTATGTGCATTACCGTTTCCACAGGTTCCCGATTGGTACAACCCGGCATTAATATCTCTTGGTGTAATTCTACCTTACAGATGGATGCCTTCTTCCGGCCGATACTCAGGGCTGACCTCTGGTGGTGGTGCGGTGGACCCGGCGTGAGTGATAGGTTACCGACCGAGAACATGACTGGTGTTTGTGCGCCGATTCCTTTCCTTCTTCCAATGACAGTATTGTCAGTAGATGTGGAGCGCCTAGTGCATAGTGCTACTTCCGTAGGGTCTCACCTCATGCCACCGGCCGCCCTGAGGACCAGGCGAGGTGTGTCAACCTCACCCTGGTTAGACACCCCCAACCCGTACATTGACGCCATAGGTATCCCTCGTGGCGTCCCAGAGGAGTATAAAATTACAGATCAGGTTATATCCAGTTTTGCTTCTATCATCCCTTTGATTTCCATTAACCATAATACCGAAGTGATTCATTATCTGCATTATAACGTTCAGCGTCTCTCTAATCAAACTGAAGAAGCGTTCAGAGCAGTTAGTGTAGCAGTTAGCTACTTCTCTGATGGCCTTCCAGACTTGCATGGCAGTTGACATGCTATAAGCAGAAAAGGGTGGTGTGAGTGTAAGGTACATAAAAGATAAGGTAACATGGTTTAAAAAAAAACAGTTTAAAACGTATAAATATGGTTAGAGCATTTAAGAGTAGTAATAGTTCATGTCATATATATAAAATTCAGTTGTAAAAGAAAAAAGACACCCTACTATTTTTTATATGTTTGTGTCTAAAATAACCAAATCTCCATTGTTGGCGTTTGAGTGTAATACCGCAAGGTCCACTAGGGGGTGCTAGCAGTGATGGCGGTATAGAGTAGGTGACAAAACGACAGAGGAAGAATAAATCCTGAGGGTGAATATACGTCAAGTCATCGTGGATTGTCTTCTTTATTCTGTACCACATGTTAGTATAAAGTAGAAATAATGTATGCAAATGACTGTAAAGAGTGTAGAAGTTGCTAAAGTAAACAGCTGACTGCAAAGTGGTTTGTTATAAATGTTTTGTAGAGCACTTGAGCACATGTGAAATGGCTAACGGCTAATGCTAGCAGTCCTTAATGTATGGTGAATAGCATTCAGCAGGTTAACTGCAATATGTGAAATGTGTTACTGATAGTATTGTACTAAAGATATGTGACAAGTATACATTGGCTGTGGAAATTGTCACTAGATTGACATGTAAAGCCGATGTCTTAACATCACAAATGTTTAGCTGTTCAAATGTTTGTTTAACCAATAATGCTGGAAACAAACGGCCAACTGTTGGTGTAGTCATCTTATGAGATCTGAAGTGCTGTTATTGTTCTGAGAGAAAGAATAAATCCTGAGGGTGAATATACGTCAAGTCATCGTGGATTGTCGTCCTTATTCTGTACCACAGGATTTTCAAGGCATACAACCCCTCCCGGTGGTGGAGGGGCAACATTTTGGGGGTCGTCCGGGATGATTTCTGTGTCCTAGAGCGCAGCAAATCATCAATCCATTGAACCTGTCATCAGTTCATGGACAGACACACCACCATTGTGATCCAAGATGTCAGCACGCGAGTTGCAGCGAAGCATTCAGAAGCAACTGCACCAGTTGATCAGCTCTTCAAACACTGACGTACTCCACAAGTTGACTGCTTCCATTGAAGAAAAGAGGCCTGGGCTGGGGCTTACCACGACAGCGGTAACATAAAGGGAGGGATCCAAACCACACTGCACCCGTGACTCAGCAAACCAAAAGTGGAAAAAAAGGGACCAACAGGGAAACCGCTGCCACTCTGGGCCCTCAGCACCTGCCAACGAAAAATAACGTCCTTAAACGCATAAAAGCAAGGCAACCCTCACACACACTTCAGTAATTAAAAGTCAATTTCAAGAGGGGCTCTGTCAAAGAGGGATTCAGGTAACCCTCTATGGGCTCACGCTGACACTGTTGTCCAGGCTGTATTGCCACTGCTTCAGCCGCGGTGGGTGGGGATGAATGGAGGAGGAAGAAGAAGTGGAATGAAAGAGGCAGGTCCCGGAATTGACACCTCCAAGATCGACTGAGGTCTTAAACTGCCCACACGGACAAGCCAAATATCAGCAAAGGTTGAGCCAGTCACCTGAAGGTTAGATTTTTGATCTGAGTGTCCCGGATTCAAGTCCCTGTTCAGGTGACCAGTGACAGGGTCTCAGGTCCACTTGCAAACGCCTCCTTTTTGCCCTCAAAATACAAGGGCAACAGGGCAATCCCTTGGTTCCACCAAGACTTGAACTTAGACCACTGGATTCAAAGTCCGGGGTGCTAACCATTACACCACGGAACCTGCAAGGGTACAGACAGCGCCGGGCCCTGAAGTACATCCTGTCAGATTACATTAGCGTTGATATAACTTCACTGATGGTGGTGTTCTGGGGATTGTGTGGAAGGGTAGTTCAGGGGCAGGGAGGGCTTTTTTTGTTCCTTCACGGTCCGCATTCTCTGCACTCGTGATGTAAAAGTTTGGATAGAGGATAATAGGGTACACTGCCATCTTTGATCTGCTCCTTGCAGTCTTGGTGACCAAGAGGTTTGTTGCCGCTCTGCTTTGACGTGCTGTTTTCTTTACCTTTCCCCGGTCTTTCTGCGGTCTTGTCGAAGGTGTTTCACAGGTGGGTGGGGTGATGTTGGTTATGGAGACCAGTGGGCTGTCGCCGTGGGCTTTTGTTGTTCCTGGAGCACATAAAGAAGAGTGGCTAGTACGGGGGTTGAACCCGTGACCTTGGCGTTATTAGCACCACGCTCTGACCAACTGAGCTAACCAACCACCGGACACCATTGCATCAAATGTTTCCAGCTCAAATCAACTAACTCATCCTTAACAGATGCATTCTCTGTGCTCGTGGTCGAAATTTTGGTTCTCGGACAATAGGGTCATCTGCCCCCATTGATCATGCAGTCACGGTGGGCGAGAGGTTTGCTGCTGCTCTGCTTTGCCATGCTGTTTTTTTTACCTTTCCCTGGTCGGTTGGCAGCCTTGATGGGGGTGTTTCGCAGTTGACTGGGTTGTGCGCTGTTGGTTATGGGGCCTGGGGGGTTTTGGGCTTTTGTCCCCGCCATGCTGTTTTCCTTGTGGTGGTGTACTGTTAGCTGTTGTCAACGGGGGCTTTTGTTGTTTCTTCACGGTCCGCATTCTCTGCACTCGTGGTCTGAAGAGGATAATGGGGTCCACTGCCCCCATTGATCTGCTCCTTGAGTCTTGGTGACCAAGAGGTTTTTTGCCGCTCTGCTTTGACATGCTGTTTTCTTTACCTTTCCTTGGTCTTTTCGAGGGTGGGTGGTGTGATGTCGGTTATGGGGGCCGGTAAGTTGCCAACCAAGGCTTTTGTTGTTCCTGGAGCACATAAAGAAGAGTGGCTAGTACGGGGGTTGAACTCGTGACCTTGGCGTTATTAGCACCACGCTCTGACCAACTGAGCTAACCGGCCACAGGACACCACGGCAATATTTTATGTTTTTTTTTTTATTTTATGTACCCCGACGCAGACTCAATCGGTACGCTGGGGTCTGAGGGCGGGTACCTGGTGGACACCTTGTTTGTGCTCTTGACAGGTATTTCGGGACAGTTTAACAATTGGCTTTTGATGGTGGAACAAGCTAAAACAAGGAAAACAGATTGTTTAGCGTGCCTGGGAGTGGGCCCCTTATTGCAAATAGTTCCCGCTGTGATTTCCGCCGAGTGTCCCTGATGAATACATCCACTGCTCCAGAAGCAGCCTCGGCTAATTGTCGGCCATTCGCCGTAGCGCACCCCGAGGTTACAGAGGTCAAAGGTAAGCCCATATTCAGCAGCACAGTGGCGAAAGGTAAATTTATGTGCATTACCGTTTCCACAGGTTCCCGATTGGTACAACCCGGCATTAATATCTCTTGGTGTAATTCTACCTTACAGATGGATGCCTTCTTCCGGCCGATACTCAGGGCTGACCTCTGGTGGTGGTGCGGTGGACCCGGCGTGAGTGATAGGTTACCGACCGAGAACATGACTGGTGTTTGTGCGCCGATTCCTTTCCTTCTTCCAATGACAGTATTGTCAGTAGATGTGGAGCGCCTAGTGCATAGTGCTACTTCCGTAGGGTCTCACCTCATGCCACCGGCCGCCCTGAGGACCAGGCGAGGTGTGTCAACCTCATCCTGGTTAGACACCCCCAACCCGACGTACATTGACGCCATAGGTATCCCTCGTGGCGTCCCAGAGGAGTATAAAATTACAGATCAGGTTATATCCAGTTTTGCTTCTATCATCCCTTTGATTTCCATTAACCATAATACCGAAGTGATTCATTATCTGCATTATAACGTTCAGCGTCTCTCTAATCAAACTGAAGAAGCGTTCAGAGCAGTTAGTGTAGCAGTTAGCTACTTCTCTGATGGCCTTCCAGACTTGCATGGCAGTTGACATGCTATAAGCAGAAAAGGGTGGTGTGAGTGTAAGGTACATAAAAGATAAGGTAACATGGTTTAAAAAAAAACAGTTTAAAACATATAAATATGGTTAGAGCATTTAAGAGTAGTAATAGTTCATGTCATATATATAAAATTCAGTTGTAAAAGAAAAAAAGACACCCTACTATTTTTTATATGTTTGTGTCTAAAATAAACCAAATCTCCATTGTTGGCGTTTGAGTGTAATACCGCAAGGTCCACTAGGGGGTGCTAGCAGTGATGGCGGTATAGAGTAGGTGACAAAACGACAGAGGAAGAATAAATCCTGAGGGTGAATATACGTCAAGTCATCGTGGATTGTCTTGGTATCTATCTTGGTGTCTTCGTATAAAATAGAAATAATGTATGCAAACGACTGTAAAGAGTGTAGAAGTTGCCCCAACGTTGTGGAATGCTCTACCTGTTAATATTAGAGCTGCTACCTCAGTAGAAATGTTCAAGTCCCGACTTGAGATTCATTTCTATACTTTAGCGTTTAGGTAAAAATATTCCCTGCCTGTTTTGACTGCCGCTCCTTCTCTCTCCCATACCCCCCAGGAGAGGCTGTTTGGAAGTTGCCTTGACGGAACTGGACATCTGACGTGGCCTACCTTGTGGAGGCGCTGCAGCAGAGGGATGGTGATCATCTCAAGACCCGCGGCTGCCCAACTGTCCTAATGGCATTACATCTTGGACCTGGACTATTATACTCTCTGTTTATATTTAACTGTCACATGTTAACCTCTCCACATCCATTGCAGCTTGGTCATCCTAGAAGGGGGATTCCCCCATCTGCGGTCCCTTCTCAAGGTTTCTTTATCCCTAATGGGTTTTGAGTTTTTCCTTGCCCTGATGGGGGTTCAGATCAGGGGATGTCGTTTGTCGTCTATTGTCTATCATCTACTGTTGCCTGCTTGTTAAGCCCTTTGAGAATCTTTTGTGATTAAGGGCTATATAAATAAACTTGACTTGACTTGACTTGACTTGGTGCAACACACCCGACCACCTCATGAAAAGCAGAGCTGTCCTTTTCCGGGCGAAACCCATGAACTCGGACTCGGAAGTGCAGTTTGCCCATTTCAGCTGCTCCAAATTTGTCTGCAGGCAAAACTTTAATTTTAACTCAGGTCAATTGGAAAGGTTGGCGAGTCCCAGGGGTTGAACCTGGAATCTTCTGATCCGTAGTCAGATGCGTTATTCATTGCACCCACTGTACTTGACCACAGTAGGAGGACAAAAGAGGTTGGTTTGACATTTAAGGGAAGGGGTCACTTGAACAGGTCTTGAACCCTGGACCCTGCGATTAAAAAGCTGATGCTCTACCAACTGCGCTATACAGGCCCTTGATGAACGAGGAGAACTTACAAGGCAAAAACTTCTGACATACTGTACTTGACCTTGCCATGGACAGAGATGAAGAAGCCCCGGTCCCGAAATTGCTACCGCCAAGATTGACTGAGGTTTCCAAAAAACACAGGTGGTGTCAAATAATAAAGCATATAGATACAGCCTGCAGTTAGCAAGTCATAATCAGAAGGAATATCGACTTTTGACTTCAATATTTATGCAACTGAACAATAAACTCCCTTGCAAAATGGAGCCAGAATGGATACAATCTAGGGTTACAACAGTAACCTTCCCATACCTTTATGGAAACAAACCAAAACCAACCTCACTTGAGTTGGATTGACCTAAGGAACCATGCAAAAAGGGAAACAATCGAGTTATATTACACCGATTCGAGAGACATTACCACAAGTTGTTGCAATTCTCAAGGGTGTTTGAGCCAGGCATCCATGTACTTTTAGACTATTCTTAAATAGTAAATAATAAATAAAATAATCCTAAAACCAAGGCTGTGCATCATGGGGCATCCGGATATCAACCAGGACCTCTTGATCTGCAGTCAAATGCTCTACCACTGAGCTATACCCCCTCAAACACACCATCCATCGTTACACGATGGGAACTATGCATATTCACTAAACCAGCACATCCTCATGGTGACTGGGAGAATTTAACAAACAAAGATTGACTTCTTGACGGGTCAGCTAGGTCGAAAAGGTTTACTTAAACAAGTTATTCCTTGTGTGCACGGTCATCTCCTTGGCCTTCTCGGTGCTGAGGATGAGGGAGCAGAAACCCCAATGGATTTCTAATCCATCGCCTTAACCACTCGGCCACAACAAATTGTCACAAATGCAGAACCTCACAGATTATGCCGTTGTATATCAGTCGAAATGCAATGGAAAATGTTTGCCAATTTTATGAGACTTGTCAACTCGTGAGTGGTATTGCAGCTCACGGTTTTGGGGGATCTCACATGAATTCCCATGAATCCCCTGACACATTTTTAGTCTGATGACTTCCCATGGATCGCCACCATCAGTGATGTCTTGACACCAAGAGTGCCCCCAAAACTGTACGTTGTCAGCAGGATTTGAGGGAGGCTGAGGAGTGTGTTGCTTTGTCGGGCTCCTTTTGAGTGTCCTCCATTGTCAGCGAACCTCACAAGGGCACAGTTTTTTCCTGATCAGGGCACCATTTTAGGTTGTGTGGATGATTGGTCTTAAGCGCCAGATTAAGACTCTTTTCTCTCAGAAGGCACTGCTTGAAATCCCACAGCTGGCATTTTCCTGGTCATGTCCATTGTCCTCGACTGGAATGATGTGGCAGCAAAGGACTGTCAGATTGTACAACACAGCTGAGCCCTTCAAGAAGAAGTCAGTGCTCATGAGAGTCAGAGTTCATGTGAGAAGGTCCTTTCAGCAAAGGCCTTCTCAAACTATTTGCCAAGTCAGGACGTAAAGAGGGACTGTGCTGAAACCCGGGATCTTCAGATCTTCAGTCTAACGCTCTCTCAACTGAGCTATTTCAGCTGCGAAGGTGGTTCTCTGCTTTTTCCAGTGCAGGCAATTTCACCTAGATCTCTATTGTAACAGGCGTCCTTACACCATGACTGAAAAGGATTTCATTGATTCCCTGACATGTTTTTGGTCTGATGACTTCCCATGGATCGCCACCGTCAGTGAAGTCTTGACACCACGAGTGCCCCCAAAACTGTACGTTGTCGGCAGGATTTGAACCTGCGCGGGGAAACCCCAATGGATTTCTAGTCCATCGCCTTAACCACTCGGCCACAACAACTTGCAAAGAACCGCACCGTTTATACCGTTGTTTTTCAGTTGAAATGCAAGGGAACCTGCCAATTCAGTAAGCAACCATGAAGATCCAGGCAATTTCACCTGGATCTCTATTGTCACAGACGTCTTGACACCACAAGTGCCCCCAAAACTCCACGTTGTAGGCAGAATTTGAACCGGTTAGTTTGAACCTGTGTTAGCTTTATTTAGGAAGACCCATTGTGGCCCTTCCGGCTCACAAATACTTAGTGGGATTTCGGATGATCCATCATGGTCACAGGCGTCCTGACACCATGACTGCCCCAAAAGACCAGTGGTTAAATTGCAAGGACAACTGCTTGCCAATTTAGTGATATTCAGGATGACCCATTGTGGTCCTTCCAGCTCACGACTTAGTGGGATTTAGAATGGTCCATCGTGGTCCTTCTGGCTGACCTATTTGGTCACCGCATTATGGTACGAGGCACCACACAAGCACATAGGCAATGATTTGTATGCCCCTCCCACTGAACCATAACACAAATCTTTTTTTTCAGTCATTTTGTGTTGGGTTAGAGAGGGTTAAAGTGGGCTCAGATTGGCAATTGTCCAAATTGACTCCAGATTTCTCCTTTGTAGCGAAAATTGTAGTTCATATAACATGTTCCAGAAAAAATGGGCTTTTCACAATCGCAAACGAGGTTTAAAAGGTTTAAAAACCAGCTGTGAAAGAAACACCTGAGCTACCTTTGGGGTCACCTTGATGTCTCGGTGGACTCAACTTGTGCCTTTGCTGTCGATGGTTTGGCTTTTAATTTCCTCTGGCATTGGCTGGATGTGAAGTTAAGGTCCTTTCAGCAAAAGGCTTCTCAAACTAATTCTACTAAAACTAAACTAAACTCAATCTAATTAATTAATTTAATCTAAAAGTGGGGGTAGGCTGAAGCTGTGTCTCTGCCACGTATGTGGCTGTGTTCCTGGTCCAATCATCTTGGGTTGGAATTTCCCCATGCTGGTAACGGGTGGGGAATACAGTCCGTTGATGAGGATAAGCTGTACAGAAAATGGATGGATTTCACTGGTTGAAGTCGTCAGCTACCACAAAAACGGTCATGGGCCATGAGCCTCCGTTTTGAATTCCCCTTTGGCCAATCGACACCACAACAACTGTCAGAATTGTAGTTCATTAGATTTGATTAGATATACCTTTACTCATCCCTCAGTGGGAAAATTTACATTGCACAGCAGCAAAGGGGAAATAACTATTTAAGAATAAATAATATAAACAGCCTAAAGTAATAACAGTATAACAATTTTGTCACACGGAAGACCATTGTTTGATTTCCCGACGGGGAGTTCCTGTTTTGTATGTCACAATTTCACGTTGAACCTTGAGCAAGATTACGATTGCAACAACCAGTAGGGTAAAGCAAACCCGTCTCACTAGAACTCTAGAACATTACAACTAGAACCTCTCTTAGTCGACACCACAACAACTCAGAATTGGAGTTCATTAGATTAGATTAGATATACCTTTACTCGTCCCTCAGTGGGGAAATTTGCATTGCACAGCAGCAAAGGGGACATAACTACGTAGTTAAACAGGAAAATATAACCAATCTGAGAATAAACATTATAAACAGCCTAAAGTAATAACAGTTTAACAATATTGAAGAAGACCGTTGTTTGATTTCCCGACGGGGAGTTCAGTCATGGATAATGGGTCTGACCAGGAAAATGTCAGCTGTGGGATTTCTACGAGTGCCTCCTGAGCGAAAGCCTCAATCTGGCAACTGAAACCATCCTCTGCTATGACTGCCATGTCGTGCTGCTTATTTAGCCAGAAGTGAGAATTATTCCTTGTGTCTTCTCTGTGTTGAGGATGAGCTTGTTGTTTGCACAACCATGTGACCACCCGGTGGCCACCCCGTACCTGGAAGCCCCTTTGTGCAGGCCAGTAAATATAGACCACAGCTACTTGTTTGAAATTGTGGCTCTCTGGTCTAGTTGCATGATTCTCGCTTTGGGTGTGAGAGGTCCCTGGTTTAATTCCCCGACGAGCCCACCTGATCTTGTTTTGATCTTTTTTTAAACACAATTGTCAAAACAGCAGGATCAGTTAAGTACGCGCTAGTGTTGACACCACCTGTGTTTTTAGGAAACATCATTAGCATGTACTGAATCAAAGTATGAGGTACGATGTCGGAGATCCAGAATGCTTTTGTTGGCAGGAAAAAGCCATAATACACCTTTTGGAGAATGCAGGCATCAATCCCGCTACCTCTCACATGCTAAGCAAGCACTCTACCATTTGAGCTAATTCCCCCATGCACTGAATCTGAGCTGCCATGTACTAATCCTCACAGACTTTCTACATTCATTTCATTTACACTGATGTGCAATTTCTGTCGTGACTTTTGTCCCATTTCCTCCCGGATGACACAGCTTCTCCCCCATGTCTAAGAGAAAGTCCAGCCGCACTACAAAACAAAGTCATTTCAGCTGCTTTTACCCACTATCTTATCCTTTCCATGCTGACTCAAAGCTCATGACCATAGTCGAGGGTAGAAATGTTGATCAACTGATAAATTCAGAACTCAGCTGAAATGGTCAAACTGCACCTCAGAGTCCGAGTTCATGGGTTTCACCCGGAACAGGTCAGCTCTGCTCTTCATGAGGTGTTGCACCAGCCTGCAGACATCCTGTGGCTGGAAGATGGTCGGTGCCTGTCGTGGCGGTAATCCTCGAACCCGTTGGTGGATACCATTGGTGAGGAATGCCGTCAAGCTGAAGGAGTTCTATTGGGCCTTTTTGGCTTATGGGACTTCAGCTGACAGGAACCAACAGGCCAAGCGGTCCGCGGCTTTGGCATTCACTGAGGCAAAAAGCCTGACATGGGAGGAGTTTGGAGAAGCCATGGAGAATGACTTCCGGACAGCTTCGAAGAGATTCTGGACCACCATCCGGCGTCTCGGGAAAGGAAAGTAGTGCACAGTGAAGTTCTATCAACTCTCATGTAATCTGACAATGTGTACGTCAGGACCCTATAATGCACTTGCAGGTTCCATGGTGTAATGGTTAGCACTCTGGACTCTGAATCCAGTGATCCAAGTTCAAGTCTTGGTGGAACCTACTTGCCCTGCAGCAAGCAAGTGTTTGGACTGTGTCTTCCTTTAACAGTAAGTGTATGATGACTTATTTACTTAAGTAAAATTTACTCTCCAAATCAGTGGTAACCGTGGATCAGGATGAGTTCCTCAAATGACGCGAATGTCTATGACAGCATGTGAGGAAGACACGTGGTTTATGTGCGGGGCTCCACAAGTATTTCCAGTTCTAGTTAAAAGCCAGGCTCCTCATGTAGTTTCCATAATGTACCAAGGGATTGTCCCGCTGCCCTTGTATTTTGAGGGCAAATGATATTTTGGTCTGGCCTTTCTGGGGGTCCCGCTGGAACCAGCTGACGCCAGGGCTTGCCCTAGGGTCATGGTTGGCGCTACCTCCCTGGGTCTGTCCTGGGTCGCGGGCCCCCACGTGCCCTTGGGGGCGCCTCCGACCGTGGACGGGCTCCCTTCCGGCTGGCGGGGGCGCCCCTGTGCCCACGGGTGTGTGGCCTTCGATGCCCTTCTGCCCTAGTGGGGTATGGTCTCCCGCTGGTCTCGGGGGTGCGACTCTCCTCCGGCCTGCTGGCGCCCTGTTGCCGATTGAGATTGCTCCTCCATGGCCTCTTGCTGGTCTCTTCGGGGAGTTGATTCGGGGGCGGGTCTTGGGGAGTCGGCCCTGGCTTTGCCCACACCCACGGGGCCGGAGGATCTCTGGCGGTGGGGGCTTGACCTGGCTGCGCGGGGGGTTTGCTGGGTGGTAAAAGGCAGTCTCTCTCCTTTTGTCATTCTCAGTGACAATTACACATTCACACACTCGCATTCACATACACAACACACCTCCATATGGACACTCACAGCACACGGGTGTTTATATGGTATTGGTATGCTATTATTACA
Organism: Doryrhamphus excisus; assembly: GCF_037039965.1. NCBI lineage: Eukaryota > Metazoa > Chordata > Actinopteri > Syngnathiformes > Syngnathidae > Doryrhamphus > Doryrhamphus excisus. The sequence continues at coordinate 7,313,600 of NW_027621862.1, read as the reverse complement.
GTAATGATGTCAAGCAGTGAGAGTTTAATTACTGTAACTGTATGGTTGTAATTGTGTTTACTATCATGGTTGTCCTCATTGTTACTATTGCTACTGGTAAGTTGGACTGTTTCATTTCACTGATATCATCTCCAGTGTGACCCTTAGCCATCATTGACATTTAACTGTTCTGTTTGTCACTGTTGTTATGGGAATTCTTGTTGCTGCTGTTTTTGTCTCTCCCTCTACTGCCCCCCCACCCCACCTTTCTCTTCTTCTTTTCTGTTCTTCTTCTTGCTCCGGTCCAGTCGCTCCAAATGGCATAACAAAAACATCAAATAACGGCAAATAAAATTTCATGGTACAGGGAAGTTGTAGCCAACACCTTTCCTGACACAGAGCAAATCTGTCTAGCATGTAAGGGCATTGAGATCAACAATACTATCTGCCCCAATGGCTGGACGGGACAAAAAATAAAAATAAAAAATAAGACCTCAGTCGATCTTGGAGGTGGCGGGACCGGGACATGACAAGAGACTACTCTAGAGAACGCAGCCAGGATTAGGTTTGGGGTATTCATCTGACACTGAGGGATAGATCCTGGACTCATTTCCGATCCCAACATCTATCATGTCAATCCCAACATCAAGGATTTCTTGGAGAATGTGGGCATCGATCCTGCTACCTCTCAGATGCAAAGCAATCTCAGTCCATAGAGCATGAGACTCTACGGGTCATGGGTTGGAGCCCCACATTGGACGATTCAGTATTTTAATTGATACATCTGAAAGATATCTTTCCCGTAGAAAAATGGTCATCATGCAGAAAACATCTCATTCGAAGCACACATAAACAAATCCCATTCTTGTATGACCACAAATGGTAGAGCGCTCGCTGTGAGATGAAGTGGAATTGATGCCTGCATTCCCCAAATGGTATATTATGCCTTTTCCCTGCCAAAAAAGCATTCTTGATCTCCGACATCGTACCTGATACTTTGATGAATTACATTCTAATGATGTTTCCTAAAAACACAGGTGGTGTCAAAACTTGTGCATTGGTATAGTCCGATGAGGATGGGATTTGAACCCAGGCATGCAGAACACAATGGATTAGCAGTCCATCACCTTAACCTCTCGGTCACCTTATCTCCTGCAGGGCCCTTGTTGACATGGTCTTGTTGACTCAAAATGACACATCTTAATTAGTGTTATGGTGTTGCAAAAATTACAGGTCTTTTTGTTGTGCGAATAGTGGGGCAAAGGATAACACATCTGACTGCGGATCAGGAGATTCTAGTTTCAACTCCTTGCTAGCTTGCCAACCTTTTCAATTAACCTGACTCTAAAATTCATGTTTCACTCGCAGATGAATTGGAAGCAACTGGAGCAGCAATCAGCACCTCCGAGTCAGAGTTTTGCTTCTTGCCCGGAAAAGGATAACCCTGCTCTTCATGAGGAGTGTTGCACCAGCCTACAGACATCCCGTATACTACCATGTCACCCTTCTTATTTATAACAGTAGGAAAGAGAATTATTCCCTGTGTGCACTGTCATCTTCGTCTTCTCTGTGTTGAGGATGAGCTTGTTGTTTGCACATAACAACACTACAGCGGCCACTGTCTCCCAAGAAGCGCCTTTGTGCAGGCCAGCACCAGTAGGGCGTCGTCCGGAAAATATGGACCACAGGTATTTGTCCATACCGTGGATTGTTGGTCGAGCTGATGATTCTCGCCTAGGGTGTGAGAGACCCTGGGGACACTTCCCTCCCTGCTTTTGGACAACACAAAAAAAACACAATTCCCAAAACAAAAGGATCAATGGTCAGGTGCTCGTAAATTTTCATTACAACTCTGTCTTACAATACAATGTTTTGTCACATGATCCAACGGGTTTCCAGTCCAGTAGTATTTTGGGCAGATATCAAAGTTCAATATGTTGAATGTGTGATTTTATTTGAAACACATGAAAACAATTCCAAGTCAACCAATCCAATCGCAGTCTACCGCCTGATGGTTTTTACATCTGTCATAAAGGCGGCGTTAAAATTTGGATTTTGAAAAGGAATACAGACAATACATCTGCAACCTTGTCAAAGGACACGAAAACAGCGCAGTCATAGCAGAGGATGGTTTTGATCAATCGGTCTAAAGCGCCAGATGAAAGCTCCTTTCGCTCAGGAGGCACTGGTAAAAATCCCACAGCTGGCATTTTCTTGGTAAGGTCCATTATCCAACACTGGAATGATTTGTCAGCAAAGGACTTTCAGATTGTACAACACAGCTGAGCACTTCAAGAAGAAGATAAAGAGAGGTCTTGTTCTCGTGAGACGGGTGTGTTTTACCCTACTGGTTGTTGCAATCGTAATCCTGCTCCAGGTTCAACGTGAAATTTTGACATACAAAACAGGAACTCCCCATTGGGAAATCAAACAATGATATTCCGCATGACAAAACTATTAAACTGTTATTACTTTAGGCTGTTTATATTGTTTATTCTTAGATTGTTTATTTTTTTTTACTGTTAAACTGGTTCTGTTCCCTTTGCTGCTTTGTACATTTTCCCATATACACCAAACAAAAAGGGGAATTCAGAACAGAGGCTCATGGCCCATGACCGTTTTTGTGGTAGCTGACAACTTCAACCAGTGAAATCCATCCATTTAAGTTCTGCTTATCCTCATCAACGGACTGTATTCCCCACCCGTTACCAGCATGGGGACATTCCAACCCAAGATTAGAACACACTGGACCAGGTACACAGCAACATAGCACGTGGCACAGCTTCACACTGCCCCTACTTTAAGCCCAGACTGAAAAAGCGGAACACCACCTTCACAGCTGAGATAGCTCAGTTGGGACAACATTAGACTGAAGCTCTAAAGGTCCCTGGATCACAATCCCTGTCTATGTCCTCACTAATAGCCAATAGTTTGAAAAGGTTTATTGACCGGCTGAAAGGACCTAAACTTCACTCTTCACAAAGGCCACCCTTCAAGCCAATGTTTGGTCAATGGAATGGCCTTTATTGTCATTATACTTAATATTAAATTGCTTTTTGGAACAGGGAGCTGCGATTGGGGCTTGCGCCATCCGCTCCACGCATCGACCTGGTATTGCAGCGCTTCCAGGAACGGTGCACTTCTCCTTCTTGTGTAAACAGCAAAAGCAGACTCTGGCAGGGTGCATCTTGTGGATGGTGCTGAAAGAAATGCACAGAACGTGCTCACGTTTGGTGCCCCCTGAGCAGTAGTTCTGCAGAGGAAATGGCTCGTGGTAGCGGGGCACTGTGTCTGCGCACTCCGTGGACCCCACTTCCCTCGCAGCAGCCGATCTCCAGAGGGTGTCAGCCACTTTTTGTCAGCCTTGCCTCTTGCAGTCTCCCACCGGCTCCTGATTCTCAGGTTTCGTGCGCGCTTCCCGGGGCCCTGTGAGTGTCGCATTGATCAACTGCTGGATGGAATCTGACACAATGATCTTGTCTGGTGGAGGCCTTCCAAGTTTCCTCCACAAACCAGTGGCATAAGGGGCTTTTCCGTCTTCCGTTTGGCTTCTCAGAGTCGGGTTTGGTGGCCCTTTGTGTGTTGGATATGACAAAAAAAGAAAAAAAAAACCCACGTGGGATAGCCACAGGCGGTCAGAGCCTGTAACTTGTGCGTCTGCCCCCTCGGTGAGTGAGTGACCCGGTATTTTCTGCTCTCTTGTTTGCGCTTCTGACAGCTTCTGGCTCGGGTTCCAGTGGGCGAAGGGACTCAAAGTGCAGGAGCTGGCCTGTGCGGGTAGGTTTACCATGAACCACAATGTTGTGGCTTCCATCTTGGGTGTCGCTGCTTGCCTTCCTTGGACATAAAGATCCGAAGCAGTTGCCTCTGCGGCTGGGAAGGCCGCTGAGAGCGACAACAGCAATTTGAGCCGCTTCCGCTTGAGTTGGACGGTTGTTTCTGACGGCCACCTCGTCCACTGTGGCCAGTGGTTCCGGTGTGCTGGTAAAGTGGAGGCGCTTGGCCGACGCCCCTTTCTCCGCCTGGTTGCCGTTTTACATTGAGGTTTCCTGACTGAGAGCAGATCGGCCTCTCGGCTGGTTGGTTGGTTGGTTGTCTCCCGCGGACGGGCAGACCTTTCCAGCAAGCGTTGGTAGTGCTGGGCTGGCCGTTTCTTGCTCGAGTCCGGCTGCACTCGCAAGCCAAGGAGCTCGGCACGGCGCTGCACCTGCCTCTTGTTTTAAACACGGCATCAGGGGAGAGCGCGAACGCAGTCCCCCACTATCACAAATTATGCAGTCGAGATTCCTACATTTGGGGAATTCACAGAGGTCAGCTCAACCCAGGTGCAATGGCTGAGCCTCGCCCTGGGTGAACCACCTTCTTGATCATGGCATCTCCCCTGCCAGGTAAGTATGAATTGGACCGGTCTCACCCGGACGAGTCTCTCGCACATGCCACATGCTAAGTGGTGGTCTCATCAGGTCGCCCACAACAAGCCCAGCCACTGGACCTGTGTCCAAATTCAGAGAATGTACTCTGGTTGTCTCAAGGAGTCGGTCTGTGTGGCACTCGTGTGACTTCATTCTGAGCAGAGGCAGCGGCAACAAGTGGCTTAGTGCAGTTGCTGCAGACGTTCAATTGGGAGACTGGAATACTGACTCCACGTGCCTAGTCACACCATGTAACATGAGAGGCCAATATGTTAAACCTGACACGTGTAGACGTGCGAGGTCGTCATGAGTCAGTGGGTTGTCAGGTTCAAACTCCTGTGACACTTGTAAAAAAACACTTAAATGCAGAAATACAGAAGAGACAGACAACAATATTCAAAGTTACTCGCAGCGAGGACAGTGAAACCACATACCCAGTGGCATGCCGCTCCACTCTGAATATGCAGTTCACGCCCCTTCCTTTTTATTCTCTTTCAGGGGTCCCCTACTACATGGTCGTGCAACACTGGGGGGAGGCAGTTGTACAAGCTGTGTTTATTTGTCTATGTGTGTGTATGTGAGAGTAATTACTTTAATTGTTTTTCCGAGTTCTTTTCTTGACACATTCTTGCAGGATTAACGTGAACATCTGCAGGGTCGCTGTTGGCGCTTTCAGGCACCTCCAGGACCTGGGGCTCGCTGGGGGTCTCTGATCAGGGTCACGGGAACATTTCTTCTTCAGCACATTCAAACACTTTCTATTGTCTAAGCGAATGGATATAAGGGTGATAACTGATGCTATGTTTGTTCCGTCTACATTTTATTCAAACATGCGTGCAAACGGTCCTTTAGCTTGTCATGCCAGAAGTGCCCTCCTCCCCTACGAGCACCCTCTGGCATCGCTTCTCGGCCTTTTGGCTAAGATCAAGTGTAGTATCTGTTCTTATCAGTTTAATATCTGATACGTCCCCCAACAGGGGACTAAATATTAAATTGCTTTTTGGAACAGGGAGCTGCAATTGGGGCTTGCGCCATCCGCTCCACGCATCGACCTGGTATTGCAGCGCTTCCAGGAACGGTGCACTTCTCCTTCTTGTGTAAACAGCAACAGCAGACTCTGGCAGGGTGCATCTTGTGGATGGTGCTGAAAGAAATGCACAGAACGTGCTCATGTTTGGTGGCCCCTGAGCAGTAGTTCTGCAGAGGAAATGGCTCGTGGTAGCGGGGCACTGTGTCTGCGCACTCCGTGGACCCCACTTCCCTCGCAGCAGCCGGTTTCCAGAGGGTGTCAGCCACTTTTTGTCAGCTTTGCCTCCTGCAGTCTCCCACCGGCTCCTGATTCTCAGGTTTCGTGCGCGCTTCCCGGGGCCCTGTGAGTGTCGCATTGATCAACTGCTGGATGGAATCTGACACAATGATCTTGTCTGGTGGAGGCCTTCCAAGTTTCCTCCACAAACCAATGGCATAAGGGGCTTTTCCGCCTTCCGTTTGGCTTCTCAGGGTCGGGTTTGGTGGCCCTCTGTGTGTTGGATATGACAAAAAAAGAAAAAAAAACCCACGTGGGATAGCCACAGGCGGTCAGAGCCTGTAACTTGTGCGTCTGCCCCCTCGGTGAGTGAGTGACCCGGTATTTTCTGCTCTCTTGTTTGCGCTTCTGACAGCTTCTGGCTCGGGTTCCAGTGGGTGAAGGGACTCAAAGTGCAGGAGCTGGCCTGTGCGGGTAGGTTTACCATGAACCACAATGTTGTGGCTTCCATCTTGGGTGTCGCTGCTTGCCTTCCTTGGACATAAAGATCCGAAGCAGTTGCCTCTGCGGCTCGGAAGGCCGCTGAGAGCGACAACAGCAATTTGAGCCGCTTCCGCTTGAGTTGGACGGTTGTTTCTGACGGCCACCTCGTCCACTGTGGCCAGTGGTTCCGGTGTGCTGGTAAAGTGGAGGCGCTTGGCCGACGCCCCTTTCTCCGCCTGGTTGCCGTTTTACATTGAGGTTTCCTGACTGAGAGCAGATCGGCCTCTCGGCTGGTTGGTTGGTTGGTTGTCTCCCGCGGACGGGCAGACCTTTCCAGCAAGCGTTGGTAGTGCTGGGCTGGTCGTTTCTTGCTCGAGTCCGGCTGCACTCGCAAGCCAAGGAGCTCGGCACGGCGCTGCACCTGCCTCTTGTTTTAAACACGGCATCAGGGGAGAGCGCGAACGCAGTCCCCCACTATCACAAATTATGCAGTCGAGATTCCTACATTTGGGGAATTCGCAGAGGTCAGCTCAACCCAGGTGCAATGGCTGAGCCTCGCCCTGGGTGAACCACCTTCTTGATCATGGCATCTCCCCTGCCAGGTAAGTATGAATTGGACCGGTCTCACCCGGACGAGTCTCTCGCACATGCCACATGCTAAGTGGTGGTCTCATCAGGTCGCCCGCAACAAGCCCAGCCACTGGACCTGTGTCCAAATTCAGAGAATGTACTCTGGTTGTCTCAAGGAGTCGGTCTGTGTGGCACTCGTGTGACTTCATTCTGAGCAAAGGCAGCGGCAACAAGTGGCTTAGTGCAGTTGCTGCAGACGTTCAATTGGGAGACTGGAGTACTGACTCCACGTGCCTAGTCACACCATGTAACATGAGAGGCCAATATGTTAAACCTGACACGTGTAGACGTGCGAGGTCGTCATGAGTCAGTGGGTTGTCAGGTTCAAACTCCTGTGACACTTGTAAAAAACACTTAAATACAGAAATACAGAAGAGACAGACAACAATATTCAAAGTTACTCGCAGCGAGGACAGTGAAACCACATACCCAGTGGCATGCCGCTCCACTCTGAATATGCAGTTCACGCCCCTTCCTTTTTATTCTCTTTCAGGGGTCCCCTACTACATGGTCATGCAACACTGGGGGGAGGCAGTTGTACAAGCTGTGTTTATTTGTCTATGTGTGTGTATGTGAGAGTAATTACTTTAATTGTTTTTCCGAGTTCTTTTCTTGACACATTCTTGCAGGATTAACGTGAACATCTGCAGGGTCGCTGTTGGCGCTTTCAGGCACCTCCAGGACCTGGGGCTCGCTGGGGGTCTCTGATCAGGGTCACGGGAACATTTCTTCTTCAGCACATTCAAACACTTTCTATTGTCTAAGTGAATGGATATAAGGGTGATAACTGACGCTATGTTTGTTCCGTCTACATTTTATTCAAACATGCGTGCAAACGGTCCTTTAGCTTGTCATGCCAGAAGTGCCCTCCTCCCCTACGAGCACCCTCTGGCATCGCTTCTCGGCCTTTTGGCTAAGATCAAGTGTAGTATCTGTTCTTATCAGTTTAATATCTGATACGTCCCCCAACAGGGGACTAAATATTAAATTGCTTTTTGGAACAGGGAGCTGCAATTGGGGCTTGCGCCATCCGCTCCACGCATCGACCTGGTATTGCAGCGCTTCCAGGAACGGTGCACTTCTCCTTCTTGTGTAAACAGCAACAGCAGACTCTGGCAGGGTGCATCTTGTGGATGGTGCTGAAAGAAATGCACAGAACGTGCTCACGTGAAGCAAGATGGCGCCTGTGCTCGGTCAGGCCACTGCTCGGCTCCTATGTCGTTTGTTACTTTTTGTTTTCACAATATATGTGGTCATATCATCCCATATATCTCAGGGCTGTGCATCTATAATTCGGAGCTACGATCGCGGCTCTCTTTTTCGCATAAAAGAATCTATGGAAGCCCTTTTCATGGACTGGGATAAATACAAACAAACTTTTCCTCCTCCCCTTGTTTGCACACCCGACTCACCTGAGTACCTGTTGCTATCACGTACTCCGAGGAAAAAGAGGAGACCGATGAAATGAGGATCTCGGGCAGGCGTCCAAGTAAAGCGCAGACTTTATTCACGCGTAGCAGGGATCACCTCCGTGGATTACCGGGCCAGGTGTTTACGTACGATCCCTCTCCTCGATGCCTGCAGTGACGACGGAGTTTCCTCCCCCCTGTCTTCCTGTGGCTTTTTGGTCAGTCATTTGGAGCCTGTCCGTTACTTGAACTGTGATCACTGGGATATACAGCCATCGCGTTATCCTGTGTTTACACCGAACATCCAGCATGCTAGTTCCCAAGTCAGTTGGAGGTCACGTGATCGCCTTTCGTGTCTCCGACCAATCCCGCTGTGTCCGGCTACGGCGACTGTGACGTCATCGTTGATTCGGCTTGGTCTATTGAACGCACGTTCTATTGCAAACAAGTCTTTTGCCTTGAGCGATCTTTTTACCAGGCAAAATATGGACTTCATGTTCTTCACTGAGACGTGGCAAAGAGAAGGGGAGTTCGTTCATTTAAATGAACTCTGTCCTGATGGTTGCTCCGTTCTTGGGAGGCCCCGCCCCTCCCGTCGAGGAGGAGGTGTTGCTGTGGTTTTCAGAGACAGCTTCACCTGTAAAGTGATGGATACTCAAATCTACTCATCCTTTGAGTCTCAGATGTTGAAAATTGGCTCCTCAAACTCATTCTATTGTGTGCTGGTTTATCGTCCTCCTGGTCCGGCCTCTGTCTTTTTAAATGATTTTAGTGACTTTTTATCTTCAATAATTAAGTTGGAAAATGTTTTAATTCTGGGAGATTTTAACTTGCATGTTGATGACAGCACATCTAGCCAAGCAATGGAACTATTAACAATGACTGAAACTTTTAATTTTGAGCAACATGTCTCAGTCGCTACACATCAAAAAGGTCATATTCTCCACTTAGTGTTTTCACTTGGCCTTAATGTTGCCAACCTTTGTGTGGAAGATGTCCATTTGAGCGATCATAGTTGTGTCTTATTTGATCTGCTCCCTACACTTCAGCCTGTGCTTCCTGTGGTTAGATCGCAGAGACGCATCATCTCTGAGAATACTGCAGGTAGTTTCTCTGTCCTGTTTGATCCACATCTGTTCTTGGAATGTGACAATGTTGATAATTTTATAAATTGTTTTAACGACCACTGTGAATCAATTTTAGATTTGGTTGCACCTGTTAAATCCAATCTGGTGTCTCAAAAATCTGTATGTCCCTGGATAAATGACTGTATTCGGAATTTGAAGCGACTTTGTCGGAAAACTGAGCGTCTGTGGAAGGCTACTAAACTTGAGGTCCACCGATTGCACCTTCGGGAACTTGTGTCATCTTTAAATGAAATGATAAAAACTGCTAGATCTGACTACTTTAAGCAGTTGATTATCTCAAATAAGAAGAAACCTCAAGTGCTCTTTGACACCATCAATTCTATTGTCTCTCCTGCTGCTCCTGTTATTCCTGTTTTTTGCAAAGCTGATAGCAATGATTTTCTCAAAGTGTTTCTCAGCAAAATTCAGGACATTAAGAACAGTCTTCCAGTGTTCTGTGGGTGTAACCCTGTTGTTCAGGAGCCTGCACCCCATGAGTGGTCCTCTTTTAAACCTGTGACTGAGGTTGAGATTTCAGCTCTGGTAACAAAAATGAAGCCATCTTCCAGTTCATCTGATGTGCTGCCCTCTAAACTCTTTTTGAAAGTGTTTGATGTCATTGCCCCCTGGGTTACTAAAGTGATCAATCTGTCACTCGCTACTGGTGTTTTTCCCAGTGCTTTTAAACATGCTATTGTGGAGCCACTTCTTAAAAAATCAAATCTGGATGTCACCGATCCCAAAAATTACAGACCTATATCAAAGCTTCCTTTCATGTCTAAAATCTTAGAGAAGGTGGTCTCCGAACAGCTGCTACATTTCTTGCAAAAATATGATATTTTTGACACTTTCCAGTCTGGTTTTCGCAAGCTTCACTCAACAGAAACTGCCCTGTTAAAAGTGTCTAGTGACATCATGATGTCTGCAGATTCTGGTAAATGCACGGTCCTTGTTCTGCTAGATCTCTCCTCGGCATTTGACACTGTCGATCATCAGATTTTGCAAACAAGACTACATGACTTAGTCGGACTGTCAGGCTCTGTCCTAGCTTGGTTCTCTTCTTATTTATCAGACAGGAGTTTTAGTGTCTCAGTTAACCAGATCCGATCTGACTCTGCTGATCTGTTGTTTGGAGTACCTCAGGGCTCTGTTTTGGGTCCGATTTTGTTTTTGTTATATGTTCTCCCTCTAGGAAAGATTATCCAGGATTTTGATGATGTCTCCTACCATCTGTTTGCTGACGACATTCAGCTGTACTGTTCTTTTAAGGCTTCGGAGATACAAAAATTGAACTCTTTAATGAATTGTTTAGTGCAAATAAAACAATGGCTCGGCGCTAATTCCCTTCAACTAAATTCAGATAAAACTGAGGTGCTGGTGATTGCCCCTGATGAAGTTATTCCAGGGATCAAACAGTATTTGAGTGCTCACAGCCTGTCTTGTAAGTCAAGCCTCAGAAATCTTGGAGTAATTTTTGACAAGGAAATGTCATTACAGCACCACTCAAAGCAGCTCACTCGGAATTGTTTCTTTCAGCTAAGAAAAATCTCGAAACTTCGAACGATTGTATCTAAAGGTGAGCTCGAGATGATAATCCATGCCTTTGTGTCTTCTCGTTTAGACTACTGTAATAGTTTGTTTTCTTGCCTAAACAAAAAAGAGTTGTCTCGTCTGCAACAGGTTCAAAATTTTGCTGCGCGGTTATTGACCCGATGCAACAGAAGGGCTCACATCAGACCGATTCTGAAAGCTCTCCATTGGCTCCCAGTCTCATTCCGTGTGAATTTTAAAATCCTGGTGCTCACATTTAGAGCCTTGCACGGCCAGGCCCCTGTCTACATACGAGACTTGTTGCATCCCTATACCCCCTCTCGGAGGCTGAGATCGTTAGATCAAAATTTACTCATGGTCCCTCGTAGTCGTTTTAGGACCCGAGGAGACCTATCTTTTCAGGTTGTTGCGCCGAGGCTCTGGAATGACCTTCCACCCTCCCTACGTTCGCTTGACTCTGTCGATGCATTTAAGAGTAACCTTAAAACTCACTTGTTTTTGCAGGCATACCCAGCTAAGTAGATTTAGGGTATTATGACCATCATATATTTATTTAGTCTATTTTATTGTATACTGTTTTTATGTACTGTTTTATGTCCATTTTTATTGTACATTGTTTTATTGTTTTATTGTATTTTTTATGTGTATTTTAACCCTGTGTTTTGCCTTTTGTGAAGCACTTTGTGACTTTTGTCTGAGAAAGGTGCTATATAAATAAAACTTACTTACTTACTTACTTACTCACATTTGGTGCCCCCTGAGCAGTAGTTCTGCAGAGGAAATGGCTCGTGGTAGCGGGGCACTGTGTCTGCGCACTCCGTGGACCCCACTTCCCTCGCAGCAGCCGGTCTCCAGAGGGTGTCAGCCACTTTTTGTCAGCCTTGCCTCCTGCAGTCTCCCACCGGCTCCTGATTCTCAGGTTTCGTGCGCGCTTCCCGGGGCCCTGTGAGTGTCGCATTGATCAACTGCTGGATGGAATCTGACACAATGATCTTGTCTGGTGGAGGCCTTCCAAGTTTCCTCCACAAACCAGTGGCATAAGGGGCTTTTCCGTCTTCCGTTTGGCTTCTCAGGGTCGGGTTTGGTGGCCCTTTGTGTGTTGGATATGACAAAAAAAGAAAAAAAAACCCACGTGGGATAGCCACAGGCGGTCAGAGCCTGTAACTTGTGCGTCTGCCCCCTCGGTGAGCGAGTGACCCGGTATTTTCTGCTCTCTTGTTTGCACTTCTGACAGCTTCTGGCTCGGGTTCCAGTGGGCGAAGGGACTCAAAGTGCAGGAGCTGGCCTGTGCGGGTAGGTTTACCATGAACCACAATGTTGTGGCTTCCATCTTGGGTGTCGCTGCTTGCCTTCCTTGGACATAAAGATCCGGAGCAGTTGCCTCTGCGGCTGGGAAGGCCGCTGAGAGCGACAACAGCAATTTGAGCCGCTTCCGCTTGAGTTGGACGGTTGTTTCTGACGGCCACCTCGTCCACTGTGGCCAGTGGTTCCGGTGTGCTGGTAAAGTGGAGGCGCTTGGCCGACGCCCCTTTCTCCGCCTGGTTGCCGTTTTACATTGAGGTTTCCTGACTGAGAGCAGATCGGCCTCTCGGCTGGTTGGTTGGTTGTCTCCCGCGGACGGGCAGACCTTTCCAGCAAGCGTTGGTAGTGCTGGGCTGGTCGTTTCTTGCTCGAGTCCGGCTGCACTCGCAAGCCAAGGAGCTCGGCACGGCGCTGCACCTGCCTCTTGTTTTAAACACGGGATCAGGGGAGAGCGCGAACGCAGTCCCCCACTATCACAAATTATGCAGTCGAGATTCCCACATTTGGGGAATTCGCAGAGGTCAGCTCAACCCAGGTGCAATGGCTGAGCCTCGCCCTGGGTGAACCACCTTCTTGATCATGGTATCTCCCCTGCCAGGTAAGTATGAATTGGACCGGTCTCGCCCGGATGAGTCTCTCGCACATGCCACATGCTAAGTGGTGGTCTCATCAGGTCGCCCGCAACAAGCCCAGCCACTGGACCTGTGTCCAAATTCAGAGAATGTACTCTGGTTGTCTCAAGGAGTCGGTCTGTGTGGCACTCGTGTGACTTCATTCTGAGCAAAGGCAGCGGCAGCAAGTGGCTTAGTGCAGTTGCTGCAGACGTTCAATTGGGAGACTGGAGTACTGACTCCACGTGCCTAGTCACACCATGTAACATGAGAGGCCAGTATGTTAAACCTGACACGTGTAGACGTGCAAGGTCGTCATGAGTCAGTGGGTTGTCAGGTTCAAACTCCTGTGACACTTGTAAAAAACACTTAAATGCAGAAATACAGAAGAGACAGACAACAATATTCAAAGTTACTCGCAGCGAGGACAGTGAAACCACATACCCAGTGGCATGCCGTTCCACTCTGAATATGCAGTTCACACCCCTTCCTTTTTATTCTCTTTCAGGGGTCCCCTACTACATGGTCGTGCAACACTGGGGGGAGGCAGTTGTACAAGCTGTGTTTATTTGTCTATGTGTGTGTATGTGAGAGTAATTACTTTAATTGTTTTTCCAAGTTCTTTTCTTGACACATTCTTGCAGGATTAACGTGAACATCTGCAGGGTCGCTGTTGCCGCTTTCAGGCACCTCCAAGACCTGGGGCTCGCTGGGGGTCTCTGATCAGGGTCACGGGAACATTTCTTCTTCAGCACATTCAAACACTTTCTATTGTCTAAGCGAATGGATATAAGGGTGATAACTGACGCTATGTTTGTTCCGTCTACATTTTATTCGAACATGCGTGCAA